>NC_048595.1:5285991-5598491 GCF_003668045.3 Cricetulus griseus
TTCCATTCTCTTCTGAACATGTTGTTGTCATGAGCAACATGGCTTTCCTGCCACTGATGTGTGGCAGTCAGAATATTGCCAGAGAGATATGACCACCAGAGCCTCAACCTTCATAGTTTGTGTTAAGCCTCTATCATACAAGCTGTACGACCAACTGACACTGTGATGACACTAAGCCACACTGTTAGTCTGTTGGCATGGTACTGATGAACTGTCCTATGATCAAAGACACCCCATACAAACAAACACACTGCATATATGTGACATTCCAAGGGCTTAGAGGCCATCTCCGAGTAGGTGGAGATAAAAGCTACATGTCTTCACTGCACAAGTGGATCCGATCCACCACCCACCCCGCCCCACGTGTCCTCCCCAGCTCCCCTCTCCTCACCCCACAGATTGGGTCCCTTGGTCTATCTTCATGGAGGGGAGAAGGGATGTTGTAAAGCCCTTGAGTTGTCACTTATTTTAAAGCATTGGCCCTAAAAAGGTCTTATCTAGCATATGCAGCTCTTTGGGGACACATTTTATCCAGAAACATAATTTGAGTGAATGTTTTGTCTTCTGTGGGGACTATCATGCCCCGCTCAGTTTTCCCTGAGCTACAATGTGAAATCAAATGAATTATAGATCAGTCTACCTAGATGTGAAATTAAATGAGAATTTTCAGGTGCGTTGTTAGCCAGGGTTATTACTCTACTATATTACCTCAATCACGTCTTTAAATTACTCATCTGTGCAGTGACCCTGAAAGGAACCTGTGTCTCACTTCCATCCCACCGTCAGCACCCTTGACTGGAGCAACGGTCCCTGCTTTGCACAGTGTTCTCCCAAAGTTTCCTTTGCTGCAGTAGACTTATGAACAGCTTTCCCTCCCTGCTCCCTCTCTGCCTCCTCCCCCCTCAAGCTGGGAGCCTTGAGCATGGGAAGAACTAGAGTTAGTATCCTGTCCTGTGGCTGACCTCAGGCAGTGTCTCTCTGACTCCCCCAAACACAGATGGCAATGGATCTGGCTTTGCAAATGGTGGCCGGCTGGTATAGATGGAAAAGAGCCTCCCCACTCAGTAATCCACCTTTCAGGGAGAGCAAACAGGTGCAACAGTTAGGCATCCTTTACCATGGAGACTGTTCGATGTGATACTTAAGGCATCTGGTGGTGTTTATTATAACATCAGAAGGCTGGGCCTTGGCGATCCAGCAACAGTTAAAGCCAGGGAATCAGGGTAGAGGGCTGCAAAGGGGCCCCATATGGGAGGCTGTGGAACCATCACAGAAATGCTGGGAACACAGTCCTGGAAGGCCAGGCTTGAAGCCACCAGTGCCCTGGGACTCAGAAGTCACTGATGATCCATTACTTGCTTGTTTTGAGACAGAGTCTTATTCTGTAGCTTAGGCTGACCTTGAACTTGCTGCAATGCCCCTGCCTCAGCCTTCCAAACACTGGAATTGCAAGCTTTTGTGTCATTCATGCCAGAGCAGACTGATGCATTTTTGGAAACCCTTTTACCTCCCCTTTGGAACACAAGAAAAAGCAAGCTCTGAGTGGAGAAGACAGGAGTAGAGTGGTCTGGAACTCCAAGGCATCCCCCTGATTGGAGGCGTCTGCCTCATTTCCTCTCTTTCTCCCCACGCTCACCCCAGTTTTGTTCTGTTGTTGCTGGGTTAAAGATTGAGCCCAGGATCTTATGCATGCTTGGCATCTGTTTATCTCTGCACTGCAGCCTTGGGCCTAACATTTTCAGTCCCAGTGAGAAAGTGAGTGGGTGTACTGGTAGTATTTCAAGTCACCTGAACAGGAATTAAAGGCAAGAGGACTTTAAGGTGGATAGGGTGTTTCTTGTTCCCATGCAGGTGGGGCAGTCCAGGGCTATGTGACCTCCATCTCTGACTGCTGGAGAAGATCCATAGGTTACAGTTTAGGCCAGGTGTGAAGGGACTAAGGAAAAGTGGGCAGCAGAACCAAACAAAGGATTGGCTAACATTAGTTCCAGAACCAGGAGCAGTCATCACGTGGGATGTGACTTCATGGAGAGGGGCCACTGTGGAGAAGGGATCATAGTGTCAGAGAAAGGCCAGCAGGAGTGACAGGGGCACACATATGTGTGACACATTCATGCTTTCCCTGCCCTCATTTTTGCTTTTCTTTGTTTGTTTGCTTTTCAAGACAGGATTTCTCTATGTGGCTCTGGCTGTCTTAGAATTCACTTGTAGATAGAACAGGCTGGCCTCGAACTAACAGAGATCCACCTGCCTCTGCCTCCTGAGTGTTGGGATTAAAGACATGCACCACCACCCAGCCATTCTTGCTTTACACACACACACACACACACACACACACACACACACACACACACACACACACTTGTGTTTTATTTGTATTGGTGTTTTTCGGGCATGTATGTCTGTGTGAGGGTGTCAGACTTGTAGTTACCATATCTCATTACAGGTGGTTGTTAGCTGCCATGTGGGTGCTGGGAATTAAAACAGGGTCCTCTGAAAGAGCACTCAGGGCTCTTAACCACTGAGCTGTCTCTCCAGCCCCTTAGCTTTTCTTAATAATAGTATTTAGCACTTAGAATGTCTGCACTAAATCTGTCACTCTGCTTCTTCCCCAATTGTTCATCTAGCTGTCATTTCCATGGCTGTATAATGGCCACTATGAAGACGATGATTCCATGGTGGCTGTCATTCTAAGCATCTAGTCTTTTGACTCTGTCATTGCTTATTTCTCTTTGGTCAGACCCCCACTTTAAAAAAAAAGGTATTTACCCTATAAGGCAAGCACAAGATGATAGATTTAATCCATGCATTTCTTTGTGTGTGTGTGTGTGTGTGTGTGTGTGTGTGTGTGTGTGTGTGTTGTTGTTGTTGTTGTTGTTGTGAAGGTCACACTATGCAGCCCTGGCTGTCTTGGAACTCACTATGTAGACCAGACTGGCTTGGAACTCATAGAGATCAGCTTCCCTCTGTCCCCAAATACTGTGACTAAAGGCTTGTTACATACCTGGTTGGCTAAACTATGCATTTCTGAGTGCGCTTTCCTTATGGAAAAGTGTTAACTGCATAGTTGTAGGCCCTCCAGAATCCTCTCGGGAGGCTCCTCTGGGGTGTCTGCCTTGTGCAAAGGTCAGCTCTCACATCACAAGCCTTAGGCTCTAGAACGACTGAGGGGGGTGGGCTTTGCTTTCAAAGGAACTGGAGAGAAGAGACTGTGAAGCCTACATGCTCTGCACAGAGGGGGCCTATGTGCTCTCTGTCTGATGAGGAAATGCACAGAATTGTGGGCTTGCGCTGAACTCGTCTTCACTGATGCAGTCCCTGCCGGGTGAAACTTTGAAGCTAACATGGAGGGTGCTAGCTAGAGTCTGGGCCTGGGCCCTCTCACCCCAGCTTTTCCTGAAGGTACACAGAATAGGACTCAGGGTGACTCTCCTCCATCTGTGTGAGATTATCAGCCACGGCCAAGTTATCTGCCAGTTCCCTATAGCATCTATACAGAAGGCAAATTTGTTTTTAATACATAGGAAGTAGGAAAGGGTATATTTTCCAAAGTGATGGTGTCATCCCCAATGCTGGTCATGAGCCTTACTGAGCACCCACCCACCAGGCCCCAGGATTTTTCTTTATATCCATTTCATTAATTCTTTTCTGTCAGAGCTGTTTCCATCTTCTTCTAACAAGAAGACTGCATCTCAAAAGGGGTCTAGTAACTTGTCCTACAGTACAGGCTAGGAAAGGTGTCCCAGGGTATCTGGCCCTCAACCCCTAGGGTACTCATCCCAGTCACTCCCTCTTCTGATCTTACACTCACTGTCCCTGGAGAGAGATGCTCTGCACTTACCCTCACTTGAACATGGATAATAGCCATGAACTTTATCCACTGCTGTGATACTGGGCTTTGGCAGTGCTGGGAAGAGATGAGACCACACAATCTAAAGCTAAAGGTGGTTTTTCTTCGTGGGTTTTGTCCATGAAGAGAAACCTGCTTGTTGTCACTCTTATGGGAAGTGTCCCTCTTCTTCCCTCCTGGTGTCCATCGAGGGACACCTTCCTCCGCCACTGTCCATTCCTGTGCTGGCTGGGTATATTGCTGCAGACAAGCTGCTCCACAGCTGGGGGTGGGGTTCAAAATAACCCAAATGCATTCCTTTTCTGGGCACTACGGGTTGGCAAGGCTCACTTGTGCAGCTGCCCTCATAGGACTGCTCACTCAGCGGTAGCATCCAGATTCCCTGAAGGGAGGCTCAGAGGCACATGCTGTCAAGTCAGGTTGTTTTACAAATTCTAGCGAGTTGTAGTCTAGCCCCACTTTCCACAGGAGGAAGGGGGTGCATAGTAAAGGAAGAGCCTGCTGCACCGGAACCTAGTGTTGGAATTGGAGCTCAAAGTCAAGCTAATGGCCCAAGCCAGGACCTGCCTCCTGCTGAACAGTCCAGAGACCCGATCTGAGGACTTGGCAGGGCAGAGGGAGTTGGTAAGGCTCCCTATGGTGTCCCCCAAGTCATCCACCCACTGGAGTGTTAAAAGAGAAGTGGCTTTCCAGGATCCAGGAGGCTATCACAGTATTGAGGAATTTGGCAGATTTGACCACCTTTGGCTCTTCTCATACTGGCCTGCTGCCCTGGAAGTCACTGTCATGTGACAGGGAGCCTCCCTCATGGACACTAGTCTTTGCTCTTCACTAAGAAGTGCTGATGTCCTGAAGGAGAGCCCTGTCTACCTGGAGTCTTCCCCTTGCTGCCCAACACAGAGAGCTGGACATGAAGGACTCAGTGAGCAAGGTTAGCCTTGAGCCCTCCTGACATGGGTTAGCCTTGAGCCCTCCTGACATGACTTCTCTTTGTGAGATCCAGTCTCCTTTCTAAAACCTAGACTTACTACTGTTTCCTTCTATGGTGTGTGTGTGTGTGTGTGTGTGTGCGCGCGCAAGCGTCTACTGGTATGTATGTGTACCATGTTCATGCCTGGAATCTGAGAAGGCCAGAAATGGTGATAGGTCCCCTAAAACTGAATTTCAGGCCATTGTGAGCCACCATGTGGGTGCTGGGAATCAAACCCGGGTCCTCTAGAAGAGCAGCAAACGCTCTTAACTCCTGAGCCAGCTCTCCAGCCCTTACTCATGGTAAAATACTCACTTTATTCTTGTTTGTTTTTTTCATTAATTGGAAGTTGCTCTGTCCAAAAGCACACTCAATTGTTACCACAAAGGAGAGGTTTGACTATGATGCGGTAACAAACAGCTCAATGTCAGCAGTTTGTCAGTCACACTTCCAGTGTGGTGCCTGTGGCTGGCAGGGAGGGCTCTGCCTGTGACACACTGTCAAGGAACTAGGCAGAGAGGGGCCACTGCTTTATATAAACAAGCTTTCCCAATCACCAGGGCTGGGGAAATGAATGTGGTGGGCACATCACTGGCTCTTCAAGTTCCCGTCTGTAATAATACAAGTCATTCTACCTTTCATTGGCCAAAGAAATCACATGGTCGCATCTAACTTCAAAGGATTCCAGCCAGTGTAAAGCATCCCTGAGGATGGCAACCAGAATTGTGAACGATCATTTATTTCCCTGAGGAGTATGGAATGGAATCAGCTGATCTGGCCTTTCTGTTGTGCACCTGAAACTTTAACTGTTGTAAAGAAACTCATTCCTTTTTATAGTAACTTCCAGACAGCTCCTTTTTAAGTGCCTGGAACAGGACATAATGGGTGCCATTTCAGAGGCTGGGATCCAGGTCTGCTGCTGGCCAGCTGCCTAGTCTGGAGCAGGTTACCTGCCTTCCTGAAGCCTTTGTCTTATTCTCTGTCCTACTTGGAGAGAATGAACAGTAATGGGCATGAGTGCCCGGCACAAGGGCAGCAGATAACACGTGCCCAATAAACTGTAGTTCCCTTCTTCCCTGTCTGCACTTAGGGTCCCCAGTGAGTGGAGGTTGGGCTAAGA
This sequence comes from Cricetulus griseus, assembly GCF_003668045.3. Lineage (NCBI taxonomy): Eukaryota > Metazoa > Chordata > Mammalia > Rodentia > Cricetidae > Cricetulus > Cricetulus griseus. The sequence goes on from NC_048595.1 coordinate 5,291,932, forward strand.
TGACAGGAGACTGTATCTGCCTAAGGGACAAAAAACAGCACTTGGTCTGGGTCCCGCCAAGTTGACTCACAACTAACTCATGAAAGCTTTCGTTTTCTCCATTTCAGAAAATGACCCCAGTACAAACCCCAGTGTGATAATTTACTTGAGTCACACGCATGCCTTACCCTTTTTTAACTTAGAGGAGAACACAGATACCCTCAAGGTGCAACTGCCCACCTGTGGGCATCTGGTTGGAGCACACTGTCAGAGTTCTGAGTTAGCTGCAGAAGTTTGCATGCAGCCAACCCCAGCTCTACCTGACTCCCTGTGCCCTTGGCAAGGAGGATTCTTGTTCCTGTGGTGCAGGGGGGACAAAGAGTGGCAGGAAGTGCCTCCTAGGAGACTGTGCCATCCGTGGGGTAGGAAGTGGACATTCCTGCTGCAGGGCCATTACTGCAGGTGGAAAGCTCTCACCTATGGACCACAGCCTAGAAAGGAGAGCTCAACCATGACTCCTGTACTCAGCACCCATTGACCCCACTTGCTTCTCATGCCGTGTGGACATGGGGCTGCTGGAAAGAGAAAGAAGGATCAGTCATACACTCCCTGGGGGCTCTCCCCAGACAGCTGGTATAGCCAGAGGTGAACTCTGCCCCTTTGCCCCTTCCTTTTAAACAAAAACAAACCAAAATAAGAAAAAGAGCTTGAGAGAGAGAGAGAGAGAGAGAGAGAGAGAGAGAGAGAGAGAGAGCTCAGCCTAGGGATCCCTGTTTCTTAGCTCAGTCTTGATGCATGAATGCTCACTGTCATGCATTCCCTGGCATGTTACAGCACAGGGCAGGTGTGGTCCCTCATGTTTGTCTCATTCACCCAGTTGGGTGTTGTTCATAGTCTACCCAAAGCAACCAACAATTAGCTGCAGACACAGTGTACCCAGCTACGCTGTGGTTGTCCACAGAGATATTCAGGCTACCTTGCTAACATTTAAGATCTTAATGAAGGTACAATATACACACGGAATAGTGCACAAGTTATACGTACAAACCAAAACTGCTCAGGCCAGCAACAGAGCATTGCTTGAAATTCAGAACTATCAGCCTCTTACCTTCTAGTTACTGCTCAGAGTGTTCAAGGTACCCTGATTTCGTTCAGAAAGTAGCAACAACTTCACTTACAACTCATCTTAATACTTGCCCTGCGGCTACGAAGAAACAGCTCCAAGTGCATAGGTGACAAGTGACAGTGTCTGACCCCGAATTTGGGCATTTCCTGTCCAAAGTTAAAGTGTCCTTAGCTACTGTCCATGTACTGTGCCCCTTAGAGAGCGGCAGCCCCCACTCAGGTGTGCTGCAGTTCCAGAACAGACAGTGCTGTCGGCATGGTTCTGCCCACGGTGACAGGAAAATGCACAAAGTGTGGTGAGGTTTGAGCCAAGCCTTAGGCACCCACAGAAGTTCCCCTCGCACATGTGGGAAGTTGTGAGGCTCCTGTGCGGGACCAGGGTAGAGGCTGGTGGGCTCTGAAGGACCTAGTGGGAGTCAGGCGATGCTGCTGAGTCCTGACTGCCAAAGCAGGCTTCCTCATGTTCCGTCTGTGGCCAGACCCAGAGAGAGACTGTCCATCACCTACTTGCTTTTTGTGCTTTAGAAGTGTGAGCACAGGGTATCCTTCGCCTGGATTCTAGCCATAGATTCACCATTGGTTGTTCAAAGTTAAGGGCTATGCAAAAGTGTGTCATTTTCATAGTGTGATTGGGTAGGGTCAAGAGGCTTCATCTGTAGATTTTTAACCCAGATGCCAGAAAGACATAACGTCATTTTTAAAGCCAACAGACAATATAAAGGAAAAACAAACAGAAGATGACCCTTTGGAAGCGTGTGTGGATCACATTTTTCTATGTGCAAGGTCTTGGGTGGGTGAGTGTTTAAGTGAATCACGATAAGACATAAATTTAAAGGCCCCTGGGATGTCTGAGAAGGCTGTGCGGGGGAGGGGGGGGAGGACACACGACAAAGAGCCTTGAGAGTTGTGTTTAGCTTTGTGGCAGGAAGGCAAGAGAATGTATTTTGGTCAAGTATCCAAGTGGGTAATTACAGCGCTACAAGTCACGGAGAACAGGGCTAGATCAGAGTAGGCCGAGGTCCCTAGACACTTAGTTAAGGACTTCGAGCTCTGACCACAGAAATAGGAAGAGCCTTGAATTCCCAGGGGGTGCAAAGTCACTGTCACAGCCCTGCGGTCATCGGGACCCACCTAGGCCAGTGCAGAGCCCCCTCCCTCTTGCCCCGCTGGCTGCATTGCAGACGCCGGGGCCGCAGGGCCCTTGGGAACGGGCTCCCGGGCCCACCCGACGGCGCTGCGCAGCTAGGAGCTGCGGGGAACGTGCTGCCGCGGCGGCCCGTCGGGCTGGGAGACGCCCTGTCTGCGAGGTGCACCCAGGTTGGAGACAGAGAGAGCGGCAGCAAGGACAGGGCGGCGGCTCGGGCCCCACGCAGCCCCACGCGCGCGACGCCCTCCAGGCCCGGCCCGACGCCGGCCAGCGCGACGCCGCCAGGCTGGGCGCAGTTCCGGCGCAGTCCGCGCGCCGAGCCGCTCCGTGCCCCACACCTGCTTCTGCCCGGCTCCAGGTGACGTGGCACACTCCGATTGGCCCTTGCGGCACGGGAGGCGGAGCCGAGCCCGGTGAGCTCACCGCCGCGCCCCTCCATTGGCGGTGGCAGCGCACTCGGGCAGTGGCGGGGAGACCGCGGTACCCAGAGCCCAGCGCGTCGTTCCAGCGGCGGCTTGTGGAGTGGAGCGACTCGGGCGGGGCCGGGCGGGGCAGAGAGCCGGGGACGGGCGGCTGGGCGCCGGGCGGACCAAGGGTGACTGTGCTCCCACGTCCCAGTGAGTGTGCGCGTGGCGGAGGGGCGAGGGCGAAGGCTGGGGCGCGGGCGGGCGGGCGTGGGGGCGGCACGCGTGCTCGCGGAGGCGCCATCGAGAGTGAGGAAGAGGAGCGTCGGAGGAGCAGGGTGCAGGCACGCGTGATTCTAGAGCGCGGGGAGCGGGGACATTCAGGTTGTTTTTACAGGCGCGACAGTAGATGCGCGCGTGTTTATGGCGCGAGTGTAAGCCCCAAGTGTGCACGGGGAGCTGGTGTTGTGGGGGCGTGTTTCTGGAGCGAATGGGGGAAGTGCGGTCGCCTGAGCAAGTCCGTTTGAGGGCTGCGTGTGAGACGCGCGTGCTTTGGGAGCGAGTGGGGAAGGTTGTGTGGATGGCGGAGGAGCATGGGGAACCGAGCCGTGTTCCTGGAGCGATCGTGGGTGCGAGGCCGGTGTTTACAGGAGGGCGTGTGTTTGGGTGAGCGTGCGCAGAGCAGGTGTGAGACACGCGGGCTCGTGGGAAACGGGCTGTGTTTACGTGAGCTGGGGAGCGCGCGGGGCCGGGCGTTGGCGCGCGTTTCTGGAGCGCGCGTGTTTATGTGCAGCGCGGCGGGGGCGCGCGGGCGGGGGGCGAGCTCCTGCTCTGCTCCTGCTCTGCTCCTGCTCTGCTCCTGCTCTGCTGCTGCTGCTGCTGCTGCTGCTGCTGCTGCTGCTGCTGCTGCGCTCCCTTTCTGGCCGCTGGCCCGCGCCCCTCGCCCGCCCTGTTTCCCGCGGTGCAAGCCAAGTGCACCGGAGTACGGTGAAGGCCGCTTGCTTTGTTTTCCATGCGCACAAGGAAAGTTGAGAGGGAAGGTGTGGGAGAACTTACAGAGAGCCTGGCTTACCTGCAACGCGGATACGGGGGCGAGGGGGGCACAGACGATGACAGATGTTTTTCTTCACGACCACCCGTGTAGCCCACCCCAAGTGCCTCTCTTGGCCTTTGGATTTTTCCGTGGTTTGCACAGCTTAGAGGTAGCACTTAACCATTGTCAAAACCCGTAGCTAGGATCGAACATCAGAACACATTTCCGAGTCTTGCGCATTGTCTTTTTGTCTCTCTCATCTTCCTACTTGGCCCACCGATGCTTGATTTGATTTCTTTTGGCGAACCCGAGGTACCTAATGAGGAAAGTGGACCCGGTAAACAACCAGGAAGGTTCTCGGATCTCCAGAGTGCCGCTTACCTTGGCTGAATTGGCTGTGTTTCTCCTCTCAGGGAGGCCAAACTCGCAGTTTATAACTGTGCTCCCAACCAGTTTTGTGGTAAAATGGACAGTGATTGCACAGGCTCCCCCCAGAATCTGTGTGCACAGAAACTATTGTTCAGAAATCCAATAAACAAAACCACCAAGCAGCACACAGTGCTTTTTCCTGGTCTCTCTGTGTGTATAGGTAAATCATTTGTTAGTTGAAAACCAGAGTCAGGAGATAACAAATCAGCTTCTGGGACTTTTTCCTTTGTATTGGGTTTAGGGAGTGTTTACTCAGAGGGTCCATTTGGCTTGGTAGTGAAGAAAACCAGTGGAGTGTCGTGAATTGTTTAGGAACCTCAGTGGGTCTGGTTAATTCCATTCTGGACAATCCAGGTGGAGCTAGAGCATTTAAGGAAAGAGTTAGCAGCATTGCATGTTTCAAGGGTTTTAAATCACGGGCATGGCGTTTCCGGCTTTCCCTCAGCCTTCTATTCCGGGCTGAACTGGGTCCTCCTGCTTAGGTAGCTGTCACGGCCACAGTATAATGTGCTCAGACTGTTAGAGAATTCGTGGATAACAGGTGGAACTGAGAATTCCTCATTTCGCAGGAGCAAATGAAGCTGAGGAATCAGTTGACAGTGAAAGTATATCACGTAGAAGGGGTGAAGCTCTTAGTGACAGCTTGGATTCCAGGCTCAGCTCTCTAGTGGCTGTCCTCTGGCAGTGTGGGACACGGAAACTGGGGGATCTAAAGTTTCCTTTGGAAATCTGTCGTAATGACTTCGGGTGTGCCGCTCTTTCTGATGAACTCTGGGAGTTGTTACAGTGCAGTGTGTAGCCTGCCTTTTCAAAAGAATATTTAAAGAAAATTGAATAGATCCTCTCAGAGCACAGCTTTCCATGTTGCCCAGTAAACATCAATGGAGACCATTTTGTTAAGCTTAACACAGTCCTGCATGGTCTTCTGGAAGTCCTCCATCCTTCCCCAGCCTGGGCGTCTGCCGTCATCTGCTCCCCGCTGTTCACCGTGTGCTCTTGTGTCTTCTCATCTTTAAATGGCTCTGCTCTCTCTAGTTTAAAGCGGTACAATGTTTATGTCCCATCGATATTGTCAAAGTGGGGAGGCGCTCAGCCTGGTGCCAGGCCTTCGTTATTAAACATCAGCCGAGCATCCTGTCACGGTGCCTGGGCCTGATATTCGGGAGCTCATTTCAGTTACGTATGCCTTTGCCAAAAAGCTTCTGGCAGCTGTGTGTGGTGTGGTTTATTTGTGCGTAGCTCACCTTCCAGCGGGGAGAGGGGGTTAAGGGAGGCTGCTGAGATATAGATAAAAATAGATGAAATAAAAGAGGATTAGACAAAGGGACGTGAAGGTACACAAGACAGCAACGGGGAAACTATTGAAATTAGTAAACAACACCATAAAATCTCACCCACTTCCAAGGGGCTGGCCACAAATTCCACTTTAGGCTGTCTGACAGTTGTAGACTAAAGCACTAAAGTGTGGGTTATTTTACCATTTTTTAAAATGTCTGTCTCATGTGAGGTCAGACAGCCATTGGTTAATTTTAAATGATGGTGGAAGAAATCCATCCGGATGATATGTACACTGACGAGCACATTTAATATTTAGAAAGTATTTAGCCTACTAGGTAACACATATGAGTGTTGTCACCTTGTGTCATGGAGATCTTGATGCTCCGAGATCTGTGTGAATAGGTTTACCCTCTTCCTGAGCAAAGCCCAGAAGCCAAATGACTCCTCACTGTCCTCTGATGCATCTGGGTTACCACACAGTAGGCAGACAAGCAGATGCTTTTGTTGTCTGGAAAGTCACTACCCTGCTACCCAAGCTGACTCTTTAAAACTGCAGCATGATAGCTTATAAACATAGACTTTCAACAACAACCACAAATGCTAGGGCTGAAGGGGCTAATTGTGTGAGCTTTCTCTAATTGTGTGAGCTTTCTCGGCGCTTCGTTTTAGTAAAGTTCTTCTTGCACTGTGGTGGTGCCTTTTATTTGTTGAATTTTGCATTGTTGTCGGTGTGGAGAGAACCCTCAGTTCTGAAGCACTTATGTACAATGTTTCGAGAGAATTGTAACTGGTAAGGACTAAGTTGCAGAAAGTAAACATAGGAAGAGCAGATAGTTACAGTAACTAAACTGCTGTTGAGCTTACATTTTGTCATGTGGGAAGCAAGGGTAAATGAATAGGACTCTTCATTATTTAAATGAATACTTGTTAACTTCCAGGACCCACTGTGACCTCTGTCTGTTTCTTCTACCTGTCTCCTTTTGACGGTTACCACCATCTAGGTCTTTGCCTTGACTACTGAACAGGGATCCAGGTTTGTAGTCCGCCTTCCACCCGTCACCACTCTTTTATTTCATCCGCCCGTTAACACTCGATGTTAAAATATGTCTGCTGTTCTCCAAGCACGACTGAGGTCTCACCTCATTGACACAGCCCTTACCATCTCCTGGATTGGAAGAGTGCCTGTTAACGGGGTATGTGTGTGTGTGTGGGGGGGGGCATGTGAGCTTCCCCGACTATACCTGGTGTGATACAATCTAGGAGTTAGAACTTGATACATATTAATAAAGACATCATTCAGCCTTGTGCTCCTCACTAAACAGCACCAGAATCCAAGTGGGAATACTCTTTAAGCTTGAAGCTAACCTGCTCCTATTCATGCATTGGGGTTGGTCTTGTCTCTCGGCAGTCTAGACAAAAACGTCACGTGTTCTCCTATTGAGGTCGGTTCAAGGTCTCTGTTAGGTATGAGTTCCTCTTTACGCAGTCTTGAGGTGGCCCTGACAGCCCTGGACACTGTACTCGTGTAAGATAGCTTAGGTCACATGTGGCTCATCTTCCTGGGTTTCTTAGGGCTGGCGGGGGAGCTTGCTGTCGAGGATTGTGTATAGGTGACAGCTGTTTCATGTCAAACCAACAATTAGTTGGGTACTAGGGGTGTGTCTCTGCTTTGCCACTAACTAAACTAACAGGGTCATTGTCTTATATCCCTGAATCATAGTCCCTTATCTGTCTCCCAAAGCTGTAAGTGTTTCAGGAAGCCAGTTTAGCAGGTCAGCACCATCAGTTTTTAAAATCAAAATGTGTTGCACATGGTAAGTGTGGATTTGGGAGGCTTTTGTTTCGTGTGTGTGTGTGTGTGTGTGTGTGTGTGTGTGTGTGTGTATGTGTGTGTGTGTGCGCGCGTGCGCACGTGTGTGCGCACTCGCCTGCCTGCCTGCCTGCCTGCCTGCCTGCCTGTCTGCTTAGTGGGTTCTGTTGCTATCAGCCACAGTCAGAAAAAGTCAAAAGCCATTGCCTGGGTAGTTCCTAGACCGTCTTTCAGTTCTGGTGTTACTGTGGAGCTGCTCTGTAGGATGTGTCTTTCTTTGTGCCATGGCAGTCGGCAGTAACCCAAGGCTTGAAGAGTTAAGATTCTTCAAGAAATAAATTCGACAACAGATGGTCTCCAGCTAGGCCAGAGCACAGTCTGCCTTTGCCATCTTTCTGATTTCTGTGGATAATGAGCATTACATTGGGCTCCACATAAGCATGACAGCTTGTTTCCACCGTAATTTAACCAGTTTCCAAGAGAAAAAATCTAGCCATGTTAGGGTAATACCAATATATAGTTAGTGAGAAAGGATATTTTTACTTATACATGAAAAATAGAATCTCTTGTTATTTAGCAAAAAAGGTCAACATTTATATATAGCCATATCATACCTTTCCTTAAATAAAAAAAAACTTTATGTATATAAATGTTTTGCCTGCATGTATATATGTTGGTCCTGTGCTTGCCTAGTACCCTTAGAAGCTGGACAGATCCCCTAGGACTGGAATTCGAACCGGTTATGAGTTACCACGTAGGTGCTGGCAGTTGACCCGGTTATGAGTTACCATGTAGGTGCTGATCCTCTGGAAGAGCACCCAGTGCTCTTAACTGATTAGCCATCACCCAGCTCTTCCTTTAAAAATTAAAGAAACAGTGTAGGGTGAGTCTATCGTTGTATATGACTCTGTATGTGTACACGCTGTGACACAGGTGTAGAGGTGGAGTCCGTTCTCTCCTCCCATCTTGGTGTGGTTTCTAGGGATGGAAATCCAGATCATCAGGCTTGCAGGGAGAACACCTTTACTCGCTGAGCCAGCATTGGCCCCACCACAACCTTCCTTATTACTGCAGCGACACAATGCCTCCTCGAATTCGATTATGAATAAAGGGAGTCCATTGACTCGTAGTGAGTCTAGATTTGGTATTTTCCTCAGGTCCTGTGGGTCCGGGTATTAAGTGATGTCATAAGCATCTGCCTTCCTCTCTTGGCTCTTTATTCTCAGGCAGGTGTTCTTGAAGTGGCCTGCTCAAAACTTGTCTTACACCCTACCAGTGTAGCATACTTGTCTGAAAAGACAGCTCTTCCTTCCCAGAAGTCCCTGGAAATGACTCTTATTGGCCCGGATGAGCCACTTTCTGGGTTCTGGCCCAGCTGGAGTCAAGTGTCCGGCTTCTTAAATGAGGAGGAGGTGGCACTCTCATTGTCAAGACCTGTCTGTCTGACTCTCCCAGGGTGAAGATTTCATGCCAGCAACACCTTGAGTCTAGGACTAGAATGGTTTTTAGTCTGGGCCGCTGTGCCATCACCCTCAGCGGGAAGTTTATAACCCAGCTGTCTCCCCAGATCTGGAAGACCCAGATCAGGGCACCCACCTGCATGGTTGTGTTCTCCTGGGTGGTATGTTGCCAGCCTTGTGTGTCATTGCCTTCCTCACAGAAGAACAAGCTGGGTCTCGGGGATGTCTGGAAATGGCTGCGGTCTGTTCAGAAGGACTCCACCCTGAGCCAACTACTCACCAGAGGCCCTGTCTCCTAACACCATAGGATTCGGATATGTGGCTTGGGAGAAGGGTCACAAACACTGTGTTCCCCACCAGAACTGTGGTCAGAGGAAGGAGGCATCAGGTGGGCACACTGTGTGGGAACTGACACTTTTTGGTCCTTATACCAGATTGTCACTCTGAAACCACAGAAACTCAGCATTCTGTGTTCTTATTCTTATCCCATTTTAAGTGAGCAGACACCAGAACCGGTTACTCCTCGGGAGTTGCTGGTGAGTGGTCCTTAGGATCATTTTCAGAATATACAATTCAGTTTCTTAACATTACACACTTGTGGTTTGGACTTCCCATGGAAGATTGTATTTAAGTATCCTGTTGTCTTTTCTTGTGAAAGAAACCATTGATTCTACTCTAGCCAGAATCAATGCCCTTGGCTTTTGGATGTGTAAAAGGTGTTTTGGTTACTAATGTAAAACAATAGGAAGGACTAATAACTCTAAAAGAATATCAGCTGTGATAAAACATCATGTCCAAGGCATCCTAGAGAGGGAAGAGTCTGTCCGGGCTTAGGGCTCCAGGCCAATAAAATCCATCATGGCAGGGGGCAGGGCAGCAGAAGCAGAAAGCTGCGTGCTCGTGTCTCCAAACGCAAGCATGGAGCAGAGACCCTGTGCTGGGAGTGGCTTTTAATTTTAAACCGCCCCCTGGCACTGTCCTCCCTCCAGTAATGCTGTACCAAAAGGCCTAACCAACTGGGAAACAAGCCTTTAAATGCCTCTGACTATGGGAGACATTAAAAAACAAAAAGAGGCTTATAAGCCTATCACTGATACTTCCCACTTTAAACAGCGCTAGACCCCCGATTAGCCTGAGATCAAAACCCATTCAACCTGCAATAAACAGTAGGCATTTGCTGGAAAAATGACTACCGTAGCATGGCAGGCATGTGTCACATATGTACTGGAAAGCATTGAACTGCATAAATCACATAACATGTCAACCTGTAACATACACTTAATGGCCCCTAAACCAGAAAATAGTGAACCTCACATGCATAAAACAACACTGCTTGAGCAAACATTTACACAGAAAATGATTCCAGTAAATGGGAACATTTTTGGTGAGGATTCTTAATTCATACAGCACTCAAGAAAGATACTCTGAAGAGTGAAGTGCCTACTGCTCTTAGTGCTTTGTTTATATGTTTTATTTGTGTTCGTGTTCGGGTGTGCATGCCGTGGCGTACATATGGAGCCAGAGGACAGCCTGTGGGAGTCGGCTCTCTCCTCCAACACATGGGCCATGGGGGTTGAACTCTGGCTGTCAGCCAGTACCCTCAACAGCTTAAAGTAAAGCCAAAGAGTAATTCAAATTTCTGCGTGGCATAACCCTAGCGTTACTCTTACGTTACAGTTGCAGTGTTGTTTGTTTTTATCCAAATGGAGCAAGAGCTTGAGACAGGTATTTCTGAGCTGTCTTAGAGTCAAAGCCTTGAGAGAGAAAGGAGGGTGGAGATAAGGAGGTCCTTGTGTGGCAGCTGGTGTCTGGAGGGGAATGGTAGTGACTGAGGTAGTCTCCTGAGATTGAGGATGGGGTAGTAAGGAAGGAATACAGAGCCCCACTTTCCCCACTGAGTGTGTGGGAATCAGTCCCTGTTGCTGACGGCCACACACAGACTGGATAAAGTGTTTTTAAAAAAAGGGGTGCACTTTGACCTATGGTTTTAGTCTAAATCAAAGGCAGTGTTGGTGATGGCCTGTGGGCCACATGCAGACCAGGATAGCTATGAAGGCAGCATAAACTTATTATAATTTTTTTGGTGTTTTTTTGTTTGTTTGTTTTTTGTTTTGTTTTTTTTGTTAGTTGATTTGCAGTCCTGGTAATTTGTCATTGGCTTAAGCCATTTCATCGGGCAGTTGAGAAGTCAGACCACATTGGACTTTTTGTGGTCTTGTTGAAGCCCAGCACTGTTTTTATTTCAGGGAAACTGGAATCTGCAATCATAGCATTCTTACTATGAAATACAAAGAATTTCCTTTGGGATCGTGTGCCTCCGTGCTTCTGTGTGTTGTGTAGGTTTGTGCATGTGAGTGCAATGCCTACAGAGGCCAGAAGGCGGCACTGGATCCCCTGGAGCTGGAGTCCTAACGAGTTGTGAGCCGCCCATCGTGGGTGCTGGGAACAAAACGACCTGTGTCTTCTGAAACAGCAGTCGCTCTCGTAACTGCTGAGCTACCCTCCAGTCCTCCTTCTGGATATTAGGGAGAGTCATGCATCAGGCAAGTCACAGGTTATGCGACCCTGAAATTTGTGGCCTCAGTTTCGTCTGCTTTGTTAAGTGCAAGAAATCAAGGGTTCCTTTCCTTGGGAGCACTCTGTGCTGTTTCTGTATAACTACTTCAGCTGAGCATTTTTCTTCCCTGATTCTTGACTTGGCCTCATCTAATTTGCCATTAATCATATATATTTCATCAGCCACCTCGAACAGATGTGGCATCCAGGACAGCTGCCAGCCAGGCAAGGATAAGGGGCAGACTAAATGGACCCAGGGTACTCTGGGGGATAGCATGGGGCAGAGAGGGAAAACCAGGGAAAGAGAGGAGAGAGGAAGGAGCTCCTCCATGGCTGCCGGAGTTTGCTATTAACCCTTTGTTCCAGTTTTTAGCAGTTCCCCACACCTTTAGAACCATGCTCTGAATGGAACAGTTCAGAAGGTGCACTCTGGGGGTTTGCATGAAGAAAGCAGGACAGAACTGCCCCACACTTGATCAAAGTCAAGTTTTGTACCACACCGGCTGATGTCTCTCTTCTAGTCAGGCCTCGGTGGAGCACTTGTCAAACCTGGCCTGGGGGGCGAGCGCTGGGCACGCCAAGTACATTTTCCTCCCACACTCGCCACATGGAGCAAGCACTGCGCAGGCCTGGCCTTGTCCTTGGTCTGATGCAGCAGATGGAGCCCAGGACCAAACAGTCCTTCCTCTCACGATTCTGAGGACCAAGCACTTCAGAGAACTAGCTGTTCCCTTCACAGATAAAATCTTTCCAGAGCTATGTTGAATTTAACAAAATGTTTATTCTTTTATCAGAAGGACCTGTGATGGATTATAAAGTGTCATCTTTAAGCAATTTTATGTATTGATAACCTGCAACATGTCCAATATTTTAAGGATTATGGCCAGCTGCTTCTTTCTAAATATATTACTACAGTCGATTCATCTAAAAGGACTTTGCCTGTATTTATCTTGGTTTATAGCGTTGTCAAAAAAAAATACAGTTGTTAAATGTTCAAGTTGTGGTGTAGAAGTATGCCATTGTAGTACTCCTGTTTTGTGGTTTTGGTTTTGGCTTTTTGTTGTTGTTTTTGTTTTTCAAGACAGGGTTTCTCTGTGTAGCTTTGGAGCCTATCCTGGCACTCGCTCTGTAGACCAGGCTGGCCTCGAACTCACAGAGATCTGCCTGCCTCTGCCTCCCCAGTGCTGGGATTAAAGGCGTGTGCCACCACTGCTTGGTACACTCCCTGGTTTAAAAAATGTAGGCTGGGCATGATGTTGCATACTTTATGAGGCAAAGGTAAGGCATCTCTGTGAGTTCAAGGCCTGTCTGGTCTTTATAGGGAGCTTCAGGCTACCAGTCACAGCTACGTAGTGAGACCCTGTCTCAAACATAAACAAATAAAATGATTTTGAATCATCTTGGACTTCAACACTCTCACAAGTTAGCACGTCAACAAGGTGTGTCTGTGCAGGTGACGTCACCACAATCAGCCTGAGAGCCAAGCCTTGTCAACCACAGACCTCTGACAATGCATAATAGTCAGGATCCAACAGGGGAATTCTTCCATCCAGTCTGTAGAATGCCTGGTTCCTCAGATACTAGAAACCAGCAGGGATTTGGGACAAAGAGTTCCTGCTGGATGGACGTCCTGACTGGAAGTTGAGCATCCTTGTGGATAGATGTCCTGACTGGAAGTTGAGCACCCTTCTGGATAGATGTCCTGACTGGAAGTTGAGTACCCTCTGGATATATATCCTGACTGGAAGCTGAGCACTCCTCTGGATGGACACCCTGACTGGAAGCTGAGTGCCCCTCTGGATGGATGTCCTGACTGGAAGCTGAGCACCCTCTGGATGGATGTCCTGACTGGAAGGTGAGTACCCTCTGGATGGATGTCCTGACTGGAATTTGAGTATCCTCTGGATAGATATCCTGACTGGAAGTTGAGTACCCTCTGGATGGATGTCCTGACTGGAAGTTGAGCACCCTCTGGATGGATGTCCTCACTGGAAGCTGAGCACCCCTCTGGATGGACATCCAGACTGGAAGTTGAGTATCCTTGTGGATGGATGTCCTGACTGGAAGTTGAGCAACCCTCTGGATGGACGTCCTGACTGGAAGTTGAGTGCCCTTCTGGATAGATGTTCTGACTGGAAGCTGAGCGCTCCTGTGGATGGATGTCCTGACTGGAAGCTGAGCGCTTCTCCGGGGGCCCTAAGACAGCCTCTCTTTCTGAGTTTCACCCTCTACTTCCTGTGACTTCCTTCCCAACCTTGCAGAGCACAGCTTTTAAGGTGAAAGTGGCCCCAGTAGAAGTTATTACATGGTCTCATCTCAGTGAGGTGTTTTGTGTGTTTCAGAGGCCTGGTCTTTGATACAGCAGCTAAAAGACGACCATGACAAATGAAGGACAGGAAGTGGCCACACCCGCCTGTAACCCTGGCATTTGGAGGTGAGGGTAGAAGGGTCAGGGGTTGAGAGTCAGTCTTGGCTACGTGGTGTGTTTGAGCTACATGTCACCCTGCCTCAAAGAACAAAGCAAAACCAAAGCAAGCAGTAAACAAAGGGAGAAAAACTGCTTTTAATGACGCGGTTAGAAAAACAGACCATCGTAGAGTGCCAATAGCTTGTTAGTGAAGCTCACATCTTACTTTTCAGATGGTGAAATCATGTTGCTGCCAAGCATCTCTCAGTACGCATTTCTTTTCCTTTTTGTTTGTTTATTTATTTATTTATTTATTTACTTTTGAGACAGGGTCTTTCCACACAGCTCTGGCTGTCCTGGAACTCACTCTGTAGACCAGGCTGACCTTGAACTCACAGAGATCCTCCTGCCTCTGCCTCCCAAGTGCTGGGGTTAAAGGTGAGCGCCACCACATTCAGCTTGGCACATATTTCTGTTGTGCGCCCCATGTGCTGCAAGGCTGTAGCCGAGCTGGACATTCCTGGTGGCTTCTTGGGACTCCCAAAGAATTTTAAATGGCTTTTGATGACACCTGTAACCAGGAAACTACCAGCCTGCCTTCATTTGATTACTATGTCCACTCCCTCTGATGGCTCTGCCTGCTTCATGCTTTGTCCTTTCCAGCCCTTAGGCATTAGGGGTTTTGCTCTGAATTCCCTTCAGTAAGCCAGTCAGTGCTCGTGCCATCCACGCTTCTTCCTGTCTGTGCCCAATTCTAAGGCTAGCACTCTGTTTTTGAAAAAGCTCCTCAGGCCTCAGAGTAATCTGCTTCCCTCGTGTCTGTCTGTTGTCTCCTTCCCTGTTTACCATGTTTCTTTTTTATTAGCATACATTCATGTTCAGAAAGTTGGGCTTCACTGTGTATTTTATGCTCACAGTGCTCTGGGACTGTCAAGGCTGCCCTCCAATCTGGCTGCCTTTTGGAAAGTTAGCATACATAAAGGGGGACTACATGAAAGTGGACACTGACCCTCCAGTCCTTGGTCAGAGTCCTGTTCTCTGGTTCTAACTAGATGCTGTTTTGCCACCTTGAGTCATGGGTGGATTGTCCTTTATTGACTGCAAGGTCAGTTCCTGCAGTAACTTGGGGCTCTCTCCTGCCTAATGCCCTTGCAGAGTTGGCTGAGCCTCTCTGGCATCCCACAAAAACCTGGGGGTCTTTGAGAATAAGCTTGCTGTGACTCCTCGAGCACCTCTGGCTTTATATTGGGCAACTGCAAGGAGAGGATGGTCAAGTTTGCTTTGCTCCTCAGTGCTGCCAGCCAGCTGCTTTTGTCCAGCAGTCTCCCAAAAGAGCTTTGGGCATTCCTAAGACTCTCGCTCACAATTGTGTGCGACAAAAGACAGGGAGGAGAAATTGGAGTCCCAAACCCTGCAAATGGAGCAAGCTGGAGGAAGCACCCTAACCTCCTGTTCTAGCATTTTGGTCTGCAGAGTTGGAGGGCTTTTTAAAAAGTGGAGTATGGCAGTTTTTTTTTTCCCTAAGGCTAAATTTAGCAGTTGCTTTGGAAAATCAGAGTGGTACAGCGTGTGCCTTATCTCGGACTGGCCCTTACCCTTCCCGCTGCACTCAGACATCTTACACGGCTTGCCAGGGAGGAGCACCTTAATGGACTGCAGTGGTCCCGTTTATTCTGGGAAGGAATGAAGTGACTTCACTTTCCCCATCTTTCCAAGCTTCCTGAAACCTTTAGGAGACTTCCTAAGCGGCAATTGCAGTTCTTTACAGAAATAGTTCGAGCCATGCCTCCTCCTGCTCTGTCAGCTCTTGCCACCGCGGAAGCCAAGGGCTGTAAATGGAACGAGAGACGGCTTCTCGTTCGCCGTCCAAATAGCAACACGAGGCACTTGTGCACTTGAGACACAAATAACGCGTTCTAAAATAGCAGATGGTATTTGACGACCGCTCCTTCATTCATTTACCTGCCAAGGCAAACTTTCTCCTACTCTGGCAGCAAGACTTGAAGTGACTCAATGCACACGAGGCGTCTCCACAGGTACTGCGCAGGAGCCGAGTTGCAGGCGTCCATGCCCAAGCGTGCTTCTGGGGATGTTCCATGTAATTCAAATTTCTTTTGTTTCACGTAATTAAATTCATGTTTACATAGCAGCTTAACCCGATGGACCTGTTTTAACACTTTGGTAACCACTCATTACAGGCTCTGTTTGCATGAAGTAGGCTCTGTGGCTGGCATTCAAATAGCCCGTTTCCCAAGTGAAAAGGGGGCATCTAACAGTTAGGGGTCGGTGATATTTTTAGTGTGCAGCACCAGCAGCTGCAGAAAAGTGGCATTGCTCTGCTGGGAAATTCCAGCTTGTGTTTGAGGACGTCAGATGGTTGTGTTTTGCTGCCAGGCTTCTCGACCAGCACTGTGTAGTGACATCATTCCTTTACCTGAGCTGAAAAAAAAAAAAAAAAAAAAAAAAAGCTGCCAGGTAAACACCCTCCAGTTCAGCTCCATTGCACTTTGACCATTTCAACCAATCCCTCTCCACCAGAGCGAACAGTAAGAACTGCTGATTGGCCCGTAGATCCACCGTGGCAGTGAAATTTGCCGAGGAGTCCTTGGCCAGTCGGTAAATGACCTCATCAATAGCTTGGCTCCCAGGCACTTAAATTAGGAAACAGTACTCCTTCCCTGAACGCGCATCCACTGTGGTGCCAGGTCGCTGCTTCCCAAAAGTCCACAGTCTTGCCGGCAGCAGGATGACATACAGGAAAATAGGTGCACATTTGTTCTCCGAGTTCTCCTAGGACGTAGGGCAATGCAGGCAAGCGGGGCAGGTGCAGTGGAAAGAACAGCACTTTGGATTCCAACCTGTGTTCAGATCTCGAGTGACCTTGGGTGGGTGAGCTGCTTTCTAAGCCTCTGCTTTGTCCTCTACATCAGGAGTGGAGTCCTCCAGTCTCTGGGGAAATGGAACGCACACATGGGTTGCCTGGCTTCTGCGGGCGCTGCATGTAGCAGGCGAATGGTTGGGCTTACGAAGGAGTCGAGGTTCACAGGGGAAAAGCGGCTACATTCCAGAGGCACGGAAAGTTCCTGCTGTGCTCGGAGCACAGTGAATTAGAAAACAACAACAAAAAAACAAAAACATGTGACTCGGAATGGTTGTTAAAGAGCATGCCACGATACAACGAAGAGTTTAGTTTATGTTACAGGTCTAAGGAGAAGGATTTAATTCAAAAATGTTTGGGGATTTATTAGAGAGTGTTTTGCCTGCGTGTACCTAAGTGTATCACATGCATGCAGTACTTGTGATTACCAGAAGAGGGAGCCATATCATCTGGGACTGGAGTTCCCGATGGTTGTGAGCCATCATTTGGTGCTGGCAACCAAACCTGGGTCCTCTGCAAGAGCAGCATTTTAAATGCTCTATTTCTCATCCCTATAATCTTTAAAAGACACATTTTGTCTTATTTTATGTGTGTGGGTGTTCTGTCTGTGCACCGTTTGTATGTCTGGTGCCACAGAGGCCAGAAGCATTGTGAAACGCCATGCGGACGGCTGAGCCATCTCTCTCCAGTCCCCCACTCCAATATTTTAAATTATGTGGTCTCATGTCAGAAACCATCTAGTACAGCCATGGATATTACTGGGCTCTAAAATTTATAATGGATGTACAAAATCAGGAGCAAGTAGGCACTGCAGCAGGCTCAGGGGTTGGGGGGTGTGGACTGCACCTCGCTCTTAGAAGGTGCTCACACCCTGTTTGGTGTCTCTCTTCTAGCAATAGATTCCAAGTCTTCTAAACTTAGAACTTGCTATGGGTGTCTGCTCTCTTGAAATGTTTTCTTAAAGCCTTTGGTATGGCTTGGTAACTTTAAAGATTTAGGCAACTGTCATCCTGGAATAGTTTTAAATGATTCCCTTTGAGAGATATAGGGAGTCCCTATCAGAGAGACAAGGATGTCCCATGAGACTGTGTGGTACTTTGCCGAATGGGAAAGGCTAGAATTGGGTAAATCAAGCCCCAAGTAGCCATTCTTGTTTGCTTTGTGCTTTTTGAGACAGTGCCTTACTGTGTGGACCTGGCTGGCCTGGAACTCACTATGTAGACCAGTCTGGATTTGAAGTTTTAGACCTGCCTGCTTCTTGTGCACCACACTTGCAGCCTCCAACAAAGCCATTCTACACTCTTGGGCAGTGAGTGATTATGTCATGTTTTCTTTCTTTCTGATCTTTGTAACCGTCAGAGCTATCCATGGTTATGAGTGTAGTTTTTTTTTTCTAATATTGTTGGAAACCATAACAATTGGAGTAAGATGTGTGTGCTGCTGTACCTGTCCTGCATAACCGTGGGGTCCTTTCCCTCCCTCCCCTTTTGCAGTCTAACCCATCACTGGGCAGTGTTTGCAGCATGTCTCGGGTTGCCTAGTCTAGGCAACACCGTTTCTTTTCATCTTTCTTCATCTACATTCCATTGGCCCCAGGGGATATGAATGAACACTGTAACGCTATTCTCAGATATCGGTATGTAGACACGTGTGTCTGTATACATACAAGAGTTTACTAGTCTGTCCACTGACTGAGCCTAGAAGCAACACAGAGCTCACGGAACACCCAAGTCTTGGTTCCTAAGCACCATTCCCCAGTGAAAGGAACTGGGCTCCACACCCCACAGGGATGGTTGCTTCTAAGGCTGGGGCAAGAGAAACAAAGGGTGACCCCAGAGCCTCCTGTGAAGGTTGAGGAAGCACTCAAAAAAGAACAATGATGGGGACATGACAGGAACACTGGGTGCAGCCTGGAAGAGCCGTGGCTAAAGGTGAGACACTTTGAACAAGACGTCAGTAATACAGTGTTAGATTGTGACCCAGGGTGGAAGATAAGCACACACAAAACCATACTGCTCAACGTCGTGGAGGGGCAAGACACTCTTTCTTAACTCTGGTGTCTCCTCAGAAATCCCACAGCCCAGTCTAGTCAGCAGATGAACCTAAAATGAAGAATCATCTGTGGAATATCCAGTTATTGTTCTCCAGACTTAATGGAAGTCAAGAGTAAGAGCAGTGAAAGTCAGAAGTGTAGGGAGCCTTAAAAACTGAATGAAACAGAGAAGGCACATTTGTGGGCATCGAGTTACACTCAGATTCAGGTCTGTGGTTAACAGTAGGGCCACAGTGATGTTAGTTTTTTCATCGTAGCAAGGTGTTAAATGAGATGTTAGTATTAGGCATTACCCGCTTATGGGGGCTGTGCTCTTTGCCACACATATATAAGATTCATTTAAAGCATAAATATATATTTAAAGACCCCATAGCTTTGGCTTGGGGAGAAGACGCCAGCATGATGGTAGCTCACACTTAGAAGTCTCCTCACTTAGACCTCACGTGTTGGTTTATTTAATCCAGGCAGGATAGACGTTGGTGTTCGTACTTTACAGATGAGAGAAACGAGGCATCAGGAGGGTCACGCTGTAGCTGGGCCCAGCCAAGGGCTCTGTTCTCTTCCTGTGTTTCTTCCACTCTGTCCCTGCTGCCCGGTTGAAGAATGCTGCCTTTACGAAAAGGGGGTTTAGGTAAAATAATGGTCCTCGTGAGAGCTTGCGTGAGTCAGAACCCGGGATTATTTACCTTGTGGCTGGGCTGCAGGCACATGTGTGCACCTGTTCTGTGGGGAGGAGATGGCTAAGTACCTTTCTTATCCTGAAGCCATGCAAGTAAATAGACCAATTTAGAGACTTGCAAGGGCAGAGACAAACACCTGGGAGTACATCTCACCTGGAATAGAAACTGGTAAGAGGCGGGGCTGGAGAGATGGCTCAGTGGTTAAGAGCAGTGGCTGTTCTTCGTGAGGACCCGGGGTCTACTCCTAGCACCCACATGGCAGCTCACAACTGTCTGTAACTCCAGTTCCAGGGGATCTGGTATCCTTACACCAATGCACATAGCACATAAAGTTAAATAAAGCATTAAAAAAAAAAGAAGAAGAAGAAACTGGTAGGAAAACAGTGTAGTTAGTGCTTGGCTGGTGCAGGGAGCAGTGTAGGGGTGGGGTGGGGTGGGGTGGGGTGGGGCAGGATCTCACTTGGCTCTGCACTTGGAGGAAAGTGTAGGTCCCAGTTCTGTCAACAGAGCTGCTGTGGATAGGGCCAGGCAGAGTTTGCCCGAAGCTGCGCTGGGGAGGAATCTGCTTCTGTCAGATGGTCATCCAGGCACGGGGTGGAAAAGAAAAGGGTGTTCTTTCTTTCTCACTGGAAGCAAACTAGGGCTTAAGCCAGGTCCCAGCTAGCATCCCCGGCACCCTCTGTCAGAACCGCTGGACCTCACCCAGACCTGTGGGGTCAGAAACTCTAACAACAGAGCTGAGCAGTCTCTCACACCCTCCTCAAAAGATCTACTGGTGTCAAAGTCCGTTTTCTGTGGAGATAGTAAAATTTATGCCTCCTTGGTCCCCATGGTGTACTGACTAAGATACCAGGATCCGAGACTGATCATGTCTCTTACATGAAGAGTTTGCACAGAGGCTATGCTCGTCTTCTCATGTATTTAACTAATCACGGTTATTTACCGTGTCTAGTTCAAGGTAAACGCTATGTCAGTAATTGTGCCGTATTAGGGAATGACAACAGGAAATCTGTACATGTTTGGTGTGAATGGTTTGGTGGGTTGGGGTGTAGTGGTCAGAAACACAAGGCAAGTACCGTATCACTAGGTACAGCCCAAGTATTGTGATGGTTTTTTGTTTTGTTTTTTTGTTTTCATTTTTGTTTTTGTTTTCCCCTTACAGGGTCTCACTGTGTAGCTCTGGCTGGCCTGGAGCTTGCTATATAGACCAGGCTAGCCTTGAATTCCCACAGATGTACATGGCTCAGCCTCCTGATTTGTAGGATTAAAGGCACGGACCACCATGCCCAGCCCTCAGGCATTTTACATTTTGAAACTGTGTTGATAAGTTACGCAGACTAGCTCTGAACTCTCCATCCTCTCCCCTCACCCTCCTAGGTTGCTGTGATTATAGGTCTGGGCTTTCTGTGTTGTTCCATGCGTGGAAGCCGGAGGTTGGCAGTGGGTATCATCCTCTTGCACTCTTCGCCTTTATTTCTCTCTCACTCAGGACCAGGAGCCTGGTGGACTCAGCTGGTCCATATTACCCCAGAGATCCCATCTCTACCTCCCAGTGCTGGGATCACAGACCAGTTATCAGATCTGTGCCAACCTTACTTCCTGGAGATCTCAAGTTCACATCGCAGGTTTGCATGGCAAGTGCTTTGTGGACTGGGCCGTCTCCCTGGTCCCCTCCACCTTCATGAAAGAATATTTCCTATCTTTCAGTTGAGCCCGTGGATACAGTGGATGCAGACACAGAGGCAGCTCTGGCTGAGACTGGCTGATTAATAAGAAGTGTCTATGTTTATCTGCCTCATGATTCAGAGGCCGGGCGTCTTCATGCAGTGTTCCTTGGAGAAGTGTGTTAACATAGAAGTGTCCAGTGCATAGCAACGGGGCAACCCCGTTCCTGGAGCTCAGAAGCGAGTGTAGTAGCTGTAGTGTTTGTCAGGAGAGTCTGCTTCTGTAGTACCTGGACCTGGTCGGAGGAATGAGCAGGTGACCACTCCAGCTGTGCCCACAGGGAGTGAGTGGGTGGCTGTCTCAGGATGGGTGTGACCAGGTCTCGGGGCATTCAGTGCCCCTGTGACTTTGCCTCATGAGGGGTGATCATCTTGGCTGCTGGGTTCACAGTGCCTGGGAAAAGTGCAGGAATACGGAGGAGCAACCGGAGCTGTGCAGGGTTAGCATTAAGCCACATCCCTTCAGTGGGGTGAGTTAGCCTCATGCAGGTCCAGAGGTAAATGGAGGTCAGGCTGAGCACTGCACTGCGGGGAGGAAGCCGGAGCCTCTGCAGTGTCCCCAGAAGGATGGTGACCTGAGCCAGGGTTGAGTTCTGTTTTTAACTGGCTTCTGATGGAGGGACCTGTTTCCTGCAGAGTTTAGGTTCCTGGGAAGGGGTGTGGAATCTGCTCAAGGCTCCTCTGGTCACTCCATCTCTTGCCTCCATCCTGAGGTTTCCCTGCATAACGTTTGGGTAAAATCAGTGCCTACACAGAGGAGAGGGTCTCACCCGAGTGAGCAGCGCTTGTTTCTGCTAATGGTATTTGTGGCGACAACATCGGGACTTGTAAAGAGGTTTTGGTTTAATAAAGTAAAATAAATTTGATGGCAAGTTGATATTTAAATTTTCCAGGAAGGAAGTCTGTTTTTCAGGGCGCTTCAAACCTGTGCTCAGTCTTTCTGTAATGTTTCCTTCCTGGGGACTTTGAGGGGCCGGAGTGGGGAGTCGTAGTTGTGTGTCCCTGTCTGCAAGGTGAAGCGTCGGTGTCTGCCTGAGTGCTGGTGAAGTGGTACTGTCCTAAGTGTGTTGCCTCTGCCTTTCGTTCCTGTTTGTGTGTAGACTGCCCCGCTCACCACTCTGGAGACACTGGTGGGGTAGCAGGGAACACTGGCAGATCCACCCTTTCCAAGCTTGTCTTTGTTCCGTCACTCAGATGATGTGTTGTGAACAGACCTGTGCCTTTCGCACTTTGGGGAGAAACGTGCTGATAGCGAGCACACTCTTATAGGGAGGGCATAGTGTGTTCTGAGCATGGACATGTGTGAATTGGTGCGATTCCCACAGTAACTTCCCACCGAAGAGGCGAGACTTGGCGGTATAGTAGGTACGTCCTAGCTGTGCAGTTAGTCCCAGCACAGCAGGGTTCCGAACAGTCCGAGCAGCCCGCCTCTCCGCTTACCCCCTCTTCTCTGCGTCCCACCCTTCCACCACTCCTTGAGTGTCTTGCCTCAGGGCCTTTGCATTTACCCCCTTGCACGGTCTCACCCCTTCGCACCTGGTGGCGTATCTGGTTTTCCTCTTCACACTGGCCAGGGTTAAGGGTTGCCTTTCCTAACTTATCTCGGTTCTGTGCCCACCCACTGATCCTGGTCACTCTCTAGCTGCCCTGTTTTTCACATTCTGATTGGGCTCTGGCAGAAAGACACCCTTCCTGCCCTCCCCACTGTTAAGCCCCTGGCACCATGCTTCATGACAATCTGTGGCATCAATGTAGGCGCTGATGACTTTAAAATGGTCTGGGCTCCTCTCATTCCTGTGACATATCCTGATTCTTCCTGTGTGTGTGCTTGCACGCACACAGGTGGGGGGTGCAGACGTGCTGTCGGCCTTCACTCAGCAGTGTAGAATCATGCCTTCTGAATTGCAGTCCCGGCTCTGGAGGCGATGGCTGCTTCTGGCTGAGACTGTTAAGATTGTAAGAGAACTTACCTTATAGTTACACCAACCCTACTTCTTTCTCACTAGCTCATCATACCTGGGTGGGGAGGGGGTGTCTATCAGATCTCCTCAAGGTTTTGGTGGAGAGTCCCACAAAGAAATAGAGAAGCAAGAACCCAAAAGTGAGGTTTTCGACACAAAAGGGATTTTTCTGGTGCTTCCTCTAGGATCCAGGGGCTGCTGTGAACGTTACGTTCTGGTGTTCGGGAAACAGCCTGTGTGCTGTGCTGGGGACACTGGCCTGCTGTGGTCCCTCCTTTGGCAGAGTTACTGACAGACAGGTTTTTGGACGCCAGACTCGGAAGCTGGCATAGGCCACTGGTCAAATGTTTTTCACCTAGAATGCAGCCTCGCCCCTGCTCTGCCCTAGATAACCAGTTCAGGATGTCCATTCTGGAGCGGCTGGAGCAGATGGAGAGGAGGATGGCCGAGATGACTGGCTCCCAGCAGCACAAGCAGGCCGGCAGCGGAGGCGGCAGCGGAGGCGGCAGCGGGAGTGGTGCCGGAGGGGGCCAGGCCCAGGTAGGCCCCGCCATTGGCGGTTTCTGTTTGCTTGTCTTTCATCCATGCACGAGGCAGCTGGCCCCAGAGGCCTCCCCTGCTGCTATGACGTCATTCAGAGATTGGAGTAGAGTGTCCAGAGACCTGCTTCATGGTACCTGTGCTCAGTCTGTGCAGTGTTGAAGACACCTCGGTGCAGGGCTCTTGTTCACCACCCCAGGTTTCTGCCGTCCTTCTGGTCTCAGGTCTCACTGTGTTCCCTGGCAGCGGAAGGAGCCGCCAATGGCTGACGCACGTCTGCTGGGACTCCGAAGTAAACCAGTCTCTCTACTTCATACTTTGTGTCGTATCCCTGCCTTAAGAAATACAGAGCATAACTTAATTCAACAGTTCTTAAGCCTTTCCCAGCCCCCAGAACATGAACTCAGGACATAGCTCCTGGAGTCTTCCTCAGTGAGGGGCAGCCCCCCGCCAGACTGTCCTCTCATCTCTGACACGTGCGTCTCCCTTCCTTTCAGAGTTCTATGTTCGTCATTTTTATTAGCCTGTGTGTACCTGACAGTCATACGGAGATCCGGGCCTCTCCTCGCACCCTGGTTCCATGGGTTGAACTCAGGGTGTCAGGACAGATGGCAATCACCTCTATCTACTGAGCCGTCACTGTCCACCCAGCCTCGTGTGCATTGTTGTCATGTGCAGCACAAAGAATTCATCACATGACCAAGTATCGCTTTCAAACTATTGTTCCTGTCGCTTCTCCGGACCTTCCGTCTAGGAGCTTTATCTTGAGAAAGTCTGAGGATAAACTGTTTCTCAATCTCCATCCCCAAGATTGAGATGGAGGACCGGATGGTATTTCTTGCCTTCACTACCAAGTTCTTTCCAGAGAGCCTCCTGAGGGAGCCCCTTCTTGCCCTTCAATGTGAAGGCTGGTTTCTCTTTGCAGAGTTCTCTTTCTCTCCCATACCTCTCTTTTTGGTTTTGAGATAGGGTCTCCCCACATAGCCCTGGCTGGCCTGGACCTTACTGTGTAGACCATGGTAGCCTCGAGTTCATGGACATTTGCCTCCTCTGTCTCTGAAGTGCCAGGATCAA
Organism: Cricetulus griseus; assembly: GCF_003668045.3. Lineage (NCBI taxonomy): Eukaryota > Metazoa > Chordata > Mammalia > Rodentia > Cricetidae > Cricetulus > Cricetulus griseus. The sequence goes on from NC_048595.1 coordinate 5,316,470, forward strand.
AAGTGTGCATCACCACCATGTCCAGCAGGATTTCCTCTTTTTAAGTACATTTGTTTTTGGTTTGGAAACCTTGTAAATATGAAGCACTAGCAATATTTTAATTTACTTTTATTTTATGTGCGTGGGTGTTTTGCCTGGGTGTATGCGTATGCATGCACCATGTGCATGCACCGCCTCAAGAGACCAGAAGAGGGCACCAGATCCTCTTGGAGCTGGACTTAGAAATGGTTGTGAGACGTCATCATATGGGTTCTGGGAATTGAACCCTGGTCCTCTACAAGAGCATCAGTCAGTGCTCTTAACTGCTGAGCCATCTCTCCAGCCCCAGTGTTTCCAATATTAACAACAGGTGAAAGCAGAGCGTAATATCAGTGCCCATGCTGATCTCAGATCTTCTTCCAACTTCTCCTGTCTTACACATGGTAAAACTATTATTAAGACTGGACTAGAACTCAGGGGATCTTCATGCCTCCGCCTCCCAAGTAATGGGATTAACCACTACAAAGATAGCTTTCATTTTCACCTGAAACTGCTAAGTTTTGTAAGCCAAGTCATCTTTGTGGAGTTGACCTGAGGACCAGATAAGAAGTTCCCATGAAAACCTTTAGACACACAAACACTGGGTAAAGGGGGCAGCATATCACATTTCAAGCTTAGCCGTATGGCAAGCTTTGATCCAGTGTACAGCTACCATGGGATATGCTTGTTGATTTACATTGTCTGTCCAGTAGATGGTGGTATCAACCACACAATGACAGAGTCAGGGCTGTTTGTGTTTAATTGGCAACGTTCCCTGTCTATTCACTGCTTGATTAGTTCCATGTCTCCGTACAGTTGTCTGACTGGCGTATATAGAACAGCCTTTCTGCCTGGGTCAAGGTCAGTCTGCTGTGTTGGACGGCCCAGCCATCTTCTCTGCGATGATTTGACAACTCTGGTTGAGAATGATATTGCATCTGTCAGCTGCCCTTATAATTTTTGGAAACATGTTTTCCATATTTAAAAATAAAGAGTGATGAGGAGCAATGTTATTTTTGTACTAATTGGATTATATGGAATTTATTGCCAGAAAAAAAAATGCTTTTCCAGTAATACCAGAGATGGAAATTAGGCTAGAAGTGCCTGCCGCTTGGCTGAGTGTGCGTTGAGCATAGGACTGCTGTTGCGGTTATCAGCTTTGATTTTATCCCTCTCCTGTGTGGCCAGCATTGGTGAACTGATCTCCTGTGGGCTCACGTGATTAGTAACCCCAATGGCTCATGTCTGTCATGCTCCCCAAGTATCCCTTTTCACTTTGTAAAGACTTTGAAAAATTGAAGGCTGGAGAGATGGCTCAGTGGTTAGGAGGCTGGCTGCTCTTGCAGAGGATCTGAGTTTGAATCTCAGTACCCAGTGGGCGGCTCACAGCAGTAACTCCAGTTCATGTGGCCTCTGTGGACACCTGGCACATACGTGGTGTGTGCAGGCAAAACATTCAAACACTTAAAATTTCTTTTTAAAAAGTAAAAAAAAAAAAAAAAAAGGTCTTGGATAGTTTTAAGCATTTTTTGAAGGAAAAAACCCATTAAGGTGACTTAACTCGTCTTCAAAAGAAGCAAGAATCAACTGTCAGTGTGAGACCTATCTGTCACAGTCACTGTAACTACTAGAGTGATGGGGAGTCTGCGGTATCTCAGCTTCACAGAAGTGCTGTTTCCTTGTTGCTTATTCTTTTTGTAAAATGATAATTTTTACTTTTATGTCTCAGTCTAAACAAAATTCTTGTAAAAATTTAAAATTTAAAAATTTCAGTAAAATAGAACATATATATCTATATATATCCAATTCATAATTGCCCATATGAAGTTACAGATTTTAAGATCATGATATAATTACTTTATCTCCCTCACATGAAGTTACAGTTTTTAGGTCATGATATAATTACTTTATTTTGCCCTCCCCTCCCTCCCTCCATGTTCTCCCATGTACTGCTGCAAATTCTCTTTCTAATTCATGGCCTCTTTTTTCATTAATTGTTGTTACATATATGCATATTCCTAAATACAGCCTGCTCGGTTTATATCATGTTATCTTGTGTTCGGGGCTGACCATTTAGCCAATGAGTGTGCACTTCCCTGGGAAAGACTGTGTCCCCACTCTCAGCATCCCTCAGTTGCTGAAGTTCTTTGTGTAGGGTTGGGGCCTGTGGCATGTCTATTATATTTCTTTAAAAAAAAAATTATTGGGGCCTGGCAAGATGGCTGAGCAGGTTAGACATCATATTGCTCTTACAGTTCCCAGAGCCCTGTCAGCCTCACCTTGTAGCCTCCTTAGGCACACGCCTGAATTCATGCACACATTCATAATTTAAAATTCTCTTTCTCTCTCTCTCTCTGTGTGTGTGTGTGTGTCTGTGTGTCTGTGTGTCTGTGTGTGTGTGTGTGTGTGTCTGTCTCTGTGTGTCTGTGTGTCTGTGTGTGTGTGTGTCTGTGTGTGTGTGTCTCTCTGTGTCTGTCTGTTTCTGTGTGTGTGTGTATCTCTCTCTCTGTGCGTGTCTGTCTGTGTGTGTGTGTCTGTCTGTCTCTCTGTGTGTTTGTGTGTGTGTGTGTGTGTGTCTCTGTGTGTGTGTGTGTGTTTGTCTGTCTGTCTGTCTGTCTCTCTTTCTCTGTGTATGTTTCTCTCTCTGTGTGTGTGTCTGTCTGTCTGTCTGTCTGTGTCTCTGTGTGTGTGTCTGTCTGTCTCTCTGTGTGTTTGTGTGTGTGTGTGTGTGTGTCTCTGTGTGTGTGTGTGTTTGTCTGTCTGTCTGTCTGTCTCTCTTTCTCTGTGTATGTTTCTCTCTCTGTGTGTCTGTCTGTCTGTCTGTCTGTCTGTGTCTCTGTGTGTGTGTCTGTCTGTCTCTCTGTGTGTTTGTGTGTGTGTGTGTGTGTTTGTCTGTCTGTCTGTCTCTCTTTCTCTGTGTATGTTTCTCTCTCTCTCTCTCTCTGTGTGTGTGTGTGTGTGTCTGTCTGTCTGTCTGTCTGTGTGTGTCTCTCTGTGTGTGTGTCTGTCTCTCTCTCTGTCTCTGTCTCTGTGTGTGTGTGTGTGTGTGTGTGTCTGTCTCTGTGTGTGTGTGTGTCTGTCTCTCTCTCTCTCTCTCTGTCTGTCTGTGTGTCTCTGTGTATGTGTCTCTGTGTGTGTGTGTGTCTGTCTGTCTCTGTCTCTCTGTCTCTCTCTGTGTGTCTGTCTCTCTCTGTCTCTCTCTCTCTCTCTCTGTCTCTCTCTGTCTCTCTCTCTCTCTCTCTCTCTCTCTCTCTCTCTCTGTGTGTGTGTGTGTGTGTGTGTGTGTGTGTGTGTGTGTGTGTGTGTGTGTTACCATGTGGGTTCCAGGGACCACACACTGATCATCATTCTTAGCAGTCCGTGTCTTTCCCCTCAGAGCATCTTGCCAGCCCTTTTCTGTATTTTTTCACATTTCTTTGTTTTCACTGTTAACGTGTTTTCTGCCTACTGCGGATTGTCATCTGTCTCTCTGGTGTGGTGGAGGGCCTGTGTCCTTGGGTGTAACATGTACTTTCTCGTGACACAGTGTACATCGGGTGCCGGAACCCTAGGGAGCTGCTTCGAGAGTCGTGTGGTGGTCGTCTGTGAGAAGATGATGAGCCGAGCCTGCTGGGCCAAATCCAAGCACTTGATCCATTCGAAGACTTTCCGTGGGATGACCCTCTTACACCTGGCCGCTGCCCAGGGCTATGCCACCCTGATCCAGACCCTCATCAAATGGCGGTAAGGCCAGGTGCAAAGGGCTCGGCCATTTCACGTCTTTCCCACTGGTGGAAAGGAATCCAGTCATTCGGTGCATTTCATAGCCCAGGGCCAGGGCTTTTTCCAAGAATGGCTCCCAATAGTCTTGTGCCCTGGACTACTGAATGAGATATGAGATGTTAGACTCTGTTTCCTTTGGGTTTCTGTCAAATAGAGTGCAAACTACCCCTGAAGTCCAGAATCCTATTTCTTCACACCAGGAAGGCTAGGTGCCCAGTTTGGCTTTGTTTTCATGGGTTGTGTGTTACCCTGGTGTTTCCTTTTCTCGTGAGCTAACCTGGGTAACTCCATGCTACCCCCGCAGCACAAAGCATGCCGACAGCATTGACCTGGAACTGGAAGTCGACCCCCTGAATGTGGACCACTTCTCCTGTACTCCTCTGGTAAGGAAGAGGCTTGTTAGCTGGGTGGGGGTGTGGTCAAGCACGCCTTTAATCCCAGCACTCCAGAGGCAGAGGCAGAGGCAAACGGATCTCTGTGAGTTCAAGGCTAGCCTGGTCTACAGAGCCAGTTCCAGGACAGGTTCCAAAGCTACACAGAAACTGTCTCAAAAAGAACAATGAAGTGCAAAACCTTTTTTCCAGCAAGGGTATGATGGTGGTGCAGGCTTCTGGCATCACCTTTTGGGGAGGAAGCAGTTCAAGGTCATCCTTGGCTATCAAGTGAGTTAAATCCAGCCTGGGCTGTATAAAACCCTTGCTGGAAAAAAGAAAGCAAGAAAGAAAAATATGAAGATAAATTCTAAATTGATTTAGCGGAATGAATTTATAAACTCTGTGAACTGTCAGACAAGCACACCGTTAAGTCTCGAGGAATTGGGCATTTGTTAGAGATGATTGTCATGGCCCCACTGAGATTGCCAATAAAGACCTAAATATCTGATGCTATCAACAGCAAAGGTGAAATCTGTTTTCAATTGTTGAATTCCTTGTTCTGTCTTCCTGACTTTCAGATGTGGGCCTGTGCCCTAGGGCACTTGGAAGCGGCAGTGGTGCTGTACAAATGGGACCGCCGTGCCATCTCCATCCCAGACTCTCTGGGAAGGCTGCCTTTGGGAATTGCCAGGTCCAGGGGCCACGTGAAATTAGCAGAGTGTCTGGAGCACCTGCAAAGAGACGAGCAGGCCCAGCTGGGACAGACCCCCAGGATCCACTGTGCCCCAAGTGAAGAGCCAAGCGCGGACAGTTGGATGGCCCAATGGCACAGGGAGGCCATGAGCTCTCCAGAAATACCCAAAGGAGTCACTGTTATTGCAAGCACCAATCCAGGTACAAATTCACAAGGGTTTCATCTCGGAACTTGCCGGCTTCCCCATTGGCTTTCTGCAGCTTCCCTTAGAAGAGTTCATAGGATACCCACAGACATTTAAGGGTTGGCGGCAAGTGGGGGGGTTACATGATGTTTCTTATTTTCCGTTAAAAATAGCTAGTGCCTCTCCCAGTATGGAAACCCTGTCTATAAGGAAGCACACCCCTTTAGAGGAGGATTGCCTAAGACCGTCAGTGCCGCCGGGGAGGAGGATTGCCTAAGACCGTCAGTGCCGCCGGGGAATAGTGACAGCTCAGGAACGTGCCTTGCGCTCCAGCTTTGCACTTCTTATCTCTCAGGCATAACATGTTGGTTCTTTAGGGTTCCTGCTTTCGGTCGCTTGTCCTGACTGTCCTTTCTACTGTACTTTTCAGATCTGAGAAGACCTCGGTCTGAACCCTCTAATTACTACAGCAGTGAGAGCCACAAAGATTATCCGGCTCCCAAAAAGCATAAATTGAACCCCGAGTCCTTCCAGGCAAGGCAGGAGAAACTGCTTTGCACTGCACTGAGCCTGGAGCAGCCAGATACCAGGAAGCAGAGCCCTAGTTCTAAGCAGTCTTCCCCTGAGACAATCAGCCCCAGTGAAGGAGTGAGGGACTGCAGCCGGGAAGCCTCCCCTCCCACTCCACAGGCCGCAGCATTCCAAGCCTCTGCACCTCAGCCTGTAGTAAAGTGGAGTTCCAAAGATCTTTACATTGGTGTGTCTACAGTACAGGTGACTGGAAATCCGAAGGGGACCAGTGTAGTAAAGGACGCGGCACCTTCACAGGTGCGTCCGAGGGAACCAATGAGTGTCCTGATGATGGCTAACCGAGAGGTGGTGAATACAGAAATGGGGGCCTACCGGGATAGTACAGAGAGCGAGGAATGCCCCCAGCCCATGGATGATATTCAGGTAAGACTAATCAGGTAAGCCTGCTGAAGCTGGAACCTCACTGTGGCTATGAGCATTACAGTTCACTTCTGAAAGCATCATTTTTACACCCCCAGGCCCCTGGCGCCATCCCCACCCAGGAAGGTTTGCAGGGGGATGTTGACCATCTGCTTCCTCCTGTGACTCAGGCATCGTGAATAGGACCCAACTGCAGGCCCTTCACAAAGCCTTCCTCTTGGTACCAGCCCTTTCAGAACTCAGCTTATAACCCTCTGATAAGTCCTTGCATCCAGGATGACAGCTCCACTGTTCTCAGTAGTGGTTATGATAGAGTCAGGGCCCTAAAAATAGCCAGCAAGGCAGCCTGCAGACAGGATTTGGATTATCTGAGTGAAGCCATTGTGAAGGCCATGTGGCTTGAGGCTCACATGGCATGTGGTAAAATATCTTTAGGGCTGGTAGCTGGATGCCCTTGTAAGAATGTAGGAAGCACAGAGACCTGAGGACACTAAACTTGTAGACTAAACGAGGCATCACAGAGGCATCAAAAGGGGAACCAGGGAACATGGGATGGGAGCGCCTTTGTTTCCAGATTCTAGTTGATACCACCCAAAACAAAAGGAGCAGGTGGGGGCACCCGCGCCTGAGGAGTGCTGCTGGAGTGGCAAGGTGGTTTCCTGCCAGCAGGAAACCCTGGGGGAGCTGTCTGGCCCTCTGTTTTCTACTTCTTGTCAGTATAGACTCTGCGCCTGGGAAAGGAGACCCCACCACTGATTTACCAACAGCCGTGTAGCCAGGAGGACACCTGCCAAGTGAGATCAAATCATGTTGTTTTGGTTTCCCACGAGTTAATCCAACACTCCACTGAGCACAGTCCTCAGCCCCCCTTTAAACTCTCTCAAGCGTGGTCTCACTAAGTCCCCAGGCCGGCATCGAACTCGCACTACCCCCGTTCCTGCCTCCCAAGTAGCTGGGGCTACATGTGTGTCCAGCCTACGTCAAAAAATGTTGTGGGCCGGGCATTGGTGGCGCACGCCTTTAATCTCAGCACTTGGGAGGCAGAGGCAGGTGGATCTCTGTGAGTTCGAGGCCAGCCTGGTCTACAGAGCAAGTGCCAGGATAGGCTCCAAAGCTACACAGAGAAACCCTGTCTCGAAAAAACCAAAAAAAAAAAAAAAAAAAAAAAAAAAAAAAAAAAAAAAAAAAAATGTTGTGGATAAAAGGCTTGTAAATTTTTTCTGTAAAGAGCCAGATGAATATTTTTTAGGGTTTGTGGCTCATACCGAAACTGTTTTAACTATTGGATCTGCTGTAAAAGGGCAAAAGTAACCATGGACAAAATGAAAGGAATGTGTAGCTGCAGTCTATTAAAGCTCTAATTACACACACAGGTAGCTGGCTCTGTTCTGCCTGGTACAGTTTGCCCAGTCCTTGGCATGAGTGGTTCCTGCTGGAACCTGTATTGATTATTTTTCTGCTTCACAGAATGAAACCAGCAGAAGGGAGGAAGGGAGGGTTCACATTTGGTAGGTGTGGAGGTATAATCCATTGTGGTGGGGAAGGCACGTCGGCAGCCTGAGGCCCGGCCTGTGGGATGACGCCGCGCATTCAGGGTGGATCTTCTCTTCTGAATTAAACTTTCTGGAGACACTGTCCTAGACAGTTGCTCATTGATGTAGATTTGAAAAATTCCCTTAAGCAGACATTTAAAATAGTTTTGTGTTGTGTTTTGTTTTTAGAGGTCTGATCTTTAGATTGTAAAATCCACTTTAGCCAACTTTAGGTAGCTGTAGGCTGGTCAGAGAGGTCTGAGGTCAGTCGTGCTTCCTTCTTGGCTCCCAGTGTAGCTCTGAGTCACCTACCTGCACCTGACTTCAGTCTTCTGGAAACTTCATCTAACTGGGATGTAGTCTTCTGTGTCTTGGTGTTGCTATGACCCAAATACCTGACCCAGGACCAGCTACAGAGTTTGTGTTCGTGGGAGGATACAGCAGGGACCCACCACACACACTCAAGAACAGGAAGTGGAGCTCTGCCTTCCCGGGCCTGTAGCTAACAGTGTGTATCTTAGCTTCTTCTCCCAACACTGTGATGAAATATTCTGGACAAATCAACTTAAAGGAGCTGGGTTTATTTTAGTTCAAGACAGTCTGTGGGGCTGGAAGTCAGGGCAGCAGGAGCCTGGAGTGTCAGTCACCAAGGCACAGCAGTGAACCGCCTCAACACTCCCCACCCCCCAGATGGCTCCACAAGCTGGGGAGCCAGTGTGCAAAGCACAAAGCACGGTCCCGTAGCACAGTAACTTTCTGAGGTGCCTTCCTGATAGGAGATCGTCCTTTGCCCCTGTGGACTTCCTTTCAGAACACTCACTCCTGAGGCCAGAGGACTCAGTGGAAACCTAAACTGTTGCATTTAGACTACCATTTTTAAGAGGTGTGCAAAGAATTTTGAAAAGAGGAGCCCATATCTCCAATCATAAGTATAGATCTCTCAGAGAACCTTAGCTTGGTTCCCTACACCCATACTGGGTGGCTCACAACTCCAGCTCCTGGGGATTCAACCCCTCTTCTGGGCTTCGAGCATCTTCTCTCACATGTGCACACACACGCTCACACACACAGAGACACACACAGAGAGACACACATGCACACACAATTAAAAATAAGCCAGATAGTGATGGTGCACACCTTTAATCCCAGCACTTGGGAGGCAGAGGCAGGTGGATCTCTGTAAGTTCAAGGCCAGCCTGGTCTACAGAGTGAGTTCCAGGACAGCCAAGGCTACATAGAGAAACCCTGTCTTGGAAAAAAACAAAATTAAAAAAATAAATACATAAATATTTAGGGCTGACAAAATAGCGCAGCAGGTAAAGGTGCTTTCCCTCAAGCCTGATGACCTGTGAGTGTGGTCTCCATGACCACATGGTAGAAGGCCAGTGCAGGCATGTAAATAATGGTAATTTTTAATTACCATGATGATTCACCTGGAACCACCCCCACAGGTATGAGGTCCCTAACTGGTTCATGCTGCTAAGAGTAGACAGTGGGTCCAAGACAGAAGTTCTCTAAGACGTGGGCCAAGGTGTGAGGCCAAGCTATGATTAGGAGATAAACAGGTGTCAGGTGGGTCACGTGCTAACTTACAACCCTGAGTGCATTGGATTGAGGCATAAATGGCTGTCTTCCCCCACTCCCTGTCCCACCTCCATCTTCCTTTACAAGGTAAGGGTGGCAGTAAAATGGGCTTGAAGGTTTCTTTCTAAGCTCAGTGTCCTGTGGCCTCTGGTTGCAGGTGAACATGATGACCTTGGCGGAGCACATTATTGAAGCCACACCAGACAGAATCAAGCAGGAGAACTTTGTGCCCATGGAGTCCGCGGCCCTGGAAAGGACAGATCCTGCCACCATTAACAGTACGATGAGCTGGCTGGCCAGTTACCTAGCTGATGCCGACCGTCTGCCCAGTGCTGCCTACATCAGGTTAGGAAGATTTGGGGTCAGGGGTCTGCCCAGGATAAAGTCCTGGATTTAACTGGAGGCCAAGTGTAAAGAGGGACTTTCCCAAGGAGGGCACATGGCCTCACAGCACTTCCAAACCCTGGCTCTGCCATCTCTCCTCCTGTTACTTCCTCCCCCCACATGCATGTTTTTAAAATGCCATGTGGGGATGTGCCGCCCTTCTTCGGGTGAAGTTTCCAGAGGCATGCTGTTGTCTTTCTCGGCCTTAGTATTTAGCGCGGTGCTAAACTGAAAATGGATGCTCATTATGAACTTAACTGAGGTGCAGCCAAAGTGTTGAGTGTGTTAAGCAACCCATAAGCAGAACAAAGGCATCTAGCCTTCCCTGGGGTGGCTTCAAGTAGGTCCTGTCTGGTCTCATCAATTCCTAGGCAATGAATGGTGGGGCAGTAGCTGTTACCCATCCTGTCTTTTCTTTTGTCTCAGGAGCGCGTACACTGAGCCCCTAACTCCTTCTTCTAATGCCAGCTTGAGTCCTGCAGGCTCTCCTGTCAGTGAAGTAGCTTTTGAGAAACCCAGCCTTCCCTCGGCAGCAGACTGGTCAGAATTCCTGAGCGCGTCCACCAGCGAGAAGGTTGAGAACGAGCTGGCTCAGCTCACACTGTCAGACCATGAGCAGAGAGAGCTCTACGAAGCTGCCAGGCTTGTCCAGACAGCCTTCCGGAAATACAAGGTGAAATAGGGGTGCCTGTGTCCGGTTCCTTTCCCCTATGGTTTGTGGTTTGATAAAATGTTTATTGCAAGACTCTATGTTGTATTATTATCATAATAACTTTCAGGAGTTTTAATCAAATAAAACCAGTGGGATGGCTGTCACTATCTTATTGTTGATAAGTTGACACCTCAGCCATGAGGGATTTATGACCTAAATCCAAAATCGGGCCCTGAGGATTGTGGGCTGCCTGACCCTGAACCCCTGGGAACTAGTGACAAAACTTCTTTGTGTGCTTTTCATCAGGGGATAGGAACTAGGTGGGACTCTCTCTCCTGCACATTCCTAAAGGCATCGGACCACTCTGCCTGAAGGTGTTCAGGAAAGTAGTTGGATTATTTAGGAAAGACTACTAAGAATCTGGAAGATGAGCATCACAATACCTAATTTGTTAAAACAAAAACAAAACCTTTTAAATGCACATTTTTAGGCCTCCTAACATCCAAGTATGATTTGATTTTTTTAAAAGCAAAAACAGTTGGAGATTTATTCTGTAAATTCATTTTCTTAATTCATAGTGGTCTTTCTCAGTGTGGTTTAGTAAATCTGAGGTTTTATCTCTTGGAAAGGAGTATCACATGAGTAATGGTTCTAATGTGTGTGTGACAGTTCTTACACCAGTTCATTGTTGATCTCCTCACTGTGCCTTTCAGGGCAGACCCTTGCGGGAACAGCAGGAAGTGGCTGCTGCCGTCATTCAGCGCTGCTACAGAAAGTACAAACAGGTAACCCTCAGTTGTGTGAACCTCACGGGAGGAAAGGGCACCTGTCCACACAGCCTGGGCCTCAGGAGACACTGCTGTGCAGTTTAACTACAAAGCACCACATCTGACTCTTGATAGCAAAAGCCTGACTTGAACTGCCTTGATTAGGAACCAGAGGGAAAGAAAACAGCAGTCTGCCACCAAGCTTTAGTTAGCAGAGGCATGAATGACAGACAGCGAGGCCTCTTGTTACGATAAATCTTTTTGTCAAAAGCAGCCTGAGCCCCACCACCACGTGCGGAGCTTTACGCCAGCCGCCCGCCCGAGTTAGGCCCAAATGAATACACAGAGAGACTTGTATTAGTTACAAAGCTGCTTGGCCAATGACTAGGATTCTCATTTGTTAGCTCAGTCTCAATTACCATACATCTATATATTTTATGGGACTTATCTTATCGGATGCCTTATTGGCGTCCCTCCTTGCTGGTGAATTACATCGTGCCGCTAGAATAGGAGCCGAGGGGAAAAGAGAGCCCTTCCTGTTTCTCTTTCGCTTAAATATGAGTCTCCTTGCTATGTCACTTCCTGCCTGGATCAGCACTTCTCTACTACATTTCCCAAAATCCTCTTTGACTCTTAGTTCTGTCTAACTTGCTGTCTCATTGGCCAAACAGTATTTTATTCAATGATCAATAAGATAAACATACACAGTAGTACATTCCCCATCAGCCTCTCTCACAGAGATCCCGACGCCAGGACAGCTTGTGGGGTAGCTGAATAGCATTGAAGGGCAGGGTATGCCAGTCTTCCAGGATGCCCATAACCTCATAGCTATTCCAAGCAAGCAGTTTCATTTCCATTCACAAAGGAAGAAGCAGGCTCAGAGAAATGAAGCCAGTGTTAAAGTTTATAGATGTCAGAGTGGTTATAAAATACTGAAACTACTGAGTTTAGACTAGTTTCCATGTTAAAATTTTGTCATTTCATTGGGAACAATGGCTCAAGCCTCTAGTCCCAGCACTCAGAGACTGAGATGGCAAGTTCAAGGCCAGCTTGGACTCACTATTACACACACACACACACACACACACACACACACACACACACACACACACACAGTCAGTTCTGTAAAAGATTCTAGAATACCTTATTTTATTGGGCTTTGGATAAGCTTTACAGTCTACTTCAGGGTATTAAGTGCTAAGATGTATAATTGCAGAGAAATTTGGGGTCCCATGCTCTCCTTCAGACCTAGGGTTTTGGTTTCTAATGTGAATTGCTGTTTTTGTTCTTGTTTTGGTTTTCAAGCCTCTCCTTTAAACTTTCCCAGTGGGCAGGGAAGCAAGGACTCCAGCTCTGGCCAGCTGAGTCCAAGATCCCAGACCCTGAAGGTTTATTGTGCAAACGCTGACACCACAGTCCCAGTGTCTCTTAGATCGGTGAACAGACTTCATGTTAGCACTAGATTGTATCATACACAGAATCGAGCTTTCCAGTCTGTGATGACAACAGGTACTTATTTTTAAAAAGAGAGAAAGAAAAATCCCTGCTGAGTAAATGTCTTGGGCTAGGAAGACGGAAGGCCTTATCTTTGTAAATGGCAACAACTGTAAGATTGGTATTTTGGAAGATGGAAGGCCTTTTTGTTGGTTTTTGGTTTTGGTTGGGAGTAGTACTGATTTGGGGTTTTTTGGTTGGTTTCCTGTATTCAGTAATCTAACGTTAATCTTGTATTTTCTGTTTCTCCCCCCAAGCTGACATGGATAGCCTTGAAGGTAATGATACACCAAGTCCTCATACAAACCATCCCACCAGAGCCACAGACTTCACACCCACACCAGCTGCAAGGAGGGGCCATTCAGTCACCAAATACATACTCCTTTGCCAGGCCACCCGGCCATACCACATCTATCCTTGGGGACCTTCAGTTTTTCTAGTGGACTGGGCTTGGGCATTAATAATAGGTGGACATTTTATGGCCAAGCCAGTGACTTTGAACCTAGTGAATATCAAGCAAATCTCTTATTTCCATGGTGGGATTCACAGTGGCCCCAGGGACCAGAACATGCCCTGTTCAGTCACAATGACGAGACCTACAAAAGCTTCATAGGATGCGGTGTTCTTACCTTAAAGGACTTGGAAGCACACTAAACAAAGCAGGACAGGGTTTCCGAGAGATCTGAGACGTCAGTTTCCTTCCCTTGTGTTATGGGTGGCATGGCTGGAGTGCAGTCAGGCATGGAAGGGGGATTCTGAGTAGTTTGTCCCCTTAACATAGTAAGTTGCCTTCTTCATGTGACTTCTTCACTGCCTTAGAAACTCCCACGTAGCATGGTGGGGAGCTTTGTGTGCTTAGGGCCTCAAGACTGATTCAGAACCAAGCCTGGCTCCTGTGTCTTCTCCTCTCAGACCCGTGGCTGTGGAGCAGGTTCGGTTGAGGGCCTCTGACACTGGCTCCTAAGCGGTCCAAAACTCTCTGGCAGAACTTGTAGGCTTCACTGCATGGCCATTGTGTGGGTCTGATGAGGGTTCGTCTTCTGCAGGGTGAAATGGCTTCAAGGTGTCAGCCTTTCATGATAACCCTTGTATTTGGGACCTGGTAGCTCCATCAGCAGTGTGTGGTGTGGAGCAAATTAGGAAGAGGTGCTGCCTGCAAGGTGGCTGAAGGAGTGGAGTCAGGGGACGCAGTAAGGGTTAAAGTGCTTCAAAGCTGGACAGTCAATTCTTATCTTAGAACAGCTTAAAATGTTACAGTTCAATGCTTTTGGGCTCAAATGTCTTTACTTATGCTAGAAATTGTCAAGAGGTAAACACTTTGCTATCTGAGGATGGAAGTGTCAATGTTGCCTGCAGGCTGTCTGGAAGAATAGACGAAAGGTTGCTGTTGTTGTCTTGTGGTCAGCCCCATCAGAGATGAGGGGAGGGAGGAGGGGCTCCTACCTCCTGAGCCTGAGGCCTCCGGCTCCCTTTGTTACTGTCCTGTCCCTTCTGTGTCCCTGCAGTATGCCCTTTACAAAAAGATGACCCAGGCGGCCATTCTCATCCAGAGCAAGTTCCGAAGTTACTACGAGCAAAAACGGTTCCAGCAGAGCCGGCGAGCTGCAGTGCTCATCCAGAACTTCTACCGGAGTTACAAGAAGTGCGGCAGGAGGCGGCCAGCTCGAAGGACAGCCGTCATTGTACAGCAGAAGCTCAGGTTCGCCACAGCCCGCCTCACAGCCCACCTCACAGCCCACCTCACAGCCCTGGGGGGCTTGGGAGGAGACCGGCCTGTCGTGGTGCAGGGCCCGAGGCATGGCATGTCCCCAGCTACTCTAGGTGCTGTGGCTATGTCTAGCAATACCAGTCTTGTGGGTCTCTGAGACCCACTCCGTAACCGCCACACATGACTTGAATGCCCCTGGCTAACCAGTATAGGTTAATATTTGTCAGGACCAAAATGTGTACTTTTGAAGAGGCGTCGTTCGGCAGTGTTCTGAACTCCCTAGTTACTTAGAAAGAGTGTGAAGGGCACCGGGACTCCATTTTAGAGAGTAGCAAAGTAAAGATTAAAAACAGAAAATAGCCCAGAGAGAGTATCAAGCTCAGACTTAACTCCTAAAACTGAGGAGGTCTGGCTAATGCCAGGAGGCCTAGTCCCACAGAAACAAAAACAAAACAAAAAACTAGAAAAATACCTGGGTATTGTGGTACACACCTGTAATCCCAAAACTCTAGAAGCTGTGTCGGGGATCATGGGTTAGAGGCTGACCTCGCCTACACATCAAGCCCCTGTCTTACCCCAGACAGACAGAAAATAAGTTGTAAGTTGTCAGTGGCACACGCCTTTAGCCCCAGCACTTGGGAGTCAGAGGCAGGTGGATTTCTGTGAGTTCGAGGCCAACCTGGTCTACATAGCAAGTGCCAGGATAAGCTCCAAATCTACACAGAGAAACCCTGTCTCAAAACCCCCCCCCAAAAAAAAAAAAGAGCATATGGAGGGATCCTCTTATTTTCAGTCTGCATATTCTCAGTTGGCAGAGTGCTTGCCTAGCATATACAAAGCCCTGGGCTCCATATCCAACATCAAGTAAACTGGTCAAAGTCAAATGTGCCTGTAGTCCCAGCACTTGGGAGATGAAGGCAGGAGGGGCAGAAAGCCTCTACACTGGGTTTGCCAGCTTGAGATGCATGAGACCCTGCCTCAAATGAGGAAAGAAAACAAAAGCTTGGGGTGTCCAGGCCAGTCTCAGCACTGTGGGAGCAGTGTGTGCTTTGCAGTTGGATATGTGACACAAACCATTTAACTGAAAGTCTCCTCCCGCTGTAGCTCAGGTCACTTCTCAGTGTCTGCACTGGGAGCTTTACGGAACCTTTCTTGTGACAGTAGTATTCTGGCTTTTTCAGGGGCAGTTTGCTGACCAAAAAGCAGGACCAAGCTGCTCGAAAAATAATGAGGTTTCTACGCCGCTGTCGTCACAGGTACACCAAGTCCTTATGTGTCGTTGTGCTCACTAATGATAATAAAACAGCCCTGACCTTCCCAGCAGTTTGCTGGCTCTGTGTAATGCTGATAACCTCCAGCAAGCAAGGGGTAAGCACTCCAGGTCATAACCGGATGGTGGAACCCTAGGCACTGCCACTTGGGCTGAAATGATTTGAGAAAGTGTGTGTCTGACCGTGGAAACTCAAAACTGTTTTTCTGTTTTGATTTGGGCATGCATGTAATTTACTTGGACTAGTTTTTAGTTCAAATTTCTCTTTAACCTATCATTGATATGCCAGTTTGCATTATGGTCTTCACTCTGTGTTTACTCTGCCACTAGATATCCACACAGAAAATCAAGGAAGGAGGGGAAAAAAACCTTAAATGCATGCCATCTAGGTTTTCCATGTGGAATTTCCACTAAGCAGCTGGTGCCCTCTACTGGATATGTAGAAGATAGCATTCCCATTCAATTTACCACAGAAAGCCAGTCTGATTTGGTCCAGGGTGAGAGTGGGGAACATCTTCTCGTGGAGCCGAGCTAGAGGAATCTTTCCTCAGATGTGATCTTTCTTGGTGAAGACTTAGACTTCTGGTGGCTGGAGTGGAGACTCTTGTTTTCTCTCTGTAGATCAAGTCTGGAGTCTGTAACAGTGGCCATCGGAGCTGCTCTGAGACTTCCCTCCATGTAGTGTGTTGTTTCCCGGGTATCAGGAGCTGTGTGTGCAGTTGAGAGCAACAGACTTGAGCTGGCTCCCTGCGGTCTACTCTTTCTCCTGTTTAACCATCCCCAAAACCTTCCATTCAGTTTCACTCATCAGAGCTTTCACTTCAGTTTCTCTTACTCTTAAAGCCATTTAAGCTGCTAATATTTGAAAATACCCTGCCTTTGAGACTTAAAGTTTAACTGGGAACTTACGCTCTTACATAAGTCAACACAGACACACATCTGTGTGCCCATAGAAAGAAACATGTATAGCACCTTAAAGAGTGAGTGTTGGGGTGCCAGGCATTCTCTAGACGGAACAGGGGACATCGAGTGCGTCTCCTGGATGCTCTCTTCATGCCTTGGATGAAGGTCTTCTCCACTTCCTCCACCATCCCCCCCTCCACCCCACCCTCCCACCCCCGCTTGTCCGTGAAACACCAGTGTAAATAAGCTACTGGGGAAGTGCTGGCAGGAAAAGGATAGTAAATTACAGGGGATGCTTTCACGTAATGAAAGGGACTCCGCACATCTCCCCAAGCCAGCCTCCTGTCTCTGATGTTAAGCCATGGGTTTCAGTTGCGCACTTACAACCTGGTAGAATAGCTGAGTTTCTCCTGTTTGTAAAATACCTTGGACTCCCTCAGTTCTCTTCCTTGTAGCCTCACTTGTTCACTGCCCCTTCTTTCCTTCTTTCCCCCATAGAATGAGAGCCCCGAAGACTGTCCAGCACAGAGACTAATAGACTTAGTCCCTGTGGTGCAGAGTCGCCACTCTGCTTCATGAGACTGGTCCATCCAGACCCTGTCGTTGGTCTTGAGGCAATTTACAGTAAACTAGAACATTGCAGGGTTAAACTGTGCCACTGTCTCCACTTTGTTGCTTCTGAGTTCAAACATAGGTGAGAAATGCAATGTAAGCAAAGCTACCTAAAACCCTTCACTGACTTTCCAGTGTGTGTTCTTTTGAAGGTGTGTTCTGTGCTTACAGTGGCTGAGTTGAAAGAGTTAAGATACTTATAATTGCATAAAAGACTTCTTCCTAATGTTGACTGGGACAGAGGAATCCTACTTTTAACTTTAGTCTGTGAGAGGAATTTGCTGGAGATCTCACTGTCTTGAGTTTCTGTTTTAACCAGTGAGGGTGGCAAGGTCTGCTGTGAAGACAGCATCAGGTTTGGGGCTCTGTCTGCAGCAAAATAAAGACGACTGCTCTTTGATCCAGATGACACAGAAATGAACAAGCCAACTGCAGGAGCCTTTGCATACTGGCTGTGAAGGGTGTATTTACTCACTTCCCATTTTTGTGTGTTTATTTAACATATTTCATTAAGGAGCCTGATGAAGTCTGGACCTCTCTCCTGGGGGTTATTATAACTTGTGTTTTCCCTTGGATGTGTGCAACCCATTCTGGTTTACTTAGCATTACTTTCAGAAGCAACACTGTCATGTTTATTGACTGTTAGAAGCATTGCAGTCTGTTAAATAGAAAACTTGGAGATACCCTCTCAACAAGGTAGGTAGACAGTGGCCTCAGAAATTAGGAGTCCCATCTCTAAGTCACGTGACCCCCGATGGTTTTTAAAAATAAGTTGATGGGTTTTCTTCCTGCTCATTTCACACCCCCTGCCGTCACCCCCTCTTCCTTCCCCACAAAAGAAGCCACTTGGTAGTCTCTTTGGTTGACATAAAGCTGTTGTAAGATTTCTGCTGTGACCCTCACATGCTAATAGCTCTCTGGTGTTGTTTTACTGTCTAAAGCCCCCTGGTGGACCATAGGCTGTACAAAAGGGTGAGTGTAGCTGCCTGCTAGCCAGTTTCTCCTTACCTTCCATTTTCAATACTTTGCTTTTTGCTTGCTTGCATGGGGCTGCAGCGTAGGTGTGCCAGTAAGTTTCATTCACATCCATTCTGAATGAAAAATAAAATAAAATACAAACTAACCCTGACTACTAACACTGCCGTCTTATGCAACAGGAGAGCAGTCACTTACAGTGGAGGTTCCTGTGCATGAGGAAGTGTAAGGGATGGATCTTCTGAGACCACTGCCCAGCATGCCCAGACCAGGTGGAATGTCTTCCGCACACACACAGGCCTTCCTGCTCATGTGAGGCTGTATGACAGGGAAAATTCAGCTAGTGGTTTTATAATTACAAAACTTGACCACATCAAATTTTCTCTTGTTTTGTTAAAATTTCTTAGGTACAAAAGCCCATTAGGAAGTACTAGGCTTTAAAAAGAACTTATTTACAGCCAGGTGGTGGTGCTGCACGCCTTTAATCCCAGCACTCAGGAGGCAGAGGCAGGCAGATCACTGTGAGTTCGATACAACCTGGTGTATAAAGCTAGTTCCTGGACAGTCTCCAAAGCCACACAGAGAAACCCTGTCTTGAAAAACAAAACAAAAACCAAAAAAAAAAAAAAATTATTTTTCAGGTACTACTTTCCTGTCACCCTGCCCCTAGAGTTTCAGTTTTTAAATCACTCTTCCCTTGTGCTGTGAGGAAAGTCAGGATACAAAGCTGCCCCTTCAGAACCTGCCTAGGGCATTGAGCATACAACAGAAGGCGTGCTAGTTGTACAACACTAAACTGTAAATCTTAATAAAAACATGTGAAGTATCTTGAGCCTAGAGATTCCATGTTGCATTTGGAAGTCACTGTTCCAAAAGCATTTGTATTCTGAAGATGTCCTGACTAGACAGTTCGTAGACACTGCCAGCATTCCCGAGGCCTGAGAATAGGATCCCAGTGTGTAGACAGACGCGGGACCATCTGCAAGTACAGCTGAAACACACTGTAAGGCACAGTGAGAGGCAATGCCAGGAAACTTTTACAAAGCTCACCAACGCTGGGCTAGAACTTGGTAACATTTTCCAAATGTAGAACATTTGGAGAGGAAGTTAGTTCTGTGTTGCATGGAGGCGACCTCTGTCTGCCTCTACAGGATGCCTCCATGCCGACTTGATGATGTGACAGCGAGTTTTTGTAAGTTTTTCCGGAGTAGTGACTTATGTGTAGAACACTTGTGACTGTTTTAAAATCAAGAATAAAACAAACCAACCTTGAATAGTTGTTGAAGGAGAAACTTGGAAACAAAAACACAGCTCTGCTGGTGACTTCGGCGGTTCCCATTCTTTAGTGTTGTTTGCCATTGGAAGAGCACTCGGGTCCAGTGTGGTAGAGCCTCTCAGAGATGTCTGTGCCTGAAGTAGACGAGGCTCCACCTCACCCACCACACATGCAGATAACACCACTTCTCATTAGAAAGAAAGCGGCGAACCCGCCAAAGGACAGGTGCATGCCCTAGCACTCAGTTAACTCAGCAGTAGTATCTTGCATGCTAAATGCAGTTCGTAACGCCTGCTGAAGGGAACTGACATTTTATGAGAAGTGGTTGCTTACGCACTTTTGAAGCTTGTTAGTTTCTGGTATGTCAATGATGACCGTTGTCAAGGGCACATTTTCTAAAGGTGATTTCAGTGCCAACCGGAGTCCCTATTTTCATTTCTCTAGTGCCTGCTGCATTCTGCCATGAACTCTTAAGACTCCCACTCATGCATGGGAAGCGGGACTTTCATAACATCCCTCATGCCTCACGCAGTCAGCAGGGAGCTTGAGAGAGAGGAGCCAAGAGGGTTTGAGGTTCCTTCTGGGATGGGACCATTTATCCAGCTCTTTATTGAGGAATGGCTTGTCTGTGGCTTTGTGCAGTTGCCAGTAAGATCTCCTCTCCCTCTCTCTTCCTCAAGAACTTGCAGTGGCACCCCCCTTCGTAATCCTCAAGCCGAACTTCTTGGGAGCTGAGCGTTCCCTCAGTGTAGTCCCGGGATGGCATGTCAAAGAGGATAACATGCTTACTTTGTTAGTTTATAATGTACAGAAAAATCACTTAGAGGTTTACATGTTAAAATGTAATTGAAAATGTACAGTTACATTTTGTAATGCAGTGTGAAACTTGCTGTTGACCAAACTCCTAGGTCCACAGCAGAAGGACCTCCACAAAGGTAGGCGTCACTATCAGCAGATTTAGGGTACCATAGTCTCGTCCCAGCTGCAGGGTATGTCAGCTGTAAGGTGACCCAAAGTTACTACTGTGTCTTTCCATTTTCATCTCTCTTGGGGGCTGAGCAAGGGCACCGATTCTCTCCTAGTGCAGGTCATTTGTATCTGGCCTTTCACCCAGGCTCAGCTCCTGAGTTAACGGGTAACTGAAAATGGAGTTAACAGTTTCTGATATAAGCCTGTGGAAAGGTTTTTGGCTTGGGGCTTTGGTTTCCTTCTTTCTTTCTCCTCTCAGACACACTAGTTTTCTGTTAATTTTCCAAAGGTGCACAAGGGAAGTACCATTTTCCATGTGGTGTTGCTCAGTTGTACAGCAGAACCACTGAGATGCATGGTAAGGAAACCGCGTGGCCTCAAGGAACTGAGATATAATTGGCTGAAATGCATGAGAACACAAAGCAGTGTCTCCTTCAGATACAGGGTGGCTTTGCCCTTCTGTCAGAAGGACGGTCTTTTTGTGTCCCTCATAAACGAGGGAGGCCGTACTCCCTATTTCCCAGACAGGTGCCCCCTTTCCCTGTACGAAGTAACAAGAATGGCTTCAGAAAGCACAGTCAGGGAGGGCCCTTATGATCATCTGTGGTGTTTAAATAACCTGTTATTTGGATATTACTGGTTTGCTGCTCATGGTGGGTGCGGCTCTCTGTCATTAGAGGTAGCACGTTCAATCATAAAATGATCAAACCACAGGTTTTCCTCTGTGTTGGAGAACTGAGTTTCAAACCCTTCACTTTTTTGCAGCAAGTTCTGGAAGTTACAAATCAGCCTTTGCTTTGCTGTACCCTTTTATCCGTGGGACCATTTTCTGACCCCACCTGAAGGAGTACTGTTGTAGAAAGGTCAACAGTTAGTTGGTCAAGGGCCAGCAGATGTGTTAGCTACATCTTTAGTTAAATATAGCACAAGGCTTAGATTCCAGGTGGTCCCATGCATCCAAGAAGTCGGGAACGAACATGGAATGTGCCGTGAATCTCAAAGTAATCGTGTCTCACTTGCCTCTTTTAGGAAATGAATATTTTTGGAACACAGTGGTGTGTGTTACATTGCAGACAACATGCTCTCTGTCATTCTTATTGGGCTTCTCTGTCTTTTTTATTTTGCAATCCAAATGAAATTTCTGGAATATGGCAAGATCTCTCTTTTCCTAAATCCCCCACAAGCTGTTGCAGCCCTGAGAGCAACAGGTAACTAACCTTAAAGCAGCATCAGGCTGCCCAGTGGATTTTTGACGGCCAGCACTTCAAGGCTCTGCCTGCTGAAAGCCATTGACTCATGAAGCATTTCTCTGGCTGAGCGTCACCCGGTTGATGTAATGAATCGGCTTTGCCTGACGCTTTTCCCATGGAGCCATTGTTCACTAGAGTTTCTGAAGCAGGCTCTTTTCATTTATTCATGAATTCTCATTGGGCATCTGATGGAGTCAGCCCTTGTGGGCTTCTGCTGGCATTCAGCGCTGTTGCTTACACATCACTCAAGTCCATCACAGTGCAGCTTTCTTTCTGTTTTTTTTGGTTGAGATTGTCATGGTATCTCAGAGTGTCACTTACTTACAGCCGAGAATGCTCAAGAAGATCTTGGGATTGTCTGGTAATGTTATCTGAATGATCACAATTTGAAGGTTTGATGTCCTAATTCCTATATCTCCAAGCTAGTCAGGTACCTTCCAAATTACTGATAGGAGACTCAGAAATATGGTCTCAGGGCTGGTGAGATGGTTCAGTGGTTAAGAACACTTGCTGTTCTTGCAGAAGATGGAAGTTGGGTTATCTGCATCCAACCGGTTCTCCAGCTCCAGGGAGTAGCATCTATACTTGTACATACGACCCACATAGACACACACACACATGCACGCGCACGCACGCACGCACGCACCCACAATTAAAAATAGAAATGTGGTCCCTGTAGCTCTCCTTAGAGGAAGCAATGTCTGTTGCTTTTAAGAACCATGGCTTCTGCACTCGGGAGGCAGAGGGAGGCGGATCTCTGTGAGTTCGAGGCCAGCCGGGTCTACAGAGTGAGTTCCAGGACAGGCTCCAAAGCTACACAGAGAAACCCTGTCTTGAAAAAGAAAAATAATAATAGTAACACATAGCTTCTGCCCTGTATTTGTCTGTACTATGTCATGGGAAACTAGTTTGCCTGTCTTCTATGCAATGGGATTTAGAAAGAAGTACAATTCATAGACAGACAGACAACCTGGGAATTTCTAGGCTCACTTCTTTCTTGCCTCATATTTGTAATTCTTTAAGAAAACCCAAATCTCAGCCACTGTGAAATATAAAAACGTTGATTGGGTGCTTGTGCTCTAATAGGTGGTAACCACAAGTACAGCGTTTTCCAGTAGGAATCCAGCTTCTAAAATCCAGGTCTGTGTTTACCAGGTTCATGTACTGAAACATGTCTGTAGCATAGGAGATAGATACCAAGCAAAACAGCTCAGACAATTGATTTTGGTTTGAGTAAAACAAAAATGAACCCTTTTTCCACTGAACTTTTTAGTTTCCATCACATGAACCCATTTATAAGATGAAGATGTAACAGATGCATAGGAAAATATCTTAGGAACCTTTTAGGGCTCAGCAGGTAAAGGTGCTTGCTGAACTAACTGGAGCTCAATCCTCAGAATCTGTGATGGAGGAGAAAATGGACTCAAGAAAGCTGTTCCCTAGCCTCAGTATGTGCACTTACCTGTGTGCGTGTGCTCGCACACACTTACATTTTAAAGAAATGTCTTAAGAGTGCCAGACAGGCTTGGTAGCTAATGTAGACACATGCATCTATCATAGCTCACAGAGAGCACAAGCAGGAAGACACAGCGATGATAGATAGACTTCACAGATATTTCTGGGTGATAAAGGGTCAGTGATTACCTGTGTCTGTGGCTGATAGGGCGACATCAATTTTTTTTTTAATTCATTGAAAGACTGACTTGAAATCTGTTTCTTAGAATTAGTTGAAAAATTCTAGTACTTCGGGTATCATCCCGAACCAACTTATAGGTATAATCTTTCTTTGGAGGCAGTATAACTTGAATACATGATTTTTATCTGCCTGGTATTTGATTTAAAGGAAAATGCAGGCACCTGTTCCATCCCCATTATCTGTTCAGGTACCGTGAAAGCGGGACGGATGGCCCAGGTCTGTTTCCTGCTGTCCCTGGTGTCAATAGGGCACGTCTGTGTAGCGCTGCAGGCTGTCTTCTGGGATCACAGGCATATTCTTTATGCATGTTTTGGTTCCGGGATTGTGTTACACCAGGGGTATTTTGTATGAGGCTGTTTCCCCCATAACATTGTAATTAAATTCAATGAAGGATGGTATCTTAGAATGGAGAAAACAGTCATTGTTGATTTCATCCAAAGAATGGTATTTCTCCAAATTTACTTGTCCTATTAAAGTCTTGAAAAATACAATATAGTGGGGATTTTAAAAAACCTGTCTGTTAGAGGCAGTGGAGTGCAACAGAAAGGCTTTGAAGTCAAGCAGACTTGGGTCCAAGCTGCTGCTATGCCATTTATCAGGTACAGGAATCTTCCATTCTGCATTTATAAGTTAGAGAGTGGTTTTATTTTAACATGTAAAGTCACAGGTACTCAGTTACTTTGAAAGCTTTTGGAATATAGTCAGTCTTTTATCCTCACTCCCTTTGCTCTAGTTCATCCCCTTAAGACTTGTTTAAAGCAAAGTTCTATGGTATCTCCTTTGATGCCATTTGTAAGTACAGTATGGTAACTCCATAATGAAATTAATATACCTAAGAATTGGAATGTTCTCATTTTTCCTATATAGACTTTCTGTGTGTGGACACACCCCCTCTTTAGTGGTCCCTGAGAACATCAATAATTCATAATTAATTCAGCATTAATTTAAGCCTTTGTGAAAACTTTGACATTTTAATTAGTTATGAAAGAAGTAGGTGGCGGATACGGGGGGGGGGGGGGCGGTGACTGCAAAAACCCAGTGTGACCAGTTTAACTAGATGAATAGTGTTAACCTCCGCCATCGTGATCAGCTGGCTGTAGGTTCTCTGGTATGAAGTTGCCTAAAACTTTTCGCTCTCCTTTTTATTTCACCTCAGCGATGCATTTCTGATGGTTCTAGAAAGATGAAGGGCTGTCTTTACAGCGATGCTAGCAGATTCTTGAAACTCTAGAGGTCTCAGTGGCGATGCTGTGAATGAGTTCTGTGCTAATAAACAAACAAAACATGGTGTTTGCCTTAGCATGCACATCCTGCAGGACTTGGCAGATGGGTCTGCGAGAGCACAGAACTGCATGTCTGAAAGTAAGGTTGGCATCTGTGCATGCCTTGCATTGTTCCAGCCAAAACGGATATTAGTCTAGATGCTGCATGTTTAAAAATTGAACACAGACCTATAGCATGTTTCATTTTTTAAGAAGTCATTTATCAAGTATGCATGTCCAAAGTCAGGGGGCTCTAATCATACACAATTCTGTACTACAGCGTGATGCCCACGTCATAGGACCTAATGTACTATGGTATCCTTAAAGATTAAATGCATATTAAGCTGGGCAGTAGTGGCTCACGCCTTTAACCTCAGCACTTGTGAGGCACAGGCAGCCCAATCTCTTGAGTTCAAGGCCAGCCTGGTCTACAGAGGAATTCCAAGACAGCCAGGGCTTCATAGAGAAACCCTGTCTTGGAGGGGGGAAAATGTAGCTTTAAGAAGGACATGACAGTTTGGGAGACACACTGCTATTTGTAAATATGCCATGCTTAGCTGGGCTTGGTGTATGTAGTAAGTTAGACAAACGAGTTTCCATATGCAATAGCAATTTAATAGAAAGGATAGAGCATTTCTTCCAAAAGGGTACACATTTTCTCTCCGAAGATATCACATCAGTCTACACGCTACTAAGAAATGATTCTGCTTCAAGGTTGTGAATATAAAAGTTGTTGAATTTTTCAGAATATATAAGTCCTTTCCATTAATTTTCAACCTGTGTAATGCAGCAGTACTTCGTTTTCCAGAATGTTCCTATTTGCCTGAGTTGTATTAAGTATATTTAGAAAATACTAGCACTCATCTTGAATAACTTTAATGGACTGGCATAAACAGTAGGAAAGACCTTAGCATCAGAGGCCACATTTGACTGACTTCTGAATCAGCCCACTGTCAGCCTGAACTTTTCCTTGCTCTGTCACTGGGGCAATGTAGGAATGGCCACAAACTCTTGCTTCTGTTTGGCTAAGACTTCTGGGACAGCAGGTGTTGCTCTGTGGCATGTAGCATTTGCACACTGCCAGACTCAGCAAGCACCGTCCACACTCCCGTTATCAGTCAGGGCAGAGGGACGGCCTTAGAACCTACAACACTACCTCACCTTGTCTCATGGGGCACCACACTCGTTAAGGCAAAGTCTTACATTTTAAAAAGCGTAGATTGGAGCAGCAGGTTATAAAATGCTAGTATGAGCCCTCCATGACTGTCTTTGAGCTTCTCACTTAAATTTATTTACTCTAGTGTTTCTGATAAGTAAAACAAAGACCCATTTTGGTATTGATCCTACTGCTCCCCGTCCAGGAGCTCTGAGAAGGAACATGAACTTTTCAGTTATAGTATGGAATGGTAGGGAACCAAGCACTGTGAAGATTCAGGACTTCACAGAGTGCCCAAGAGGAGCTTGGTATAAGTTGTGAAGTCAAGTTCAAGGTAGCCAGCCGTCTGGAGTCTACAAGTAAAACAATGATTCAGTCCCTGGGTCTACTTAGAGCTAAATAAATGTGCGTGCCAGTTCCCTAGTTTACATCACAAGGAATTGTGGGGCATTCATAACAGTTCATCAGACAGAGAAAGAAGTTTCTCAAATACTTAAGCATTTCCAAGCTATGAATGCCATTCTTGATTCAATACAACAGAGCAAGTAGCTTTATCCAGTTCTTGGAGCACCCCATGTAAAACTTTACATGTTTTAACACAAGGTCACATCTTCCTCTTGGACTATTCTCCCAACAATTTTTCAAGTTCTCTTGTTAGTCTTCAAAAGGGGCTTGTCTGGGCTTCTCATTTCCGGGGTGACAGCCCCTCCTTTATTTGGTCAGTTTCACTCTGTAGTTATCACCTGGTATTGTGTTTTGTTTCTCTTCCAGAGTGAAAGAATTGAAAAAGGCCAAGGAACTTGAAGACATACAGCAGCATCCCTTAGCGATGTGACATTGCTTCTCAGACTGTTTTCATTTGTTTTTAGCAGAGACATGCAACAACAACCAACATGCTCGT
The DNA here is from genome assembly GCF_003668045.3 of Cricetulus griseus. Classification (NCBI taxonomy): domain Eukaryota; kingdom Metazoa; phylum Chordata; class Mammalia; order Rodentia; family Cricetidae; genus Cricetulus; species Cricetulus griseus. The sequence goes on from NC_048595.1 coordinate 5,342,844, forward strand.
GCACACACACACACACACACACACACACACACACACACACACACACACACACACAAAATCCCTCTGCAGTTTTGGGGAGTCAGCTGCAGGATTTTAACAAGAATGTTTTGGTCATTGCATTTGCACTTTCATGGACAACTTTTAATTTGATCAGCAAGACATCTTGGAACTCAATCTTCTGTTGGATCACAGGAAAACAAGACACCAGGAGGAACTGGAAGGGCTTCCTCATCTTAGGAAGAAGCCACTTCCCATGTCATTAGGGCTGTATTCAAACATCGTGTGGAACTGTACAATATTTATACCAAAAATATAGATAAGAACAGGTGCGGTGATGCGAGCAACCCAAGCAGTGCCGGGCCTGCGCCTTCGGTTACTTCCAAGAAGCTGAATCTTTGGTTCTCAGTGGAGGGCTTAGATCACCCAAGTCATTATTGAGTCTGTGTGTTCTCATTTCCTTCACTGTTCTGTTTTGTTTTCGTTTGTTTGTTTGTTTGTTTGTACGTACGTTTGTTTGAATCTCTACAGCACACTTAATGCAACTTTTAAAATCTGCAGGTTTTTAATGTCTTGTGAAAATTTGCAGAAGGGAGGGTGTGTGGTAAACAGGTAATGCACGGGAAATAATGAGAAACAGCTTACAGAATTTAAATTTACTTTCTTGTCCCCACCGCCTCCCAAGAACCTGCAAGGATAGTGATCATCTTGTCCCCTTTCTCATGTTCAGCACTTTAATTTGTTTGCCTTACTTTCACTTGCAATGAGAATTACTTAAGAATGGTAAAGCATGTAGCCTTTTTTAGTAACCTTGGAAACTGTAGTAATTCCAAGGAATCATAAACCTTGCCTGGGCATTTGCCACCTAAACGACCAGCGTGGTGCTGCATTCTGGCCAGTAAATTCCATGTTTTGGCTCTATCTCATCCAAACGGAGTGGCTTCTGTGTACATATAAGAGGTAGAAATGAAGAAAAGCGAGGAAATATTTGAAAGGGGTTATATTAATTGCTAAATATTTTATTCACAAAGGTCAATAATATGGCAAGATGAAATTATTTGTATAGTTTTGTCTGAATGAGCAAGAACAATGTGGATGTATTGTTTGTATATATTGTATATATTAAAACAAAGATGTGCATGAAATCAAGAAAAAGAACAAAAGCAAAGCGTTAGTGGCTATGGTCTGTAAAATGAAACAAAAAACTTTATTTCACTATAAGAGTACTTTATTTTAAATGTTCTGTAGAAGAACATTTTGCTAAAGCATGACTAACCTGCAAAAAATAAAAAAGAGCTACTGTATTTAGAATAGGAAAAAAGGCAGAGTAGCATTACTTTTAAAAAAAAGGATATGTTTACATTTAATTTTGGCTACCAGGAGTTTATTTTATTTTATTTAAAAAGATTTTTTTTTTGCCAAAGGTGCCAAGTAATGTGAATGCTAATATTGCTTAAGAAAATTAAGTTACTTTTGCAAAGTAGATAATCATAAGATGAACCCTATAGAACTTAACACCATCCACTCACACCAACAAAGAATGTTAGAACAACCAAAATTTGACAGAAGAATTAGTGTGAAATTAGAAAAGTGACATTTTCATCTCTCCTGCTGAAAATCAAAAGATGGATAAACGTTGCTCACAATGGCGACTGGTGTTGAAGGGATGCCGTGGTATATTTCTCTTTCTGTGTAATGAGAAGCCAAAGAAATCTGATGCTTTTAAAATTAAACCATTCATGTCAAACAGAGAGAACCGATTTTGCATTTTCTAATGCCAGTTTAAAATCCCAGCTTAAGTGTGAGAATTGGTTGGTATGAGATTTTCTTTAAAAAATAAAAATAAGAAACATGGTTCTGGCTGCCAACTGTGAGTTAAAACTCAAGGCTTGTTGTGAAGCCTAAAAATATTCACAAATAAGCTTTAAACTGGTGTCTTCAGAAGGAAGGTAGAAACAAAAAGATTGTGGTTAAAAAATTAAATAAAAACTGGGGTCAGTGCTCTTGGTGCCTTTTCTATAATTGTACTTGTTTTTTAATTACTTCCTTTCACTGCCAACCTCAAATTACTGTACAGTATATGTCTTTCTGCTTGTGATCAGCTTGGACAACAGTGACAGCCCCACAGCTAGTAGCCCCCTGTACATTCGTAAGCAGACCTGACCCAATTTTGTTTTCACATGTGTGGGTTATGTTGCAGCTGTTGTAATCCTTGCCCCCTACCCACCCATACCTATTATTTTACACAATTTGACCTGTCTGAGGACACTGAGTAATTTAATAAAAACACAACTGTATTCATAACAGGGAATAGAATGTAAAGCCAGCTCTTTCAGAATATCCTATATTAATACTGGATTTGGATACATTTACTCCATTGCTTACGGTTCAGATAACTGATCATTTGACCAGAGTGATGACCTCAGTGGATTTGCTTCAACCCTCACATTTATTTTTTTAAATGTTTCACATGCCACATTATTAGCTCAATAAGTTAGAAAATTCTGGAAGATAGAGACTTACATAGAATTAGGAAGTTCTTATGGAGGGGATGGAAGTAGGGTCAAAACCTACCAGTACAACTGTGAATTCTAGGTGAGGTTGAAGCGTACTTCCACTGAAACAAAGCATTTCTGACCACCTTTTTTGATTGCGACTCTTAATTTTGAATATAAGGTGATAGGTAGGCGCAGCTTTCTTGGATAATCTGAATTCCCAAGTGCCAGGAGTAGGATTTCATTATAAAATTAATAGCTAATCTTATTCTGTCTCCTGAAGATTTAATTGCTATCCTTGTTACCCATTCAAAATCAGCTGTACTGTGTGAATGAAATAAAGACATTACGACGAACCCCTTTCTGGCTGCACGGTCGCTTATGGCAGTTCCACACAGTAGTTGGCGCCCAATGGGGGGTCCCTGAGACTTGCATGTAAAACTAGTCTAGATGTCTTCTTTTTTTGTAAGTTTTATTTTTGTAACTGTGCATGTAAAGCATCATTGACTCAATGGATCTGTTGAAGAACTCAGCTGCTGGAAACCATGCAAAATGTTTTGAATTGCCCTTAAAATATGGAAAATGTTTTCTGAATGCTTTATATTCTTTCTGCTGTAAATTAAAAATGAAGAAAATTTCCCCATATTATCTGTGTTTTGCTTTAACCTGACCTGAAATCCAGGGTGTTGAGGTTGAGATCATAGTTAGAACTGGAAGTTTTGTTTGTTTTTTTTTTACCTTCCACATGATGTGTTTTCCTGCCCAGTGTTTCACTTAGAGCCACTTTCCCAAAGGACATGCTTTCCACCTACACTGCCTGGTTTCTCAACACATCAATCATTTGTCTTAAGTGCAGTTACTTGAAAGATAAGTAAGGATCTTACTGTGAATTCACCTTTTCTCGTGTACCCTGGGTACTCCTAAGTTCCCTGTTTAAGCTCAAGGATGACCTTGAACCTCTGACCGTTTACCTACAACTTCCAAATGCTGAGATTATGGGTGCCAACAGGCTGGGGTTGTTTGTTTGTTTGCTAGTTTGTTCTTTCCAGACAAGGTTTCTCTGTGTAACAGCTCTGGCTGTTCTGAAACTCAATCTGTAGACCAGGCTGGCAGGGAACTCGCCGAGATACACCTCAGGCTGGGTTTTATGTGGTTCTGGGGATCAAACCCAGGACTTTCATGTGGGACAAGCCCAATACCAACTAGGCTATACTCCTCAGCTCTACCGAGTAGTTGTTTTTCGTTTTTTTTTGTTTTAAGCCCTTTTCCGGCTTAGCTCACTTAGGTCTCCCTTCTAGGTACTTTATCATTATTCCGGTCCTCTTCTCTGCAGAGTTCTGCTCGTCTCTCTAGGAGTGCCTCACTAGATGTACCTCAGAACTAGTGCCAGACGTTTTCACACTGAGTCTCCCAAGAGGAGTCCCTGGTACTTTCTGGAGCCCGCTGCATTTAAATGCCTTTGTCTTGCCTGTCTTCACTCTTGTTGTACTTGAGCCCAGCCCCACATTCTCTAGTTCTGTGCTGCACCTCCACTTAACCTAGAACGCGCCCCCCACCCCCCGGCCCCAGCTACCACTCAACCCAATACCCACTCAGGTGGCACGCTCTGCTTTCCAGCACACGTTAACTTTCTGGAATTACCATCCTGGAGTGGAAGACAGCTTGGGGGTTTTCACTTAGGAACCCACCAGCTGCCCTCATCTGGTCTGCTTAAGCATGTTGGATTGCATTGTAGCGGATACTACTCACCTCATTCGACCAAAAGTCCGGGGCCAGAGAGTTACAGAAACCAAGAGAGTTCTCAACGTCAAGGATCCCTTCAGGGATGGTGGTATCCGTGCAACGGCAGACACCTGTCACCGCTAGTGAGAACACGGGGGTGGGGGCTCCAAACGGGCTTCCTCCCGCCCCTTACTTACCTTCCTGGCGGAGGCACTTGGGTTGTGTCCCCAGGACCACTAGGCTACTCTGGGGCGTTAGCACGCACGCCGTTTCTAATGTCGTCACCACCCAGAGACGACGTAAGCAGGCCCAGAGGGCTGTGCAGCGCACCGGTTCTTACTCTAACCTGCCTTTCCAGGGTAGAGACAGGGCAGCGGCCGCGACACCCGACACCGACGAAGCTGCTGCTGCTGCTGCTGCTGCTGCGACGCCCGGGCGGCGAGGAGCCGGTCCAAAGGCGCAGGCGCCGCGCCCTGGCCCCGCCCACTTGTCCATCGAGAACGCCCGCCCAATCCAGCACCGGCGCTGCTGCCGCGCCCAGCTCTGGCCCCGCCCACTCGGGTGGGCCAGGGAGGAGACGGCCAGAGCGCGGCGCCTGGGGCCTGACTCCTGCCCCGCCCACTTCCGGCGCGCCCTCCGCGGCGGCGGGCTCCTCGTCGGTTCCTGCCCGGCCCCTGCTCGTGACGTCACCGCGGCCCCGCCCATCTCCACGGCCTCGGCCGCCGGCTGCCCCAGTCCGCCGCCGGTCTCCGCCGGTCTCCGCCGTCTCCGCCGGTCTCCGCCAGTCTCCACCGCCGCCGCCGCCGCCGCCGCCAAAATGTGAGTGACGCGCTGCGCCGCGCGGCCAGGCGGGCTCCGGGGGGCGGCGGCCGCCACGTCTGACGAGGGTCCCGCCCGGGACGCGGCCGCTCGGGACTCGCACTCGGGTGGAGGCCTCGCGGGCCTGCGCGCAGCGCCCTGGGCCTGAGGTGGGCGGCGGCCCCGCGCCGCGCTCTGCCCTCGGGCGCCGCGCTCTGCCCTCGGGCGCTGCGGGCCCAGGCGTCCTGCCGCGACGTCCCCGAGTGCTCCGCGGCTGGCGGGCCGACGCGGAAGGGCGAGGGTGGGGCACCGGCTTCCAGAGGAAGCGTCCGCCACGCCCCGAGCTTCCTTCCCCGAGGTCCCCGAGAGGGGCGGGGGCGGCCCTGGGCGCTCGCCCGCCGGCTCGCCCGCTCGCTCTCCCGGTCTCTGTCGGCGCCGCGCCGTGCCCAGGCCCAGGCGGTGTCCGCGGAAGCGCTGCCGCGCCCCCCGCGGAGCTCGGCCGTGGGTTTCGCTTCCGCCTTAAGCAAGGAACTCTGTTGTTTTGAAGTTGGTGTCTAGTGGTGACGTTCGCAGGACTCTGGTGACACCGCTTAAGATGCACCCGGTCGGACTGCTGTGCGAATGGCAGGGCCCCAGAGCCGGTCAGAGAATTAAGCTGCACCTGGCTACACCCCAGCCGGCTGGCTGCGTGCTGGTTCTGAATGTTACCGAGGTGAAGGTAATAGTGCCCTCTTCAAGGGGGTGTTCGGACTCAGAGAGAAGCCAGACAGCCGTGAGAAGTGTCGCGTCCTGCTGACAGACACGGTGCAGACTGTCGTGTGGCGAGGCACACCTTAGGTGCTGGCTTAGATACAGGGAAGAGTGAGTCGTTACGGAAAGTGGGCATGGGTGAATAAAGCATTCGGTGAGCCTGTGGAGGATGAATGGCTTTCCAGCAGAGAGAGAATTGCTTTCAGCCCGCCTTTCCATTCACACACACCCCACCATGCACTTGGGCTCTACATCTCCATTTTGGCTATTTTGTGATTGTTTCCAACTATAAGACAGTTCTTGCCACAACAAAAGGATCAGAAGAATACTGAGTGCCCTTAAACGTTTGTGTGTCTTTTAAGAGGTTTTTGGTTTTTTGGGTTTTGTTTTTATTACATAAATACAGTTACCTGCATGTGCCCCTGCAGGCCACAAGAGGGCACCAGATCTCACTACAGATGGTTGTGAGCTGCCTTGTGGTGGCTGGGAATTGAACTCAGGTCCTCTGGAAGGACAGCCAGTGTGCTTAACCTCTGAGTCATCTCTGCAGGCCCTAAAGCAAGCTGAAAGAGAGAGAGAGAGAGAGAGAGAGAGAGAGAGAGAGAGAGAGAGAGAGAGAGAGAGAGAGAGAGAGAGAGAGAGAGAGAGAGAGAGAGAGAGAAAGTAGAGGTATTATCCAGTCTTGGGATCATGCACTTCATTGACACAACAAAAGTTTCAAAGTTTGGTCACTGGAACAGTCTTGGGAATTATTGAGGGATCATAAAAAAACTGCATTGGTGCCTTTATTTCTTACTGCAGGACTGTTTTTACTTTTGTTTTTTAATTTCAGTATAAGGAATTAGTAAGTCCAAGTCCCAGCGTGAACAGGTTATACACACACACATACACACACACACACCATGGTATATGTTCGAGGACAGTTTCAGAGATCCTTGCCTCTCACCTTATTTGAGACAGTGTCTCTTGTTCAGTACTGTGTGTGTCAGGCTAGCTGGCCCTCAAGTGCCCAAAACTGTCATGTCTCCTCTCACTGAAGGAGCACTGGGGTTACATATTTGCCTTACCAAGTCTGGCTTATGTAAGTGCATTGGATATCATAATAGACTCATGTTTGTGCCTTACATCTTTCAGGTCCACAGGTGTGCCTTCAGGAAGTTCAAGTGCTGCTGCTGGCAGTAATCGAAGACTCCAGCAGACACAAAATCAAGTCGATGAGGTACTGCTCTAAAATTCTAAACTGTGGAATTTAAACAAACCCGGGTATTCTGTGGGATTCTATCAGAAAAAGCCACTGGAGCTGGAGAGATGACTCAGTGGTTAGAACACTTTCTGTTCTAGCAGAGGCTCCAGTTTGGGTTCCAAGTACATACTTGGGCCATTCAACTGCCTTTAACTCTGGCCTCCAAAGGCACCTGTGTGCATCTGTGCGTGCGCACACACAAACCCTTAACAATTTTTAATGTTAGAAAAAGAAAAAACATCAATGTGTGAGTATAATTTTGACTACATCAGAAGTCTTTCTAATTGTGTGTTTAGAGGACTTCAGTGAAGATTCTGTGAGAAATTCAGATCAGTTTTCCATATTTTTTTCATATTCTTTTTTTTAAGCTTTTTTTTTATATGAATGAGTGTTTTGATTGCATGTTCTAGAAGCTGTGTTTTAAGCACAAGGCAAACTCTTCCTGGTTTCACTTTTCTATTATCAAATCACATACCTAAAACATGTGAACCTGTCCCTGAAAGCATGTCCCCAGAGCCCCAGAGCCACTTCGTAAGATAGGGTAATCAGATTGTTTAAGCCAGGAACAAGTCTTTCTGATCGGGTGGGATATGTGTCTGTGTCTGTGTTCTGTAGCCAGGTTTACTAGTTACCTAGTATGGGCAAGTCTCCGTAGAGCTTTCTCTAGCAGTTGCTGAAGGACACATAGAAAGTGGAACTTCTGTAGCCCAGTAGTTCTCTCTGGATTCTTGACCTAGAGGACTCTTCTGGCATCTTTTGTTTGGGTGTGCACATGTAGAAACACAGTGAAGACTGTCAGAACCTTCAACTGATATTCCTGTGTTCTCTTTTTTTTCTCCATTTTTTTATTTAAATTAGAAACAAGATTATTTTATATGTCACTCCCAGTTCCCTTTCCTTCCCCTCTCCCCTGCCCCCCCCCCCCACTAACACCCTAGATCAGTACTTATCCCTAGTATAGGAATGGACTTTGGGAGCCCATTCCACATAGAGGGATACTCCTTGAGCCTAGACACACTGGAGAGGTCCTAGGCCCTGTCCCAAAGGATATGACAGACTCTAAAGACCCCCTATGGAAGGCCTCACCCTCCCTGGGGAGCATAAAGCCTATGTTCTGTTTTTTAAATAACAAATGTTTTTATTTCTCCAGTAACTTTAAAAATGTGAATATCCTGTGATTTAGCCACAGGCTTTACTTCTAAGTAGCTTCTTCACTGGGCCTCAGTTCCCTTTGAAAGCTCATACTCTTACTCCAGAAGGCATTAGCTTTTCGTCATCCCTTCTGTCTAGATAGCATCCCAAGAAAAATCCCACAGGGACAAGTATAGGAACCTAGTGGTAATGTACAAGCTGAAGTAAGGTCACCATGACTGCTGCAGCCCAGTGCCAAACACCACCCCAGAACCAAAGGCAGGGGTAGGAACTTTTTTTTTTTTTTTTTTTTTTTTAGGATGTATTATTATTTCATCTGTGTGAGTGTTTTGTAAACTATGTGTGTGCAGTGCCTGCAGACGCCAGAAGAGGGCATCAAAACCTTGAAACTGGCACTGCAGAGGGTTGTCAGCTGCTGTGTCTGTTCTGGGCCCCAGACCCAGGTTCTCTGTAAGAGAACTGCTGAACCATCCCCCAGTTCCCTACTTCATTCTTACAGGGTTCATGATCTGTATAAGCCATGATTTGTTATCCAGTCATAGTGAGTGGGCAGTTGAGCTGTTCTTACCTCTCTGCTGTAAGTATCCTGGAACCAGATCTATTAAATGTGTCTTCATTTCTGTTTCATTTGAGTGTGGACCTAAGAGTAGCATTGGTGGTTCATACAATAACTCTGTGGCTACGTAGCCTACACTAGCTTGTTTTCCTGACAGCAGTGTCCAGTGTCCCTGGTGCTCTGAGTTTGGGACTGCAGCTATCCTAGCAAGCAAGAGGTGGTATCTCTTTGTGGTTTTGAGATAATGATTTGATCAGTGATGAATGATAGTGAACACCTTTCCAGTGTGTGTTGGCCCTTCTCTAAAGAAGTGACCAATCCAGTCTTTTACCCCCTTTGTGTTACTGCTGCTAGCACAGGCTAACCTGGAACTTACTGTGAGACCCAGGGTACTATTAAACTTCAGATCCTCTTGTCTCGGCCATCCAAGGGCTAGGATTACAGTTACATGTCTCATACATGCTTCCTTTGCAAATGATTCTGTTGTGCTGTCTTTCTGTTAACTTATAAGGCTCTTTTATGTATTCCTCACATTTAACATTTATCAAATATATAGTTCATAAGTATTTCCACCCTCTGGGTTGGTTGAGTTTCACATTCTTCATAGTATACTTTGATACCAAAAGGTTTTACTTTTTATAAAGCCCAATTTCTCTCCCCCCACCCCCAATCTCTGTCTCTGTCTTTCTCTTTTCAAGACTGGGTTTCTCTGTATAACAGCCTAGGCTATCTTGGAACTTGATTTGTAGACCAGGCTGGCCTAAAAGTCAAGAGATCTGCCTACCTCTGCCTCTGAGTGCTGGAATTAAAGGTTGTCGACACCACCACCTGATTCCAATTTATCTCTTTGGTTACTTTAATTTTTTTCTTTTGTTGCTCTTGCTTTTGATATCAAATCTAAGAGCCTAGAGCCAAACCTGAAGCTGTGTGCTGGCTAGTTTTATGTCAGCTTGACATCATCTAGAGTCATTTTGGAAGAGAGAACCTCAATTGAGAAAATACCCCCACCATATTTGCCTGTGGGCAAACATTTTCTTGACTGATAATTGATGAACCAGCTTCTTGTTGGGTGATGCTACCCCTTGGGAAATAGTCCTGGATGGGTAAGAAGCAGACTGAGCAAGTCCCAGGGAACAAGGCAGTAAATAGCATTCCTTCGTGACCTGTGCATCATCAGTTCCTGCCCTGACTTCCCTGGATGTTGGACTACAAGCTTCAAGATGAATTAAACCCTTTCTGCCCCAAGTTGCTTTTGGTCTTGATGTTTTAGCACAGCAACAAAAACCTAAAACAAGCTATAAAGATCCACTCTTTTATTCTCTTAGCTCTTAAAGGTAACGCACTGGTCTACTTTAAACTGAAATCCAACTTCATTCCTTCCTTATTTAGTTGTGTCAGCTCTATTTGTTAAGAATATTCTTTCTCCATTGACGGTCTTAGCATCCTTCTGAAAATTAGTTGGCAGACTTCGAGTGTAGCTCAGTGGTAGAATACTTGCCTAACCAACACAAGGACTTAGGTTCTATTTCCAGCATCAGACTCCATCAGTGAATAAATCAGTTCACTTGTCTACAAATGTGTAGGCAGATTTCCAGGTTTCCAGTTATTTCCCACTGGTCACCTTCTGTCCTTGTACAGCTTTCATTACTCCAGCTTTGGGTGGGTTTTGAAATTCGGAAGTATGGCCATTGTAACTTTTTTTTTTTTTTTTTTGTATTGGTTTGCTTATTCTCAGTTCTTTGAAATTACATATGGAAAAAAGCCTTTGGAATTGATATTACATGACAGTTTTTCTGAGGGAGGAAAAATAGCTGTTGTGATTGCATTAACTTTGTCAGTCATTTGGAGAATATCTGCCATGTCCACAGAATTAAGTCTTCCAACGTGCAAGCACAGGTGTCTTCCCACTTTAATTCTAATAGCGCTGTGTCTGTGTGTGTGTGTGTGTCTGTGTCTGTGTGGGTGTCTGTGTGTATGTATCTGTGTGTCTGTGTGGTTTTGCTTGATTTTGAGACAAGGTATAGCTCAGGCTGCCCTTGAACTCATGATATCTTGCCTTAGCCTCCCAAATGCTAAAAGGTATGTGCTGTTGTACCCAGCTTATAGCAGTATTGTGTATTTTTAGGTTTCTCTTTATGAGTGGGTGTGGTATATGCATGTGTGTACACATGTGGTAGCCAGAGGTCAAAGTCAGGGATTTTGTTGTATTCTCTTTTCTTTCCACCTTAATTTTTTAGACAGTGTACTCCACTGAACCCAGAGCTCATCTGTTGCTGCACTAGTTGGCCAGTGAGTCTCTGGGATGGATCCCCCTCTCTCTGCCTTCCCCAGTGCTGGGTTGCAGGAGCAGACGGCCACACCAGTTTTCGTTTGTTTGTTTGTTCTTATGAGTGCTGCACATCCACACCCAGGTCTTCGTGTTCATGCAGCAAGCACTTCACACACTGAGCCACCTGCTCAGTCTGATGTCATATAGGTTTTATTCTTTCAGATGTTTTGGTAAGGATGCTGCTCTCTTAATGTCCTTTTCACATTGCTCATATCTGGCACTTAGAAAAATAACTGATGTGTGTGTTTATCTATCTTAGAAGCTGCAACTTTACTGAATTTATTCACTGTAGTAGATTTTGAAGAATTCTTTTAAAGACTTAGTGTGTGTCTGTATGCGTGCGTGCGTGCGTGTCTGCACACTCACGCGCACATGTCTGTGTGTGTGTGTATCAGAAGGAGTAGAGGTACTTGAGTGGGCACAGATGTGCCATGGTGCCATGGTGTATGTGTTGGCGGTCAGGAAACAACTTTCTTGGAGTTGGTTCTCTTCTTCTACCTTGTTAAGGCTGTGTCTCTTGTCTCTGCCATGCTGTGCTATGAAATCCAGGCTAACTGGTCCATGAACACCCAGGTGATTCTCCTGTCCCTACTTCTCATTTGGCCTTAAGAGAGCAGGCATAGTGCAGACCTGAAAGGCTCTGAAAGTAGTTGAGGTGGGGGAGGACACAACATATCCAGCATGTGCAGGGGCAGGACACAAGGCATCCCCCACATGCAGGGGGCAGAGGACAACTGCAGGAGCCAGTTTTCTCTCTGCACCATGTGGGTCCCAGGGATTGAACTCAGGTCATCAGACTGACAACAAGAACTTTGACCTGCTGAGTCTTAAGGGTGTTCTGTAGAATTTCTTACAGGTAGCAGTAGATGCCCTCTTCCTTTCCAACCAGGGTGTCTGTCTTTCCTTAACTGCCAGTTTTAGTGTTGAACAGCCAGGAAAGTGAGCACCCTGTTCTGTTTCAGACCTTAGAGGAAGTTGAGTCTCTCCCTGTGGCATGTAGTACTACTAGTATGGTTCCCCAGTGCCCGTTATTGAAGTTCCCTTCTATCCCTGGTTTGCTAAGTGGATTTATCACAAAGGCGTGGGCCTCCTTTTTAAAAAAGTGAAAGTTTAGCTCAAAGTAATAACAAGCTGATGGTGGGGGGAGGGGTTCATGTGGAGTTTTGTTCTTCTTCTCCCCTCTGTCACTGTAACCGTGTCCACTTAGGTGGTTGACATCATGAGAGTCAACGTGGATAAGGTGTTAGAAAGAGACCAGAAGCTCTCGGAGCTAGATGACCGTGCGGATGCCTTACAGGCTGGTGCGTCTCAGTTTGAAACAAGTGCTGCCAAGTTGAAGAGAAAGTATTGGTGGAAGAACTGCAAGGTAATGCTCTCTTGACAGACCCTTGCTTCCAACCCCTCCCTTGCCACACTATTGCAGAGTGTTGTGTTCTGTGACTCTGGAGGTGGGTGGAGTCGGGGCAGCCATGAGCCTACATTCCTTTTCCTTGCCCACAGCTAGGAATCCAATCCCATGTTTTGTGGCTAAAGTTAAAAGATATGCAGGACAGGACTGTCCCAAACCAATCCTGGGCATTAGACCCCTGCCCAGGTACCCAAGAGCACACTGATAGAGGAGTGCTGGCTTTGATGCTCAGTTTGCAATCCGTTATGGGAGTGGCTCCAATTTCAAAGGTTAAATGCTAAGAAGGTCCATCTTGCTCAACAAACAAGAAGAAAGGCACATACATATATTGCTTAAAGCAGGCTTACATGTTAGCAAATGAGAACATCTGTGATCAGAGCTCAAATCCTGTCATGCTTTGTTCAGAAAGGATACATGGGACAAGCTCCATATCCTGTGTGGAAATCTCTCTTCCCAGAGGCCACAGAGGATTGGAACATACTTTGGAAAGCACATAACTCAATTTCAGACCTTAACTGGAAACATTAAATTTAGGCTTTAGAAATGGTAAATCATCTCTCACACAGTCTGTTTTTGCAATGTTAAATGGACCTGTCTTGTTGCAGATGTGGGCAATAGGGATCAGTGTCCTGGTGATTGTTGTCATCATCATCATTGGTGAGTTACCCCCGTGCTCACAGGTGTTTGCATGCGCAGGAGCAAAGGGTGAAGGCTAGGTCATTCCAAGGGTTAAATATTTCTCTTTATCAAATATTTTGAATACTTGAGGGTATTTAGGGATGGTGGTGTTGAGGGAAGTTTGAGGCAGGGTTTCAGTGTTCAACCCAGGCTGGCCTTGAACTTGTGCTCTTCTTGCCTCAACCTCTCAAGTGCTAGGATTATAGGCATGTGCCACCATACTAAGCCTAACTTTATGACTTTATGTGATTAAAGTCTGGTGTTTTGTTTAGATGGATAGGTGGATTGATGGATAGATATCATGGATGGATAGATGATAGCTACATGGATGATAAATGGATAGATAATATATATGTGGATGGATGATAGATGGAGGGATGGATGGATGGATGTAGACATTAATCCTTTGGGAATGGAGAATCTCATTGCTACTGACTGGTCAATTTTTCTCTCCTATGCAGTTTTATGTTTACTTTTGTGGAGTATAGTGATTAGCTGAGACCACTTTGACCCTCCCAACTGGCCAAATCAGTTTCTTCCTGTCCCTATTTAGACAATAGAAATCTGTATTGAGTATCTATGCAAAAAGACTAAACTGCCCTCTTCACTGTTTGTAAATCTCCCCTGCTTCTTAGTATGGTGTGTCTCTTAATGAAGAACCCGGGAAACTGAAGCCCACTGTCAGGAGCGTCTTCGAGACTTTCTACTTAGAACCTGCTGTGTTATCGAGCTTACCTACTGTTTTTTCCAAATGATTATTTTTGTTAGTTTACATACAGTTCAGTGCCTAGGAAATGTACCTTTGTTTTACTGTACACTCCAGATGAGGGTGTGACCCACCCTGCCCACATTTTGCACAGTGCCTTTACAGATTTATGCACCAACTAGGGAAGAGGACTTCTGATGCTCCAGAGTGTTGGAGTCTAGATGGATGCTGTCACTGATGACTTGCTGTGGACTCCAGGAAGGGGACTTGTTAAGTCAGCTGTCCCCACATCTGACATCGCCTTCAAAACCACATTTTAAACCTTTGGGCGATTAGATTCCCAACTTGTGCCTTCCGAAAAGAACACTACTGCCTAGTACAAATCGGTGACAATAACAGGGTGTGCCTTATTTTGATACTTGGCTCCTTTTCATTAGGAGGACCCTCGTTTTTTGTAAGCACTACTGACCCTGCTGTATTTAAGATGCTCTCATGTTAGGTGTCAAGATGTTTGCTTTCTTGTTCTTATGTATTATTTCTGAAAGTATTTTAATCAAAAGTAACCCTTTGAAGTTTTTATAAAACGATGACCAAAGTTTCTCTTTTGCCAAAAGTTAAATACAAATAAAATGTTCACAAGTCTGTCCCTCATAGATAATTTCAAGTAAGTGCCAAAAGTAACTCAAGGTGCCCTTGAAGAAACAGTGTTAATACAGTGTGAGCCTTCGACATTTTCACAGTCCTTCCCATAAAAATGCTGTAGATAATGCTGCTCCTCCAGACTTGGTTTCTCCCATAGAGCTATGGAGGTGAGCTGAAGCCGCGCCTGTAGATGAGACGTTTAGAAGCTATGGCCTCCAGCGCACTGTGAGCAGCAGCTCGGCAGTCTCACATCAGAGCTCTTGAATGCTATTTACTGCTTCTACCCGTACTCCACTTCCTAGTCAGGCCTCTGTAGTATGCTTGAGGTGAGGCATTGGTCACTTCCAAGTGGATAGCTAGCCAGAGATGCCATCTGAGACATTGTCCTTGTGTATCTGAGACTTTCATCAAGGTGTGGTTCAAAGATGGGAGTTGAGGCATGAATGAAAATGAGAAAGCAGTGAGGAAGAAACAAAGGCTTTATTTGCCTGTGGCAGTGCTGCTAGAAGATCCTGGAATTTGTGTTTGTGTGCAGAGTGGCATCAGTCAAGATGTAACAGAATCTGGTTCCACTTTTTTTTATTTGTCCCCTGACATTACTGAAACAATACAGATATTGAAAGCATGCCCCACTATGGGAAAGCAACATCAGCCTAGGGCTTATGTCCTGGTCTGACCCCACAACCTTGGTGCTGTTCCCTCCATACTCAGACCCATGCAACTCATTGGCTCCTGCATTAACACAGTAATACCTCGCTTGTCTGTGCATTTAGCTGGGAACTTTCCAGCTATGATGTCCTGAATAAAGTTGTTTATTAACATGATCCTGTCTTGTGTTCCTTGGAGTGTGGTGGATACACCTGATCCATGTCCTAAAACTTCTTCCCCTTGCTGTACCCATCCCCACAAACTAGCTTTTCTTTCTTAGCCACCCCCACAGGAGCACGTTTCCATGCCTAGCTGTAGATCCCGTCCTGTGTTAGGGTTCTCTCGAGGAGCAGAACTGATGAGTATGTATTAAAAGAAGATTTACTAGATTGGCTTGTATGATATGGTCTGCCTCACACTAGAGAGCCTGAGAATGAAGGGACTCCACCCAGCTTGAGCATGGCTAACATGGCTCTGGCAGGCCTTGCCCTTCTCTCCCATTCCGTCTGCCATGCTAAAAACCATTGGATTACATTTCTAAAGCTAGCTGCCAACTTCTATTCCCTCATTTGGCCACTTCCTCCTCTTAAGGCTGACGACCAAGATCCAGCTATCAAAGTATTTAAGTCCAGCAATCTAAAGCTCCATTTGGCTCACCTAATTAACACTTGATCCAAACACGGGTTTCCCTTTTTCCCTTTATAAACTGCCATTTTCCTATGGAGCTGTCTCTTCTCTATCCAGAGGCAGTCCTTTGTCCCCTCTAGGACAAACATCCCTGACCCCTCTATCTTGTCCCCTTCTCTCTCATCCTCTAACCCCTGTCTTTGTCTCCTGTTCCCTGCCCTTTGTTCCTCTGGGGCAAATATATATCCTTTGTTCTGAGTACTTGGCCTTGGGGTATGCTGAGCCAATCCAGTCCCAAACCACCATTTCCTTACAGAGAACCACACAGGGAGCCACACAGTTCATGAGGCTGAGTGCTCCAACAGTTCCAATCTGGCACTGCAGGCCTGGAGTTATTCATGGAAAACCTCTGTGGTCTTCAGCCAAAGTTGAGTTCTGGTAACAGCAAAGTGCAGCAACACCAGGGCAGATGAACTTGGCAGTGAGTAAGTGAAGGCTCGAACGCAGAGAGCAGAGCTTCCTTCTTCCCTAATCTGAATTACCACCAAAAGTTGCTTCCTATGTTTAGGGTGAGTCTTCCCCACTTCACACAGTCTGAACAAGACAAGCCATCAGGAATGCCCAGAAGGTTGCCTCTCAGTTGGTTCCAGATCCAATGAAGCCCACAACTGAGACTGACCATCACACACCTCAAATGAAAAGTGCTTTTCAGTGCAGACGTGAGTTGGGAGCTGGCCTGTGGGTTTCTCAAATATGATCTTCTGGAAAGTTGGTCTTGGAATACCACACCAACACCAGCCAGATAGGTAAATTTGGATAGGCGAGTCCCCCCTCCCCCATCTTTATTTGCCTTCCTGTGCATGCATACGCGCTTGGAAACAACGTGATACGGACCAAGTAGTCTTGCTGATGTTTACAGCACGAAAGTCTACTTCTCCTTAAGTATAAGTCTCACCACAGTCTGCCCTTTCCTTTCTCACGGGCTCTCATACTGTTTCTGCACCGGGATGGCCTGGCAGGTCTGGTGCTGTTCAGTTCTGTTGCCCCGCCCCTCCACCCACCCAGAGGCCTCACTCAGTTGTTTCCCCTTTCCAATGAAAACTTACCCTCATCCTTCAGCTCATTTCCCGGGCCTCTTGTCTCCCCTTAACCTCTACCCCTCCCATTCCGTTAGCTTATTTTGTATTATTATCTCAGACTTTGATGTTAGGTGTGAGAGAGCAATCATCTCTGCCCAGGTGTGCACTCAATGCTGCTTGAAGAAGAGCTTGGCAGTAGAGTGATCCGGTGTGGAGAAAGACTTGGAAAATAGGTGATTTGTCCAATACACAATGTGGATAATTGCCCCCAGGCACTTTTCCCTTCTTTGACTTAGAACTCCTTTCATTCATCCAAAAAATACCGAGTGTACTTTTTTCAGATTTTATTATTTATGTGTTGTGTGTGTGTCTGGATTCGTGCATGCGCACGAGGGTGTTGGAGCCCCTGACTGACGGTGCCTGGGAACCATCCAACAGGAGAGCAGTGGGCGCTCCCCTCGGCACCGCTGTGCCATCTCCTACCCGCCGCCACCACCCGGTGTCTTTCTTCTTGGTGTGCCCAGGCTGCTAGCAGAGGGCCGGAGCTCTGCCCTGTTCCTTCGTTTCCCAAGAGGACAGATAGTTAAAAAGTGAGAGGCCCGACTGTTTCCTCCAGAAGGAAACATTTTTGTCTTCCGCCTGTTGCCAAATGAATCTGTAACTTGGGGGCAGCCAGGGCAGTTCCCTTGTACCACTAAACTTGTATTTCTGACAATTCGGTGGGATCGCGCCTGGGTTCATTCGCAGTTAGCGGGCGGGCGGGCGGGCGGGAGGACAGAGCAAGTTGAGGAAAGATTCAAACAAAGGGACACCGAGAAGACCCTTCACTCCCTCAGCTCCCCCGCGGGCAACAGTGCCCAGCGGACCCAGAAGCGCCACAGGCAAACAAACCCGGCTCCTCTCACCTGTCCGCCGCGCAGGCCACGCCCCGGGCCCGCCCTCTCCTGACTGACAGCCCCGAGGCCCCGCCTCCGGGAAGCCCAGCCCTAGCCTTGCGCGGCTGGCCCTGGCGTCCTCCCGGCCTCTCCGCCCCCGACCCGGGCGCCTGGCGGCCGGGATTGGCCGGGAGCCGACCTCGCCCGACCCGCGCGTTATGTAAGGTTCTCCGGGGCCTTAGCGCCCGCCCACTCGCCCGCGGTTATGTAACCCCCGCGGGGCCGAGCTGGACTCCGCCCCCGGCCAATGGGAGCTCGCGGAGCAGGCCGCAGCGACCAATCGCGCGGCGGAGGGGCGTGGCCGCGGCCCGTGGCGCGCAGGGGGCGGGGCCGGCGGCAGCTCTGCACGCGGCTGGCCGCAAGACTCCGCGGCCGCGGGTGGGCGAGGGCTCGGCGGGGCTGCGGGCGGCGGCGAGCGCGCGGCTGGCGGGAGGCCGGCGGGAGGCCGGCGAGCCTGCACGACCCGGCGCCGCGCTGCTGCCCCTTCCTTCCGCCTGCTCACCCCGGAACGTGGCGCTCTGAGGCGTTTCTTGATGCTCACCGACTTCCCTGCCTGGACGGTGGAAAAGTTGGTCCGGGCTGAACAAGCTCGCAGAGAGCCACGGTGGGGTCCGGCCAGCGCGCTTCCGGCGTCGAGCTGTCGGGGTAGCTCGTCACCCGAGCAGATTCTGTGCAAATGCTGAGGAGAAAAGTGCCCCTCAGATGAGCGTGGGCGGCGACCGGTCTCTCCCGAAGGCGATGGCAGGGACCAAGACAAGCCGGGCTTGGTGGCTAGCTGCAAACTGAGAAAAGCAGGCTGAGGGCTGCCAGGCGGGATGGACCCCTGTGGAGACCCGGCAAAGCCCGGCGGCGACTGTCCCCACAGCAGGGGACAGGGGCTCCAGGGGGCGGCTGGCCAGGAGGGTCCGCTGCTGGGCACTTCCGTGGACAGCAGCCACAGGTGACCGACGGACGCTAGGAAGCCTGCCGACCACTCACTCCAGTTTACTGCCCCTTCCCTGGCTGGGAAAGCTAGACCGACAACTTTTTGACTCCGGGGGCAGGGTGGGGCGGGAGGCGACATGAAAGGGAACTTTAGACAGTGAGAACTGATGGGAGGAGGGTGTTGTTAGATAAATTAGAGGAGTATGGAAAGAAAGGGGAAAGCGGGTAAAGAACCTGATGGAGTTAGGGTTGAAGAGAGACTGAAAGTGTAAACTGTACCCTGCCTGGAAGAGAAAGGGCATTAACCCCGCGACCTGAGTGAGTTACGCACCCAAACACCCCACAAAATCAGGTATTTCCTGAGTGTCCTCATTACCACTTGTGTGTGTGTGTGTTTTTTTTCTACTCAGTGAACATGAAGACAGAAACAGAATGTCTGAAGAACTTTTAAAGGTTGTCCAGGAAATGAAAAAGTCTTTTCCAGCCGAGAGACACACTAAACCCAGCACCCTAGATGCCCTTAACTATGCCCTGCGCTGCGTACTTAGTGTGCAAGGTAACTGAGTCGTGGAGAGTAGGGTGGCGCTGGCCCAGTACTCAGGTACAGTGGGATTGTCAAGAGGCTTGAGCTTCTTTGTGGCCAGGACAAGCTGGTCTAACTGATTGAAAGTGGTGTTCTGGGCTTTCCAAAGCCAGGAGAATGGGATTTGTCTGATAGTTGAGCCACTGTGCAGTCTTTTGCACATCTGTTACAAGAGTAGAGCTTAGCAGTTTTAAGTAAAACTTGATTTTTTTTTCCAAGGAGCATTGCCTTCCCTGGAGGTTACAAGAGAAAATGCATGTATATTTTCCTGCCAAACACAGTTACAGAATATAAAAAATTGACTAAATTAAAGGATAAATGCTTTTCCTTTCCTACTGTCCTCCTCAGGTATTCTATAAAGTTGTGAATTTATTACAAACCTCCTTGCTCCACCTGTGATAAGTGGGTAGTCTATGCATGCTAATGTTTCCTCTGTAAAAGTGTGTGTGTGTTCTTAATTTCTTTAACTAGCTTTAGAACTTTAAATGAATCATGCTCCTTGTTACTTAAAACATGTAGGATTCATGAAATCCATAGTCTTAAGTTTACATAACTAACCATATTTTTGATGGCTTTGAGGAAGACACATTTATCCTTATCTGAGAAAGTAACCAGCTTGATAGTGCTATAACATGACTTCCTAGAGATGCTGTGGTCACTGGCTTACCTGTTTATTTCCCTGTGTTTCTTAGCAAACAGTGGATTTTTCCCCAGTCTCGGCCCACATGGAGCACCTCAGACAGATGTGACAGCATACAGTCCTGAGGAGCTGGCGTCGATTACTTCTGAACTTGCTTCCAAGAACACAGTAAGATTTCATGAGTGTTGCCTCCGCTAGGGTGACTTCTAAGGACTTTCTGTAGGTGTTAGAAAAGTCACTGAGAGCTTTCCTTGCTGAGATAAACAAAGGTGAAACTGCTGAAAAGGCACTGTGTGTTCTCTCCCATGGCAGAGGGAGTGTCTGAAGGTAGACCCGAAGCTTATGCTCTAGCATAGTCTTATGTGCCTAGCTGTCAGGTACTTGCTTCCCCTCAGCATCCCACGTTCTCTCAGGTATAAATAAATAAATAAATAAATAAATAGTAGCAAACAGAACATGGCAGAGTAATTTCTGGCATCTTATTCTAATCTCCAAATTGTTACTTTTTATTTATATCATTCTTAGTTCCAATACCTACTTCCTCAAGTTGTAACAGCTGGATTTGTAGAACAGGTGAGTTGAGATGTCATTTTTATGGTGAACTTTTGGAAGAGACCTTTAGTATATATACATATACATATGTATTTTTTTAATCTCTTCTTGGTGGCTGAGTAATTAAACCTCATATTTTATTAATGGTAGAAACTCCTTAATTAGATGTTTAGACTTCAGCATCCCTTTAACATAATGTTTTTATAGTATTACAACAGGGGTTTGTAGAGTTACATAATAGGGCTTATTCTACTAATGTACACAGTGCTGTAGTGGGTGTTTAAGACAAACAAGTTTTAAGAAAACATTCACCCTCTAAAATCTTTACAGTAAGTCTAGACAGGGAAACAGGTCCATGTATCAAGCACAATGACTGATTATAAATGATGTTAGTGACTATAAAACAGATCAGAGGTGCAGTTCTTACGTAACGAGGTCTGTGGAGGACAGCTTGTGAAGGAGGCAGATCTTGAGCTCAGTCTTTAAACACAGACTCTTCATTACTGACGAGGAGATAGTCCCTCCTGGTAGAGAGCACAGTTTGCAAAAGAGAAAAGTTTGCCACACATATATATTTAGTCTGTAGAGAAGCTGTTGTGGGCTTTTGGCATAGAGATGAAGCTTCCAGGAAGCATGGTGTCATTTTTATATGTTAAGAAGCACGCTGAAGAAAAATATTTAGGAAGCTTCTTCTTTACAAGGTGTGTGTGTGTGTGTCTCTGTCTGTGCGCGAGTGTGCGTGTGCGTGCAGGCATTCGTTCATTCGTGCGCTCATTTTTAAGCCTTGGGTTGTGGTAGAAATCCAGAAGAAATTGACTTTTCAGAGAATATTGTTTGTAAGTTCCTCAAATTTTGTCTTAAATATTTTTCATAGGATACCTTTGTGGCAGTGTTTTCATTTCTGTCTGGAAGGTTGGTGCACATTTCTGAACAGGCTGCTTTGATCCTGAATTCTAAGAAAGATACCTTGGAGTCCTCGCACTTTGTTGATTTGCTTGCCCCTCAAGACGTGAGTGTGTTCTACACACACACTGCTCCAACTCAGCTTCCTTTCTGGAACAACTGGACCCAAAGAGGTAATGAGACCAATGTTAGGTTGGGTCCAGGAGCTGGTCATTCCTACAGAAACAATACAGACATGACGTGCTATTTACAGCATGCAGATCATGTCGTTGTCCTTAATTTGTGTATTTGCTTATTTTATCTTTTTGAGTCAGGGTTTCCCTATGTAGCCAGGGCTGTCCTGGAACTCGCTTTGTAGCCCAGACTGGCCTCAAACTCAGGGATCCCTGTCTCTACATCTGAGTGATGGGATTAAAAGCATGTTCCATAACAGGCTTTATTCTTCTTTTTTAAAAGAGCACAATAAAATGGTATTTTTATCGCTTAATAGCATGTCAAACCAATACATTTTTTCACTTACTGAAATTTCACAGGTTTTATATGAAAAATAGCTTTGATTACCAGCGAACTTCAAAGTGGTTGATTGCTATACAGGCACTCTTCCCTTATGAATTAATACAACCTATTTCTTCCTGTGTTGACTTCATGATCTGTTTGTATAATAGCTTTGACGTTATAGATAAGATTCTGATAGCTCCTAATTCACTTTTTCCAGTCCTAAAAGTTCACAGATCCCATCACTTTGTTTCTGTATGAAATGCTTGTTTATCTGAACCAGATATGCAAAGTTTCACAATTTTCTTTGTGGCATTCAGTCTTGTGTGATTTTCCTTTTAAAGTCACTCCATATTCCTTATATTCTTTGGGAACCATATCTTAAAGAACTCAGTATACACTATATATCTATATCTATACCTATATCTATATATCTATATATCTATAGATATATATCAGCCTTTTTTAATTTCAATTCCTTCTCTCTAATAAGATTTTTATTTATGTATGTATTTATGTATTTATTTTTGTGACCCAGATGTCTTAGATAGGGTTTCTATTGCTTCAACAGAACACCATAACCTTTAAAAAGCAAGCTGGGGCTGGGCGGTGGTGGCACACGCCTTTAATCCCAGCACTCGGGAGGCAGAGGCAGGCGGATCTCTGTGAGTTCGAGACCAGCCTGGTCTACAAGAGCTAGTTCTAGGACAGCCTCCAAAGCCACAGAGAAACCCTGTCTTGAAAAACCAAAAAGAAAAAAGAAAAAAAAAAAAAAGCAAGCTGGGGAGGAAAGGTTTTATTTGACTTTTACTTCCAGATCATAGCCCATCATTTCGAGGAAGTCAGGACAGGAACTCAAGCAGGGCGGAACCCGGAGGCAGGAGCTGATGCAGAGGCCGTGGAGGGAGGGCTGCTTACTGGCTTGTCTCTCCTGGCTTGCTCAGTCTGCTTTCTTACAGAACCCAAGACCACTATCCCAGGGATGGAACCACCCACCATGGGCTGGGCCCTCTCTCATTGATCGATAGTTGAGAAAATGTCTTACAGCTGGATCTCGTCTAGGCATTTCCTCAGCTAAGGCTCCTTCGTCTCTGATGACTCTAGCTTGTGTCAGGTTGACACACAAAACCAGTCAGTACACCAGGCTATTCAAAAACTTGCTGTATAGCCAAAAATGGCCTTAAAACTATGATCTTCCTGCCTCTACCTCCAAGTGATGGGATTACAGGCTACACCACCAGGCCAAGCTGGGGATGGAACCAAGCGTGCAGGCTAGGAAAGCATTTCCTGACTGAAACTAGCATCACTTTCATCTAATTTTGTTTCAAAAGATTTTAAATTTCATTGTGTGTAGGTGTTTAGCCTGCTTGTGTGTCTGTGCACCATGTGGATTTCAGTGCCCATGAAAGCCATAAAGGGGCATTAGAGTCCCTAGAATTGGAGTTAGGGACAGTTGTTAGCTCTCATCATGTGGGTGCAGGGAATTCCATCTGGGTCCTCTAGAAGATCAGCCAGTGTCTTAACCACTGAGATATCCCCCTAGTGCCCCTTTTCTCTAATTAAAACAAAAAAGAAAAAAAAAAAACATTCTTTTTATTTGGAAAACAGGTGAGCATGATAGTTAATCCCAGCATTCTGGATGCTGAGGCAGGATGCAACTTGAAAATCATTGTGGTCTACATAGTGAGAAATCCTAAAAAAGTGTAGCACAATATTTGCCATTTCTAGGGCTGGAGAGATTGCTCAGTGATTTAAGAGCACTGGCTGCTCTTTCAGAGGTCCTGAGTTCAATTCCCAGCAACCACATGGTGGCTCACAACCATCTATAATGAGGCCTGGTGCCCTCTTCTGGTCTTCGGGGATACATGCAGACAGAACACTGTATAAATAAATAAATTTAAATTTTAAAAAATTCATTAAAACAAAAAAGATTTGCTATTTCTAATCATTTTTAAGTTCAGGGTCTAATAGTATGGAATATGTTTACATTCTAGTGAATCAGACTGCTACAGCTTTTTGACCTTTCAGCCTCTACTCTTTTGATTTTTTAAATTGAATAGTCTCTTACATTTGCTAGCTCCATTATCTTTGTTTTCCCATCCTAAAATTATTGGTATTGTTCATCTTCCTTTCCTAAATACACATTTTCAGCCTTTAGTTGTCTTGTGTCGGTCTTTCTGCTTCCATTAGTCGCACATTGTAAGAACATTCAACACTTGTGGCCAGTGGTCTGTTCTAGATTTGGCTAGAACTGTTTTAGATGTTGGGACACCAGACATATTGCCAGCTCTTCCCATTTTGTTTTATTTTTGTCTTTTGTTTTTTTTTTTTTTTTCCTTCAACAGTGCTTGTACCATGTCTTCAGCCTTTTTAATCTTTTCTGGTTTATCTTTGCTGTGATATTTTCATCCCACCTAAAACTTTAGCATACCCTGAAATCATGGCTTCTGCCACGCACACCTGATGTGCATCTAGTTTACTGCAAATAGTACACTTCTGCTATCTAAATCTCCTGTTCAAGCTTCAGCTGAGAACAGAAAGTCAGCTCTGTGCCCGTTCTGAGCTGTGGCCAAGTTACTGTTTCAGTCTCCTCCTTTGAGCGGACATGGAATGCTATATACCCTGCTGTCAGTTTTGTCACATTTTAGAACACACTCGACTTATGTTGGTTGTATAGACTCTCAGAAGGACCGGATGGTTAAGAGCTCATTTGCAAAAGTAAGGACTCAAGTTCAGCTTGTCAAGCACCTTATGGGTTTGTGTGCACTGAGATCAGTGTCTGACTCATGCCTCTGTAGTGGCTTGTGAATGTAGAAGCCTGGTGTGATGTGTAAATGGTGTGAGTGAAAGGCAGGTTTCTGATTCTTCCTATGACGTGAGACGTGGCCTCTTCAGGGTTTTGAATCTGTGGGATTCTCACTAGTTGTGTTAATGTGTGAATTTTAGCAGTTTTTCGTGGTTCTGTAACTTAGGTCTTTTCACTTAATCAAAACATTTGGGCAAAGGTTCTACCTCCTCATTTGACTCTAAAATACATTTCCTTCTGTGTTGTCACCATGAATTTCAGGAAAGATGATGAAAACCATTGGCACAAGGAAGAGAACACATAAGCGCTGCTGCAAATCAGTCTAGTCCTCTAGAGATGACTTTAGAAGTACATGAGAGTCACAGGAGGGTCATGCATGTAACATAGAACACAGCTTGTAGATTTCCCCAAGGATGGAACTAAAGCGAGGAAAACAATCACATTTATACTTCAGAGAACTGAAATCTGAAAATACCCCAGATCTCCCCAAGCTATCACAATGGACCAGACTGTTAACCCCGAAATAATTGTCATCAGATCATCACAGTGACATTAGAAATAGTGTGTGTGCTTAGCTGGAGAGTGCCGGAAAGACCGAGGGCTTAGATGAAGGAAAGCTTAGAGTCTCACACAGATGAGAGGAGAACATATCTTTCAGAAGTGCTTGAGTGGTGTGGCAGGATGGCCTCACAGAGGAGCTGCCCTGACAGAGACACAATGACCGTGTTTCTTTCTTTCCAGCTTCACAGTGTGAATATGCACCAGTGAAATCCTTTTTCTGCAGAATCTGGTAAGTAAAGGATATGGAGGCCTAAAATGTGGCTCTCTCATCTCTACTCAACCCTTGTGGTGATTCTTCTGTATTCAGCTAGAGTATGTAATGGGTACAACAAAATGAGATCTAAACAAACCAAAAACTTTGATTCTTGCTGTAGGAATTTGTATGTCGATGAGAAGAAAAATACTGAAAGATAATTGCTAGCCCCTTGTGACACCAGAGCCCCTGGTTTGAAGTAAGCAATAAAATAACTATGTTTTGAGGCCCATTTTGCTTGCTTTTTGTCTTTCAGTCATGTTTAAAATTAATTTTTAAAATTTCCCACATCTACATCTCAGTTTTTAGAATTTTTAATAGCAGGGCTTAAAAAGATAGTTATCTAGAAGAAAATTGACCATACTTTAACAGGAATAACTTCTTAGAGATAGTTGTCACCCTCCAAACAAACTACTATAATGTTTCTTTCATAGGGAAAGAAAAAACTTTTTTTTTTGAGAGAGAGAAGGTTTCTCTGTGTAGCCCTGGTTGTACTCACTATGTAGACCAGGCTGGCCTCAAACTTATAGAAATCCACCTGTCTCTGTCTCCTGAGTCCTGGAAATAAAGGTGTGTACCACCATGCCCAGCAAGGAAAAATATTTTTAAGAGTCACAATTGCTAATATTAATATTGAAGTTAGTAACTACTCCAGATGTTTATAGAAGGAAAAATGTTTATAATGGAAATAACCAGGTGTGCTGTAAAACAAGGGGAGATTTGAGCTAATAGTGTTTATGAGCATAGACAGGAAAGATAACCCAACAAAGGTCAACAGGCAGGAGGGCTTTGTGGTTCATGACAAGTGCGTTTATCCAGAACATGTCTGGAATGCCATAAATGGCGGGGGGGGGGGGGGGGTCCCTGCATATGTCATACTGGGACTTTGTCTCAGCCTGGATCAGACTTCAGGGAGTCTAACAACGGGAGGTATTCTCAACGTATTTAAGCCCAGTACAGTTTGAAAAAAAATGTTTCCTGGTGTAATACAATCCCCGGTGCACAAAGAAGTGTAATTACATTGAAATCAACTCAGAGTAATGTCACTCCCTCCAAGATGGGTTCTAGAGATAAGCATTGTCCTAGTTCAGGGGCCTAAGGATCTAGCCTGGTCTCAGGTCATACACAGCTCTGTGCATAACCTGACTAACATTTGGGCTGTTAGCTACCTCTGGTCCTGGTTGTGGGAACTTGGGGGAGCCTCGGGCTATAGGGGTCGTTTAGCTATTAGCCATCCCTGGTCCTGGTTTTAGAAGCTTGATATGGCCTGGCCCAACAGATGACACAGATCACCAGGCTATCAGTCACTTCCAGTTCTCAGCTTTCTGGAGGGAAGAACGGGTATTTCCACCTTTTCCATTTGGAAATAAAATCCTGTGTGCTTAGCATTCTTGGTTTCTCTGGAGATCTGTGGGCTCAAGGACCTTTGTGCTATGCTCCCAACATAAATGACACACAGGTTTATTATACTAAATACCTTTAGGTCCTGTCTGAATTACACTATTCAAAGCAAAATTTTTGTTCCTGCGTACTTAAATTCAGTAAACAGGAAACCAATTATATATATGTATACATGTATACGTATACATATATGCACATACATGCATATACAATCATACATACATACATACATACATACATACATACGAATGTGCCCACTAGCAGCAAATTGCAGACAAGAGAGCGAGTTCTGGACAGTGGAGAAATTGCTGTTTTATTCAATCATTTTGTCTGTTTTCTGTTGCAACTAAGACTGGCTAGTTTGTAAAGGAGAAGTGTTTGGGCTTGAAGTTCTGGGAATCAGAGAGCTTGAAGCCAATGTCTGCTCTGATTGAGCAAGGACCTCACAATGAAGGACAAACTAGCATGGGCAAAAGGCAGAGGGAGCCAGACGACACCATAACAACCAGCTCTCACCAAAGTTAACCCACTTGGAACAGTATCCACGTGGTCTTTGACAGCCTCCTTTGCTTTTAGTCATGAGACCATCCCAGACTGAACATGGACTTGCTTACCCCAGACTGAAGAGTTATAATTTCTCCAGGTGTCCCCTGTTGCAGACGGAGGGAAATGGCATTGCCAGTGAGACCCAGTCTAGATGCGGGGTCAGTCATTACTGCAGGGCTGCAGTGTTTGTAGATGGTGCCTGGAGGTTTCATTTGTCAAGAAAGCATATTTTGATTTGAAAGGATTGTGTGGGCTGCTGTGTGAAGATCCAGGTCATCTGGAGCGCTGAAAGGCTTGGGTTGTAAAGTCAGGCTAGTGAGGTGGTAAAAGAAAATTTTGGTTACTTTACCGGGACTTACTAATGGGTTAGAACAGGAGCTATGATAAAAAGGAGTAAGGGGTGGCAATAGGAATCTTGAGTGGAGATATTTAAGGCCCAGGAGCACATAGCAAAAGCCCCTTCCTGGAGAGGTGCTTAGTGTGTCTGACTTAATCTGGGTCTACATTGAGACTGTATGAGAACCTAGTTCTAGGTGGAGGTACAGGCCAGCAGGTAATAATAGGTAGGGCAAATGTATATAAATGACATTTAGAACCCTTGGCATGGAGTAGCCAGAAGCTCTTCATAGCAGTAGGAGAGAAACTGGACAAATATGAGCATGAACTCTTGTGTGGTTGGGGAAGGCCCTCATGCAAATGACTAAAATAGGAAGCAGGCAGCTCCAAGACTGCTTTGGGATTATCGGTCACTCATCTAGACTAAGTTAGGAGAGAGGCTCACTCTTGGACACAGTCTACTACAACATGGTGGCATGTCCTAGTGGCAATAGAGGAGAAACCTTTTGCTCCTCCTCAGAGCTGCCCCGGTGAGAACTGAGAAGGGGTCTGGCTACTCCAGAGGCCAGGGTGGCAACTAGGTTTTAATGCCCCTTTCCCCAGCCAGGCATTTGGCGGGACAGCGCTTACCCTCGAGCCAAGCCTGCAGCCACTGAGGAGGCAGCTGGAGCTTTGAGACTGGGTCAGGTTTTTAAAGAGGGAAGAGGGGTTCTCTAGACTTGGTTTTGGCCATGTGATCACACGGGACCCCATTTTCTATTTGTAGTGCTTGGTGTACCTCACAGTGGAAGGGTAAAAGTCAGCAGGCTTGAGGGCATGGTCTTGAGCAGGTCATGGATGGGGTGACACTCCAGGTGATGTAAGCAGTCCTCTGTAAAAACCTCTTATTGGCAGTGAACAGCAAATGTACGTTATTGCCCAGGGATACTAAGATTTCAAGTTGACCTTCCCTTGGGCAAGCAAGCATCTCTAAACATTTTAGATTTGTGTCTTTGGGGATTCCTGATGGAGCATTCGAAGGTTTTAGTTTTGGGCTGAGTGCGGCAGGACCAGTTCTAATCACCTTTGATCTCTCCAGTGGCGGTGGAGACAGAGCACAAAAGAAGCTTTGCTCTCCATTCCGGATCCTCCCCTATTTGGTTCATGTTCAGAACTCTGCCCAGCCTGAACCAGAGCCGTGCTGCCTAGCACTGGCTGAGAAGATTCACTCTGGTTATGAAGGTAAGTCAGGGTGTCCTGTGCTCAGTGAGAGGCAGAGGAGTCCAGACAGGAGCATGGGCATGACCGTTTCTATAGATCCAGGTCGGAAGACTGCCTCATGTTTAGTGTGGGCCATAAACTCTGTGAGCACTTCTAGCTGCCGTTTACTGACCTTGCCTTCCTGTGTATTATCACTGCCACAGTGTGTCCTCATGGTCTGCACCTCACACTCAGATACGTAGTACTTTAGTCCCTTCTCAGTTGGTGACCTACTCTATGGCCTTTTCCATCTGTCTAGTGTGAAGTAATAGCACTAAAATCGTTACATGAAGAGGCCACAAGAATGATTGAATTTGCCTCATAGCACATACCTTGAGGGACTGAGGCGTGAATGCCCTGAGCTACTTAACAAGTTCTAGGCTAGCCTGGGCTACCTAGTGAATCCCTGCCTCAACAAACCTAAAGCTGGAGGTATAGCACAGTGATAGTTACTTGTCATGTTGTGGAACTACAAGGCCCTGGGTTTGATTCTCAACACTTAGGGGGGCTGGCAGGGGGAAACGACACGGGACAATACAACATGTTCTAGAAGTGTTTTGGAATTTCAAGGAATTATAGTGTGTATATTCAATGAACAAGAACTATATTTCTAAACTTGTATATAGGCAGCTTCCATTTACTACTTCGAACCACAGTTGGTTCTGATGGGACATGATATGTGCTTCCTACAAATTACCACTCTGTAAGTCACAATAAAAACAGGAGTATTGGAAAAATTAGTTCAGGGGAAACAATGAACAAAAAATTAATTTAAAAAGAAAAAAAGGATAAAAGGCCTAAAGAGGTATTTCATCAGTTAAGAGCACTGGCGGCTCTGGGGCTGGAGAGATGGCT
This sequence comes from Cricetulus griseus, assembly GCF_003668045.3. Lineage (NCBI taxonomy): Eukaryota > Metazoa > Chordata > Mammalia > Rodentia > Cricetidae > Cricetulus > Cricetulus griseus. Next base: position 5,372,703 of record NC_048595.1, read on the forward strand.
CAGAGGTTAAGAGCACTGACTGCTCTTCCAGAGGTCCTGAGTTCAATTCCCAGCAACCACATGGTGGCTCACAACCATCCCTTATGAGATCTGGTGCCCTCTTCTGGTGTGCAGATATACATGGAAGCAGAATGTTGTATACATAATAAATAAAATAAAATCTTTAAAAAAAAAAAAAAAGAAGAAGAAGAAGAAGAGCACTGGCGGCTCTTCAGTAGACCCGTGTTCAGTTCTCAGCACCCATGTGGTGGCTCACAGTTGTCTGAAACTCCAGGCTAGAGGCTCTCACACCCTCTTCTGACCTCCTGTACATACATGCAGGCCAAATACCTATGCACATAAACAACTGTTTTAAAAGGAAATAATAAAACCATTGAATTATATGTTAAACAGTAACACCAGTACTTCTGTAAATGTGGCTTGGGGTGCACTGAGGTAGCAACAGAGAGTTGAAATGTGTGCATGTTGTATGAATTCCTGAGTAGCTCCGAGCACTGGATGCCCTTTTCCACGTTCACTTAGGGTTTCGTGAAGTTGAGATCATGCTGAAGTCACTGATGTAAGCCTATTCTCAGAGAGTGCACATTTTACATTGGAGCTTGCCTGACTCGATGGTGCCAATTTTATTACCTAACAAACTGCTTTAGTGCTATTTCAAATGCTTTCATTTATTTATATACTGCCACCAAAGAATATGCAGCCCTTCCCTTACTCCCACTTTAACTATTAGATATTTGTGATAAAGAAATGAACTATTTAGAATACAGCAGACTTTGTGTATTTAAAATTAACCATAATATAGTCATCACATAGCGACCTCATTAAAATCAAGTTAATAATGAAAACTATCATTATTTTACTGTAGCTTTGACTTCATGACAGTCAGACATTAGATTTAAGTTAGATCTCTGCCATTTCATTTGGAGATTTTATTCCTTGCATGTTTAGTAGCTGGTTTAGTAGATGATTAATTGTGTATTTGCCCCTTATTAAGTCTTTCTCCTTTTTTAATAGCTCCTCGAATCCCTGTAGATAAAAGAATTTTTACCACAACACACACCCCAGGATGTGTGTTTCTTGAAGTTGATGACAGGTAAATACTTCTTTGAGCCTAAAAGAAATTTGTTTTGGAAGACAGACCAGGGTACTAGAGGTCTGTGTCACGCTTTGCGTACTGTTCTGTATCCTGTGACAGACTGTCAGTTTGACCGAGTGGTTCCTGCTGGTTACAGTGAGCTTAAATTGAGTCTTCTTAAATATATTTTCAAATCACATTTATTTGTTTGTGTGTTTGTGTTGTGAGTGTGTGTGTCTGCCGCATGCGCGCGCACACATGAGAGCACACTTGCTGTTTGCCATGTACATGTGGGATCTGAGGCCACCCTTCTGGTGTTGGGTCTCACCTGCCACTGTATGGGTCCCAGGGATCCAGCTCAGGCCAGCTGGCTTGGTGGCAAGTACTTGCACCTGTTGGCTGAATTTTATTTTAAACATCTTGTATATTGTATTTTTAAAAGTGATTTATATGACACCTTACTAGATTTCATGACATTGAGGCATAAGTGGTTCAGGTGTTACCACTCTTATTTTACATAAACCAAGGACCAGTTCACCAAGAACTTCTAACTGTACTCAGCTTAGGACCAAGACTCAAATCCTTTAGCATTTACTCTCATGATATTTCCATTTGGCAAATGCTGCTCAAATCAATTTATACTAAAAAGGAAAAAAATAAAGAGAACATGTATTTTTAATAAAGGCTAATGTGTAAAGTTTTTTTTTTCCCCATTTTGACTTACATTGCCTTCTTTTTCTTTTTAAGGGCAATTTTTAAATGGCTTTGTTATAGTGAATAGTAGTTGGTGCTTATTGCTGTTTTTCAGTATTTTTTTTAGCAAAGAGTGATTTCCTTTATGTGTGCAGGTGTTTTGCCTGCGTATGTGTCTGCATCATGCATGGAAGTACCTCTGACGAGGACAGAGGGCAGCTTCAGACCCCTGGAACTGGATTAGAGATAGTCGTGGGCCACCATCTGGGTTCTGAGAATCGAACTCAGGTCCTTGGGAAGATCAGTCAGTGCTCTTAACTACTGAGACCATCTTTCCAGCTCCTGGTTTTGTATTTTTATTTGGATAAAGCAAATATTGGCTGGGTGGTCCACACCTTTAATCCCAGCATTCAGGAGGCAGAGTCAGGCAGATTTTGGTGAGCTTAAGGCCAGCCTGGTCTACAAAGTGACTTCAAGGACAACCAGAGCTGTCACACAGAGAAACCCTATCTTGAAAAACCAAAAAAAAAGTAAATGTTTGTATCGTGTTTGTATATGCAACCCCACATACACACGTTTATTTCGGAATTGTACTTATTCTTGAAATTTGGAAATCAGAAGCAGGACTAAACCATGTGTTAGTGTAAAGCAAAGCACAGAGAATGTTTATGGAGCCTGTTTTGTCTAAGTCATCCTTCCAAGGGTTCTTTATCTGGAAAATATTTCTGTGAGTCTCAGGATGACAATTGCCTTAGATACCATATTTGATTTTGACATTACATTGTATTCAGTTATCAGCAACCACATTTTTGTTGATCAGTCTTTGTTACTATGGTAAAAGACTGCAGTTTCGGGCCATGGTCACTTGGCTGGCTCCATTGCTTTGAAAACTCCGGTGGGGCAGGGAATCATGGTGGAGAACACATGGTGAAGTTAACCTGCTTGCTTCCTGGGGCCGGGAAGGCAGGGCAGGGATCTGAGTGTAGGAACCACGGAGGAATACTACTGGCTGGCTCACTCCCTGACTCACACTTCCTTACACAGCCTGGGACCACCTGCCTAGGAAATGACACTGCCACTGTAGACAGAGCCCTCTTACATTAAGAGGGTTGAGACAATCCCTCACTGACTAACATGGTATGGTGAAGGCAATTATTCAATTGAGACTTCCATGGGGTGATTCTAAGCTATGTCAGGTTGACAGTTATGCCAGTTCAGGCAGAGCCAGGGGACTTGCCCCAGTACCCTAACTTCTTTCCACTAGGCTTTGCCTCCTGAAGGCTGCACCACCTCCCAGTAGTACCACAGGCTGGGGACCAAGCTTTCAATGTGCTATACTAATCTTGGGGGACAGTCAAGGTCTACACTATTGTAATATTGTATAAGTTCATAGCCCACTTTATCATCAATATCTTTCTGTTACCATGTGCTCTTTTTAAATGACAACGTGACAAAGAGCACAAGACAACTTGCTGAAAATTTGTGTCCATGGGTTATCTCCTGAGGCATGAATTCTCTTTGGTCTTAATAAAAACTCAGAGTCAGCTATCAGGGGATGAAAGTTGAAAGAGAAGCAAAGTGGCCAGCCTCTGGAAAGTTCTTACCTCTACCAATGCTCAGACCAAAGGAGCGATCCTGTCCTCAGACTGTTTCCTCAGACTGCCATGAGCTCCCATCTCTTCCCACCTTATATTCCTGTCTCCGCCCAGCCATGTCCCTTCCTGTAGCCACCTCCTTAGTGTTGGCATTAAAGGCATCACTCCAAGTGCTGGGATCACCTTTGTGTGAGCTCTGTTTTCTCTTTTAGACTAGATCAGTTTTGTGTAGCCCAGGGTAGCCTTGAACTCACAGTGATCCATCTGCCTCTATCTCCTTGAGAACTGGGATTAAAGGTATGCACCAGCATTGCCGGGCCTCTCTGACTAACTAGTGTGGCTGCTGGGATTAAAAGTGTGTGCCACCACCCACCACTGCCTGGCCTCTATAGCTAACAAGTGGTGTAACTGCACTCTGATCTTCAGGCAAGCTTTATTTGTTAGATCATAAACAAAATAACACAGTCTCCAGAGTTTCTGACTCATAAGTTCACAATGAGCCTGCAAGCCTGTTCTTAGGGAATGGGAAGTTGTCAGATAAGTGCTGACATAGTCAGCTGTGTCTGTTCCCCATAGCACAGGTACTTGGGTTTTTGCTTTCATGGATGCATTAATGGACACTTTTCCATAAATGTTCATCTGTTTAGATTTAAATAGAGAGGCTAGGGTTTGGAGTGATGTTTTGTTTTGCAGAGCGGGAGATAGAATCCTTATATATACTTAGCACATAGTCTCCCCCAAGTCACATTGCCAGCCTGAGTGGGTATTTTTAAGTAAATAAAAACGACTTAACTCCTTGCTCAATATAACATGCTTCCTGTGCTGTATACCTGTGCCCCCAGGGCAGTGCCTTTGCTGGGCTACCTACCTCAGGATCTGATTGGAACATCGATCTTAACATACTTGCACCCAGAAGATCGGCCTCTGATGTTTGCCATACACCAAAAAGGTGGGGCCTGCTCCTTTATGGAAGTTGTTATTTGCCACTGCTTGGTTGTAATTTTTCAGTTCATTACTCATGAGAGTTTCCCCTTTACCCAAATGAGAAGTGCATTGACCCTACTGAAGTAGCCGTTTCCTCAGAATTCTCAAACAGATGACTGAAGCAGGCCCCTGCAGTCTGACCTGTGTAAAGTCTGGTTTCCATCTTGTTGCTTCACATAGTTCTAAAGTATGTGGGTCATCCTCCATTTGAACACTTGCCCATCAGATTCTGCACTCAGAACGGAGATTACATCATTCTGGATTCCAGCTGGTCCAGCTTTGTGAACCCCTGGAGCCGGAAGGTTTCCTTCATCATTGGCCGGCATAAAGTTCGAACGTAAGTTCATCCGTTGCTGCTACCGAGATACAGAGGTGAGTGGGGCAACTGTCACCTGTCAGGGGAGATGGACAAGGTCCTGAATTCAGGTTTTGTTGTTCCTTTCATGGCACTGCCAGCACTCTGGTTTTTCTGATGTTTGCAGTCTTGGGGTGGTGTTTCAGCTTTTAGGTTACTGTAGCTGCACTATAGATCTGTAACTCCAGGTCCAGGGGATCTAGTGTCCTCTTCTGGCCTATGCATGTGTTGAGATAAACACTCAAACACCATACACATAAAAAGTTAAGTTAAAAAATTTTAAAGGATTCATTTCATACGTATAAAAGTATTTTGGTTGCATGAATTTAAGTGTACTAAGTACATACCTGGGGCCTATGGAGGCGAGAAAAGGACACGGGTCTCCTGAAATTGGAGTTAAAAACTGTAAGCAGCTATATGAGTGCTGGGAACCAAACCCAGGTCCTCTTCCAGAGCAGAAAGTGTTCTTAAACATGGATCCATCTCTTTGCCTCTGGCTTTGCTGTTTCTTGGTTAGTTCTTGCATCCAGCCTGAGCTGGGCAAGCATTCTCCAGCTGGGCCATATCACCCAGCCTCACACTAAATGTCAGAGATAATGCCTACATCCTAAGACTAAATGAGGTGCTATATCTGACTCCGTATTCCTCATTTGGTACCCACTCTACCAGGGTCCCATGGTGGAGTTTCATGCCATGACAAATGTATGAACCTTGGTACCAAGACTGTTCCCTTCCTCTCTCCCTTCTCTCCCCTTAATAGCTCGGGGACCTGGAGAAGGTTGACATCCCATTGAAGGGATGATACTTGTAAAACAATTGGAACACGACTATCACTCTCAACCTTCCTAATGCTGGGACCCTTTAATACAGTTCCTCAAGCTGTGGTGAACCCCAGGATTTTGTTGCTACTTCATAAGTGTAATTTTGCCACTATTGTGACTCATAATGTAAATATTTTTAGAGATAGGAATTTTCCAAAGGGGTCAAAAATCTCAGGTTAATAACCACTGCTTTGTGGCTTTTGAAGATGTTATTTTCATATTCTTAAAAATCAGCACAATTTTTAGGAGGAGGTTCTAATTAATGTTAGTTTCTCCTCTTTATTATCTTTGTTGGCATTCACTATATCCAGGTAACTTTGTCTTTTAGTTTATCATGTAAGACGGGGAACACCCACATGTGTAAGATGACACACACATGTGGAGCTCAGAAAACATGTGGTGCGGGTATCACCTGTCACCGTGGTTTCTGAGATCAAACTCCAGTCATCAGGCCTGTCCAATAAACGATTTTAACCACTGAAGCATCTCAGTGGTCGATTTTAAGTCCTCTGAAGTTTGTAAATGAGATGGGAGGTAGTGTTGTGACAGCCTCATTTTCACCACTAGGGTAAAGCTGTAGAGTCCTCTTTACCAGGTGGCATAGGTGAGTAGCAGCTTTAAGTTTTATTTATTTATTTTTGGGGTTTTGAGCCAAGGTCTCACCATGTAGTTCTGGCTGTCCTGAAAAACTCACTATGTAGACCAGGCTGGCCTCTAAAACTCACAGAGAGCCTCCTGCCTCTGCCTCCCAAGTGCCGGAATTAAAGGCGTGTGCTACCACACCCAACTTAAGTGTTTTTAGTTTTATTTTTACTATTTTTTAACTATGTGTAGGTTAGATGTGTATGCCTGCACGTTGGGTATGTGCAGGCAGCCAGAGGCACCGCATCTCCTAGGAGGTGGAGCTATAGATAGGTATGAGCCACCTGACAAGGGTGGTAGTGATAAAATTCAAACTCTAGAGGAGCAGCGAGTACTCTTAACCACTGAATCATGTCCAGCCCAGCTTTAAACATTTACTGCTTGGCAACGTCAGGGTTAACATGCCTACAGAGGTTCACTCAGTTGAATTTTGAAACCAGTCCTTACTGAAGTAGCTTGTCACTGGTTTTATGTATACTCATACATTTATTAAATTTATACACGCTCGCACATCCAGGACCTGTTACATAAACGTCAGTGCTGTAGAGACACTTTAAACTGCGTCAGGTGTTTGCCTGTGATCCCGGTTCTCAGGAGGTAGAGATAGGATGATCAAAAGTCCCAGGCTAGCCTGGGCTAATTTAGCAAGACTTTAACTTAAAAAACAAAGCAACAACAATAAAACCCCAAGGGCTGAGGATGTAGTTTAGTAGTGGAGTGTTCCCTAGCATGTACAAGGTCCTATGTTCTGTCCCCAGGGTCATGTGGGTTGGCAACTGCTGTATCCAGTTAGTTTCCCTGGGAATTTTAACTCCATATTTTCTTTATCTGGAGTTAAAAAAGAGTTGTTTCATCAAAACAAAGCTTATTCTTTTTGGTTTCTTGAGACAGGGTTTCTTTGTATTGCTTTGGAGTCTATCCTGACACTCCCACTGTAGACCAGGCTGGCCTCAAACTCCCAAAAGATCTACCTGCCTCTGCCTCCCGAGTGCTGGGATTAAAGGCATGCACCACCAACGCCCGGCTCAAAGCTTATTCTTTTAATGGTCTGTTGCAAGCACTTTAGTCTTCATTTTAGATGAATTTGGTTGCTTGGCTCATTGTTTCTCTTGGTGTTTTATAGGAGTCCATTAAATGAGGATGTTTTTGCTACCAGAATAAAAAAGGCAACTAATAACGACAAAGACATAACAGAATTACAAGAACAAATTCACAGACTTCTCTTGCAGGTAAAGTGAGAGGTTTTAAAAGCACATCACTCCCCCTCCCCCAATTGTGTTTTATGTTAGTTCAGTCTTAGTGATGTCAGACTACAAGAACACTCCAAGACCACATGTGGAGGAATCTTTACCTCCACATCTTAGAAATGTTTGCTTTGCTCTTTGCATCTATGGGTTAAGTTCTTCCATTTTGTTCTTTATTCCGTGTGAGACACACAGGACATTTCTGGCTGACTGGTAGGGCAGACCTTGCTTTCTGGTTTTCTTCATGAGAGAATTCTTTTCATGCCTCATACACCAGCAGTGTGCTCAGCTCCTGAGTTTGGGCTTCAGTGTTTTTAAAAATAATTCAGTTTTTAAAAGTAGAAGAGATACACAGTTGGTCTCAGTTTCTCATCATTATAAGGGAAGAAGAGGGAAATTACTTGTTGAAAAGAACAACCGAAGACGGGTTCTGTTAGTAAATAAAGTTGAGTGTGTCACACACAGAGAATGCGAGCCCAGGTATTTTCAGAAATGAAACTTTTGTGAAAAAATAATTTATTGAACTTTATTATATGTGCATTGGTGTGAAGGTGTCAGATCCCCTAGAACTGGAGGTCCAGACAGTGTGAGCTGCCGTGTGTGCTGGCAATTGGATATGATTTACAAAAATTTGTTATCTTACAGCATCTAAAAGGACGTGTTGTTGTGATCTCCATCTGGACTAGAAAGTCAGGCTCTGCCCTGAGCATAGCAGTGTGCTGAGGTGTGTCTCACACCAGCATCCAAGCCAACAGCTTCACCCTCCCCATGCCTGCTGCAGCATTTAAGGAGTGCTTAGCTTTGTGGTGGTTGTAGATCAGAAGCTCTGAGGTGAATAATGTCTGTACCACTTACACAGCAGTAACTGAATGGGCCCTTCCTCCTAGCCGGTCCATGCCAGGGCCTCCAGTGGTTACGGGAGCCTGGGCAGCAGCGGCTCCCAAGAGCAGCACATCAGCATCGCCTCTTCCAGTGAGTCGAGCGGACACTGTGTGGAGGAGGCCCAGAAGGAGCAGGTGTGTGGCACATGTGTCTGTGTGGACGCTGTCTGTCTGTCAGGGTTGGTCCTCACCCAGTGACATCTAGGCACATGTGTCTGTGTGGACGCTGCTTGTATGTCAGTGTTGGTCCTCACCCAGTGACATCTTAGGGTGGTCATTTCATAAATTTCATTTTACTTTAGAAAATTACTTGAGTGAATACAGATAAATGTCTGTAAAAAGAAAGTCTGAAGTAGGCTTAGTGGCAGTGCTTATAATTTCAGTCTTCGGAGTGAAAACAAGAGTTCTGAGGCCAGCTGGGCTACGTGGTAAGGGCCCTGTCTTTTAGAGGAAACAAACCATGCTTTTCTAAAAGCGGTGTACCATGGATAGGTGGATGTATGGTTTGATTGGCATCATTGCACAGTGGCTCATCGAGAAGTGGAGTTAAAGTGAGGACTGCTTTTAGTCCTGCGTCAGAGACCAGAACTAAAGCATGTGCTGTTGGCCTGTCTTTTAGTGCACACTTGTGCATTTTTTAACCCTATCGTATCATTCTCCCCAAGGTGACCTTGCAGCAGGTCTACGCCAGTGTAAACAAAATTAAGAATGTGGGCCAACAGCTCTACATTGAGTCTAGGTCCAGATCAGTCAAGCCCGTGATGGACACACGCATGGAGCTGCAGGGTGGTGGTAAGTCAACAGAGTGGCCCTCAGCCGCTCCTGAGCCTGTCTCTTCACAGACAGCAGCATGTGTGCATGCTGAGCAAAAAACCCTGAGCCCTGTGCCGCTTTCTAGCTTGCTGAATTGCCCAGAAAATGGTAATACTATTGACATTAATAATGTACTATCTGCATAATACCACGTGGAAGCTGAGTAGTTTTAAAACATAGATCAGTATGCTTTAATAAAGAATTAACTATTTTGATTCCATCTGTCCTAGTTAGGTTTCCTATTGCTGTGAAGAGACACCATGACCACAGCCACTCTTACGAAGAAAACATTTAATTGGGGTGGCTCGCTCACGGTTTCAGAGGTTTAGTCCATTGTCATGGCGGCATGCAGGTAGACTTGGTGCTAGAGCTTACAGTGCTGCACCTTACAGGTAACAGGAAGTCAAATGAAAGTCACACTGAGGGAAGGGACCTCAAAGCCCGCCCCCACAGAGATACACTTCCCCCATCAAGGCTGTACCTCCCAACAGCGCCACTCCCGTTGGGGGCCATTTTCTTTCAAATCACCATACCATCCGATTCTTAGTTTCTTTCCTTTCTGAGCTATCCAAACCCAAAAGAAAATAATTTTAATACATTTCAGATAATAAAGTATATTGAAATAATCCCTTTCTATAATTTCAAATAAATGAAGAATCATCTAGATCGAGTAGAAAACATTGGCCTTTTGAACCGTTCTTGAACGTGAAGTAAGGCTCACTCCAAAAAGTATTGGGCCAGTCAATTATATTTAGTGGTAATGTGTTGGAAAGCTTCCTAGTTGGAAAGCTTCCTAACAGGCAAAAGATCTGTATCTGGAGATTGGATTGGATTGCTGGGGATAGAACCTGGGGTCGTGCTAGGCAAGCACTCTTCCACTGAACCACACTGCTGGCCTGTGTACATTGACTTACTTACTTGCCTGGTTTTTGTTTCACACATTGATCATTTTTTAACCTAACTACCTTTTCTTTCATTTCCCTCCTTCAAGTATAATACAATTTTAGAAATCATGGATTTTGATCATGTAAATTTTATAATAGTATTTATCATTGTCAAATGCAAGCATACATAACATGGATGGCATTTACTTTCTGAGACCAGTAATAACAGTAGCTGGGTTGTTCAGGGTCTGTCATGACTTTAAGGCAGCAGACTAGGGAGGTGGATCAGTGGCTAAAGTTCTTGCTGCACAAGTGTAAGCACTGACGTTCGGATCCCCAGGACTCATGTAAAAGCCAGGCATGGCTGTGCATTTTGGTAACTCCAGTGCTAAGGTATGGGGACAACAGGGACCCACTAGCCAGCCAGTCTACCCAGTACTCTCTCCAGTGAGACAACTCATCTCCAAAAACAAAGTGGTGAATTACATGACCTTTGATCTCTACTCACAAACCAGCTCAAACTATGATCACACATTACTACAGCCTTGGGCACGGTGATAGTCAAAAGTTTCTGAGATCTCCAGGTGTAATAGTATAACCCCCCCCCACCTTGCAATCAGGAGGCAGAGGCAGGTAGATTATTGTGAGTTCCAGGCCAGCCAGGGCTGCAAAGTGAGACCCTGTCTTCCCCACAGGGCTTTATTTTGTTTTTTTGATACTGTAATTTTCTTTTCTTTTTGGTTTTTTGAGACAGACTGCGTAACAGTCCTGGCTGCGAACTCACAGAGATCCGCCTGTCTGTGCCTCCCGAGTGCTGGAATTAAAAGTGTGCACCACTACAGCCCAACATGATACTGTAATTTTCAAACAAAAGGCATTTATCTCACAGTGCGGAAAGGTAGGATGTCTAGGGTCAAGGAATGGAAGGCACAGTATTCAGTGTGTGTTATTGTTTTGTTTAAAAAGAAGAAAAGAGAAATGCTGAGACAGACATCTTGACTATAAGTTTATTATAAAGGCCCGGCAGAATGGGGAGACTAAGAGGAGGAACAGGGTAAATGGCTGACCGCCATGGCCGGTCGCCATAGAGAGACAGAGCGGGAAACAGAGAGGGCGGGAACAGAGAAACAGAGAGAGAGAGAGAGAGAGAGAGAGAGAGAGAGAGAGAGAGAGAGAGAGAGAGAGAGAGAGCGTAAAGGGGCAGGGACTTATCTTTTAAAGGGGTCCTCTGCACCTGTGTGCAGACTTAGTTCCCATGGAACCTTGGGCTGACCAGGGTACTGCCTGTTTGACCAGGTAACGGGCAGGCCAGCATAATGCCTGAACGTTTCAGTGTGAGCCAAGAATGAGCTTGAGTCCCCCATATTCTCCAAAGGAAAAGAAAAACTCTCCCTACATGACAGAAGAACAGAACAAAAAGAGCCTTAGCTAGTTCCCTCCATTATCACCTCCATGGTTTTGAGATTGAGCCTTGCTATATCACTCCAGTTTTCTCAAACTCCTGAGGTACAATAATCCTTCTGTAACAGCCCCCAACATGCTAGAACCAAATGCATGCCACCACACCAACCTCCAGCTGCATTATACTCTAACTAAGCCATTCACAAAGGGATATGTGAGTGCTTCCATTTTCTGCTCAGGAATAGAGAGAGAGCATCAGCCCACACTTAGAGTGAAAAAGACAGCAAATCTGTGACCTTTCTTTACCCAGTGGGAGTATTGAAGCAGCGGCCACTAGTTCTAGAATCCAAGGAAAGACTCATGTTGTAGAACATTATTTTAAGGTGTATTACTTTTGTTTGTGCTCTGGAACATTTGTTTCATGATGCAAAGATGTGTGTGCGTAAATAAAATTCACCTGCACTCAGCAACTAGCTGGCAGGAGGTGGTGGTGAGAAGACAGGTAGAGAAGGACTTTTTTTTTTTGGTTTTTTTGAGACAGGGTTTCTCTGTAGCTTTGGAGCCTATCCTGGCACTTGCTCTGGAGACCAGGCTGGCCTCGAACTCATAGAGATCTGCCTGCCTCTGCCTCCTAAGTGCTGGGATTAAAGGCATGCACCACCATTTTTTGCACCACCATTTTTAAGGAGGGTCGAGGAGAAGCACGAGGACTTCTGGAGGGCCAGGAGGCCAGGTGAGCTACTTGCTATTCAGCCCCTGTGTGGAGTAGAATCCCACTTCAACTGTTGAGTCTTGAGAGGACAGAGATTTAGGTAAGTTCCCTTGTAGCTGTGAAAGAGTTGGTGCCTGAAGGAACGGAATTCCCTCAGCAGTGGCTCTTGCCCCCTAACTACTGCTGATAGCCAGGGAATTGCAGTCGCTAATTCTGGCAGCAGCGGACATAAAAGGCAGAAGCAATTTCAAAAGAGGACAATGGACTCAGGCTTGTGGAACAAATGAAGCAAAGCAAACACGAATGGACAAAGCAAACGCTGGACCGCTGCTTACTGACTAACTCAGTAAGGGCAGTGGCTTAATCAAGGAACTTATAAGAGACAAATCATCACTGAGATAATTGCAAAGAGATGACAAGAGCTGAAAGTGGAGCAGACACTCAAAACAAACTCTCCAGAAAGCAACCACTTGAAGCACAAAGTCTGGCTGGAGGGATCTGGAAACTGAGTCCTTCATAAAACCATAGTGGTAACAGACTGCAAGCCTGGTCTAAGGTTACACTAACCTAGCACAAGTCTTTACAGGGGTATGGCTGCTCAGTCTCTGCTGTCTTTGACAGGCTATTGCATGAGTTCTAATTATTCTTAATAATAAAATCTCGGAGTTAACTATCGGAGTGAAAGCTGAAGGATCAGAGAAGCAGAGTGGCCAGCCACAAGAGAGTTCTTACTCCACCAATGCTCAGACCAGAGGGGAGAACTTGTCCTCAGACTGCACTGCTTCAGACTAACTGCTGCTCAGACTGACTGTAGTGAGCTCCCATCTCCTCCCACCTTACATTCCTCTCTCTGCCCAGCCATAACCCTTTCTGTCTCCACCTCCTCTTAGTGCTGGAATTAAAGGCATCACTCCAAGTGCTGGGATCACTTTTGTGTGAACTCTGTTTCTCATTTAGACAGATTCAATCTTGTGTAGCTCAGGGTGGCCTTGAACTAACAGAGATCCATCTGCCTCTGCCTCCTGAGTGCTGGGATTAAAGGTGTACGCCACCACTGCTTGGCCTCTATGACTGACTAATGTGTCTAGCTCTGCACTCTGATCTTCAGGCAAGCTTTATTTGTTAGATCATAAACAGAATATCACCACAACAGGCTACTGAGCTTTTGATAAATGAAGTTTGTGCAAAGTCATGAAGGGGAAACTGACCTCCCAAGAGACAAAGTGGTCACTAGAGGAAGACTCAGACACATAGCATTGGAAATACCTGACAAGGTAAGATAACTGTGAATGGTACATGGCAAGGCTAATGGGCAAAACGGGCCAGAGGAAACTATTATAAATGCCAGAGGTACTGGGTGTATCCTGCTGCTTGTTTTCCTACTGATTTTGCTCTATGATGTAAAATGTTCACATGACCCAAATCAAAAGAGACTAATATTGATGTTTACAAACTCTGGGGACAATAGGTCAGCAAATCAGACATGAAAAATGCTTGTCATCAGCACGCAGAAGAATCGAAAGCTCCAGCATAGATTCCTAGGACTGCAATGGAAGCAGTGGAGCACATTGAGTCCAGGGGTAGCATCAAGCTACCTAATATGGGATTGATTGGGATCTTAGAGGAAATATTTGAAGATGTAACAATCAAGATTGTCTGTGGATTCAAAGGACATGAGTAGTTTGAAGAATAAAAGTTATTTTTAAGAACCTACTTGGCCAGGCGTTGGTGGCGCATGCCTCTAATCCCAGCACTAGGGAGGCAGAGGCAGGCGGATCTCTGTGAGTTCGAGGCCAGCCTGGTCTCCAGAGTGAGTGCCAGGACAGGCTCCAAAGCTACACAGAGAAACCCTGTCTTGAAATACAAAACAAAACAAAAAAAGAACCTACTTGAACATACCCTGTTCAAACTGCTGAAAATACAAGAGTCCATGATGAGGGTAGCAGGAGACATGACCACAGATCAGACAGAACCATGCATTTCCCCAGAGGGAGACAGTAAACTGCATCTTCAAAGGATCAGCTGTCAACACGGAGTTCTGTACCTGGCAGAAAATCCTCGAGAAGCAGGTTTCTCAAACAACTGAGAATTTGACAGCACACTTTTGATTTGGTTTTTTTTGTTTTGTTTTGTTTTGTTTTGTGTGTGTGTGTGTGTGTGTGCGTGCACGCGCCTGTACACATGCGGTGCACATGAGTGTGGATAGTAAACCATGGAGGCTAAAGATGTTGGATCCTCTGGAGCTGGAATGACAGTAGTTGTAGCCATGGGTGCTGGGAATCTAATTCAGGTCCTCTGGAAAAGCAGTACTCACTCCTAACCACTAAGTCATCTCTCCAGCCCCAGGAATTTCTTACTACAGAAGAAATATGATAAAAACCTATCTACACTAAGGAGTGAAAATTACTGGATGAGGAATAACAGAAAAGTGTTTTATTTTTAATCGATTTGAAGAATTACTGACTAATAATAGTGTTCTGCATTTATGACACACAAGTAAACCATGGCAAAATATTGCAAGATGATGGGAAGTTTGGGGGAATGCATTGTTGTCAGACTTTGCCTTTGAAATAATGTAATATTTGGAGGTGAACCCTGATCCCCATGTAAATTAGATGAAGGATGAACAGGCACTGTGGCATAGTTAATCTACTATTGAGCTTAAGAGCTCAGGAAGAATCCATTGTTTCTGGTGATGCTGAATCACTCAGCTCGGGATGGTGTTGGGTGGGTAACACAGACTGTGTGCGCACACTGGACAGAGGTGACTTCTATCCCATGTGGGGTGGAGCAGAGCAGTGAGATTGCATCACACTACCTAGTACACACTTTAAAACAGGAATAGTTAACATCTGCATCTTTCCACTTGATTTTTTTTCTTTTTCCTTTTTTTTTTTTCTACAAGTGACTATGGGTAACTGAAACCATGGAGTTGGTGGTAGATCCTTGCCTAGGATATGCAAAGCTCTGGGCTCAATCTTCTGTTCTCCAGAAAACTAAAATCTTAATACAGTAAAACTACAGGAACCAAAACTAACCACCAGTGGCGGGGTACAGACTGAGATTGAAAGGGGAGAGCAGCTGACTACGAGGAGTAGCTGAGCAAATCTGTGCATGTGCCAAGATCCATAAACATTAATCCCACTTCAGAATGTAGCGAGAACCAAGGCTGTGTGTGGATAACCCTGCTAAGCACGGATGGCATAAACATAACTCAAGGAGATAGGTTAAGTACCTTTAGAGAAGAAGAAATATATATTTTAGCTAGATGCCAGTTACAGAGTACTAATGTGCATAAACACTGTATCCAGGTTGGTGTGTTGATTACCATAATTATGAAGTTACTTTGTATGTATACTAAGTTTGAACAAGTATGTACAGACATTGTGGATAATGATAACAAGATTTCTCAGTATTGTGGATGTTCCAAGTAATCAGAGGAGGAATTCTAGAGTAAATTGTCCTGGATTGGCAATAGGAGCATTGGAAGAACTCAAGCATTCAGCTGGATGGGTGGACAGGCAGATGCTGGTTAATATGTAGACTTGTGTATCAGTTCTGACCATTTAGAGAACTTAGAAGCATAGACACACCTAACACCAGTATCTTGGTTTTTGGGTGTCTTTTTTCCAACAAAAGGAACCAGGGCCAGAGAGTAAAGATGTCCAAGAGACAAATGGACATCAGAAGGGCATAGGACAGAGCTCAGAAGAGCTACAAGTAGCCCAGACTGAGACTATTTGAGTAAGTAAATTCATCGTGACAGCGTTGCTTTATAACACACCAATCCAAATAAGTCATGAGTGTATGCTGAGAAATGATTGGACGAGTAAGTGAAGACCAAGGGGTCAGGTTACAGTCGAGTTAAGATGTGACCACCAGAGTCATTCAGATCCTGGACTAGATCCTGAAATAAAAGTTAGGGTTAGTGATAACCCGGCAAATCTCAAGCAAAGTCGTCATCCCAGTCAGTCATTCCTCCATGGTGTGTTTCATGGTTTTATCATGTCGCTGTGTGAACACTCATGGGAGCTTCAGGGACAGGTGTGGGGATGTCCCATACTCTTTATAGACAGTTGAATGAGGCTATCCAAGAAGTCATTTTTCCATAAAGCTGTGTTAAGATAGGCCTGGCCAGGTCAGCTAAAAATGCCCATCACTAAGAACAGCGGTCGCAAACACCACTAACCTGTCAACAGTGTGATGTAAGTAGTTGCTCCTTCCTGACCTCGGTGCCATTCTTGGTTCCAGTTGCAGAGTTTGCTCTCTGCTTGTTTTTCCGCCTCCTTTACCGTCTTGCTCTTCTCTTCTCTTCAGGAGGCTCAGCTTCTCTAGCACGCAGGCCTAGAGGCTTTTCGCTTTTCTCTCTCTGCGCCTGCACCACTGGGCACATTTGAAAATTTTAAGTTCAGCTTCAGATCAATGCAATTCCTTGATTTCAGTGGTCTCTGTCAAGTGCTTCGTGTGATAGTGGCTGGGATGTGGCCGCACAGAGACAGTGGGTCAGTACCATTGAGGCTTCGCATGGGCAGTGCTGTATTCTTCACCTTGCAGCACGTGAGATATGTGTGATACCCAGTTATTCCAGTCCTCATGTGCACTGACAGCTCTACAGGTGTTCAGTAGACAGGTGGTGTACGGGGGTGGGAGTGACACACAGCATTTAGGCGTCTCCTTAGCCAGTTGTAAAAGTAGTAATAGCCTGACATGGGCATTCCCCATCAGCCTTTCACCTGATAGTTGCTTTAGTGATCCTTGCCTGAGGTGCATGTTTCAT
The DNA here is from genome assembly GCF_003668045.3 of Cricetulus griseus. Classification (NCBI taxonomy): domain Eukaryota; kingdom Metazoa; phylum Chordata; class Mammalia; order Rodentia; family Cricetidae; genus Cricetulus; species Cricetulus griseus. The sequence continues at coordinate 5,389,580 of NC_048595.1, forward strand.
TTGTTTTTTAAGATGCTGGTGTAACCATTCTGTGTAGCCTGCTTTGGTGCCTTGTTTTATTCACTATACTGATACTTCAGTGTCAGTGTTTTCAGATCCAAGCTCGTGGTTAATGGCTGCATGACATTTTATAACTGTATATTATGAGGATACTATTGTCTTGATCCATGCTAAGCATTTTAACCATCCATGCTTTCATTCTCTCTCAGATGAGCAGAAGGACTTTTCTCCCTCTCAGACACTGAAAAATAAATACATGTGTACTGGCTCTTGTGATGACCTGAGGCGAGAGCAGCACAGCTCATCCTACCAGCAGATGAACTGTATCGACAGTGTCATCAGGTAAGACATGCCAGTGAGCCTGGCTCATCACCGTAGAGCCCCACAGCATTTTCAGAGATGTTTGTCTTGATTTCCTAGTATAAGTGATAGGATCAGTTGGTTCATGTGGCGCTCTTATAGCCACTGGGGGCAACGGTGCCGAGTCCTTTGTTAGCCATGGAATGCCTGTTATATACAATTCACAATTCATTGAACTTTATGGAAGGCACAGAAAATAAGAAGCCACATCTTGGTGACAGAGCTGTGGCATAGTGAACATGTTTGGGGGTCAGAATTCAATGGTGTGAGCTGTGAAGACCAGTTAAGGAACACAGTGAAAGAGATACTGTAAGTCACTAACCCAGACTGGGATGGTCAGGGTTGACTTCATCCAAGAAGGAAGAAGTCTCCCAGGCCTCAGTGGGCATCAGCAAAGAACGGAAGTGGGAATAGCTTGGTGGAGCCAAAGCAAAGCAATACAAAGCCCAATTCTGTTGTTGTAGGTACCTGAGGAGCTACAGTCTTCCAGCCTTAAAAAGAAAATGCATATCCTACACAAACACATCCTCATCCTCAGAAGAAGCCAAGCAGAACCACGAGGCCGACTGCAGCACAGCACTGCAAGGTAGCAGAGTGTCTTCAGAATACATAGCTTCATTGCTGTCTGTCTGCAGCGTGGCACTGCGAGGTAGCAGAGTGTCCTCAGAGTAGATAACTTCATTGCTGTCAGTCTGTCTGTCTGTCTGTCTGTCTGTCTGTATTTATTTATTTATTTATTTATTTATCTTACATCCCGACCAAAGTTCCCCCCTCCTCTCCTCCCATTCTCTCTCCCATACCTCCTCAGTCCCCACCCCCCCCCAGTCCACTCCTCCTCCATTTCTGTTCAGAAAAGATCAGGCCTCCCATGGATATCAACCAAACATGGCATATCAAAGTTGCAGTAAGACTAAGCACCTTCCCATGTATTAAGGCTGAGTAAGGCAACCCAGTGTAAAAAGCAGGGTCTCAAAATCCTGTAGAGTCAGAGACAGCCCTGTTCCCACTGTTAGGAGTCCCACAAGAGAACTGTAACAAATATACAAAGGGCCTAGGTCAGTCCTGTACAAGCTCTCTGGTTGTTAGTTCAGTCTCTCTGAGCCACTATGAGCCTAAGTTAGTGGGGTTTTGTGTGTGTGTGTGTGTGTGTGTGTGTGTGTGTGTGTGTGTGTGTGTGATGTCCTTGACCCCTTTGGCTCCTACAATCCTTCCTCCATCTCTTCTGTCAGAGTCCCAAACTCTGCCTAATGTTTGGCTGTGGGTCTGCTTCTGTTTCCATCATTTGCTGGATGAACCTCTCTGATGACAGTTGGGCTAGGTATAGCAGAATATTGTTAGGCATCATCACTTTGGCATTTTTTTTCCTCCAGTCGTGTTTGGTTCTATCTTAGATCCCTGAATCATCCAGCCTGTGGATCCTGGTGCTCCAGGCAGTGTCAGGGGTGGGCTTACTCTCCTGGCATGGGTTTTAGGCTAGACCACTCATCGGTTGTCTACTTCTGTCTTTAGGCCACCCTTACCCCAGCACATCCCATAGTTGAGACAGACTGTAGGTCAAAGGTTATTTGTGTAGTTGGATTTTTCTTTGGGCCACCATTCACAAAAACAGCACAGATTTATTATTAATTGTAAAAGCTCAGCCTATATTTAGGCTTGTTTCTTACAATTCTTATAACTTAAATTAACCCATATTTTTTCATCTACATTCTTCCCTCATCTCCATTTTGCCCATCCTGCTTCCTCCATGTCCAGCTGGCCAATCCTGCCTTTCTTCTTATCCTGAGACCTCTCTGTCCAGAAGTCCCGCCTATTCCTCCTGCCTAGCTTTTGGCTATTTGGCTTTTTATTAAGCTAATCACAGCGACGCATCTTCACACAGTGTAAAGGAATATTCCATAACCTGTGTGACTGGGTTACTGTCCCAGTCCCTCCTACTTGAAGTCTTGCATAGTCAGGGGAGATGTCCAGTTCAGTCTAGGTATCCCCTGTAGCTAGGAGTCTTAACTGGGGTCATTCTTGTGGATTCCTGGGAGATTCCCATGCACCTGGTTCTTCCCTGATGCCAAATGCCCTCCCTTGGGGAATGTACTGTGTATGTTTATCTTACTGATTGTTAAATAAAATACTGTTTGGCCAATGAGACAGCAAGTAGATGGAACTAGGAGTCAAAGGCGATTCTGGGAAATGTAGTAGAGAAGTCATGATCCAGGCAGGAAGTGACATAGCAAGGAGACTCATATTTAAGCAAAGGAGAAACAGGAAGAGCCCCCTTTTTCCCCTTCCTCCTCCAGCGGCAGGATGTGATCCACCGGCAAAGAGGGATGCCAATAAGGCACCCAATAAGATAAGTCTTATAAAATATATAGATTTATGATAGTTAAGACTGAGCCAGCAGATGAGAAGTCCTAGTCATTGGCCAAGCAGCATTGTACCTAATACAAGTTTCTGTGTATTCATTTGGGCCTGACTCGGGCAGGCGGCTGGTGTAAAGCTCACACGTGGCAGTGGGGCTCAGGCAGCTTTTGGCAGAAAGATTTATCCTAACACCTCCCTTTCCAGTAGTTTCTTTCAGTACTCTCTCCTCCACCCCACACCCCAAATCCAATGGCTCATGTTCTCATCCCACCCTCCCAAAGTCCACTCACAAAATCTTTCCTGTTTCCCCTTTCCTGGGAGATCTGGGCATTCCCCCCTTGAGCCCTCCATGTTACCCTAGTCTCTCTGGTCTGTGGATTATAGTGTGACTGTCCTTTATTTTACAGCTAATACCCACTTAGGAGTGAGTACATAGCGTGTTTGTCTTTCTGGGTCTGGGTTATCCCACTCAGGGTGATTTTTGCTAGTTTCATCCATTTGCCTACAAATTTCATGATGTCATTGTTTTTTAATTGCTGAGTAATACTCCATTGTATAAATGTACCACATCTTCTTTGTCTATTCTTTGGTGAGGGGCTTCTCGGTTGTTTCCAAGTTCTGGCTATTACCAATAAAGCTGCTGTGAACGTAGTTGAGTAAGTGTCCTTGTGGCATACCTGGGGCTTTTCTTTTTTAAAGATGCATTAGTTTGTGTATTTTATGTGTGTGAGTTTTGTTTACATGTATGTCTGCATACCAAAAGATGGCATCAGATTCCATTATAGACAGTGTGAGCAGCTGTGTGGGTGCTGGGAATTGAACTCAGGACCTCTGGAAGAGCAGCCAGTGCCCTTAATCACTGAGCCATCTCTTCAGCTTCTAGCTGGGGCTCATGATAGATTGATTCCTAATTTTCTGAGAAACTGCCATGTTGATTTCCAAAGTGTCTATACAAGTTTGCACTCCCACCAGCAATGGAGGAGTGTTCCCTTTGCTCCTCATCCTCACCAGCATGAGCTGTCACCCTTGTTTTTTGCTCTTAGCCATTCTGACAAGTGTAAGATTAAGTCTCAGAGTCATTTTAATTTGCATTTCCCTGATTGCTATGAACACTTCTGTAAGTGATTCTTGGTCATTTGAGATTCCTCTGTTGAGAATTTTGTTTAGATCTTTACCCCATTTTCAGTTGGATTATTTAGTTTTTTAATAGTTTCTTTGGTATATATATATACATATTGGAAATCAGACCTCTTTCAGATGTTGGTGAAGATCTTTTCCGACTCTGTGGGCTGCCGTTTGTCCTATTGACCGTATCCTTGGCCTTACAGAAGCTTTTCAGTTTCATGAGGTCCTGTTTATTGTTGATCTCAGTGTCTGTGCTGATGATATCATGCTCAGGAATCTATCTCCTGCACCAATGTGGTCAAGGCTAATTCCCACTTTTTCTTCTGTCAGGTTCAGTGTATCTGGATTTATGTTGAAGTCTTTTATCTACTTGGACTTGAGTTTTGTTCAGGGTGATAGATATGGATCTATTTGCATTCTTCTACATTCCAATATCCAGTTATACCAGCACAATTTGTTGAAGGTGCTTTCTTTTTACTATTGTATAATTTTGCTTCTCTGTCAAAAATCAGGTGTCCATATGTATGTGGATTTATGTCTGGGTCTTCAGTTTGATTCCACTGATCCACTTGTCTGTTTTTATGCCAATACTGTAACACAAAAAATAAAAGATCCAGAGACTAGTATTGGGGTTCAAGCTTCAAGATGAAGGTCAGAAAAGCAAAGTACCCAGCCATTAGCTGTCTCCTCTACCTCAGCTCAGACCAAAGGGGCGATCCTCAGACTGCTCCCGACTTCACTCACTGCTTCTCAGTGTGGCTAGAGACTACTCTCAGAATACTGGCCTATCCTCAGTGTGGCTGGAAAATGAATGCCAGCTCTGAGACTCTGTCCCTGTCTTAAATACCTCCCTAATATTGGGATTAAAGGCCTGTGATCCCAGGTGTTGAGATTACCTTTGTGTGAGCTGTTTCTTTTAGGAGTGGATCAATGTCATGTAGTCATTGTGGCCTTGAACTAACAGAGATCTGTCTACCTCTTAATCCTGAGTCCTGGGATTAGAGGTGTGTACCACCACTGCCTGGTCTCCATAGCTTGAGATTGGCTTTGCTTTCTGAATCCTCAGGCAAGCTTTAATAAATAATAAATAATATATCATCACATACAGTTTTTGTTTCTATAGCTCCGTAGCTCAAAATCAAAGATGGTAATGCCTCCAGAAGTTTTATTGTATAGGATTATTTCAGCTATACTATGTGAAGTTGAGTATTTTTCTTTTAAGGTGTGTAAAGAATTGTGTTGGAGCCAGGTGGTGGCGCACGCCTTTAATCCCAGCACTGGAGAGGCAGAGGCAGGTGGATCTCTTTGAGTTTGAGGCCAACCTGGTCTATGGATCGAGTACCAGGATAGGCTCCAAATCTACACAGAGAAACCCTGTCTCAAAAAACCAAAAAAACAAAAAAAAAGAATTGTGTTGGGATTTTGATGGGAATTGCATTGAATCTGTAGATTGCTTTTGGTAGGATGGCCACTTTTACTGTGTTAATCCTACGCATCCATGAGCATGGAAGGTCTTTCTATCTTCTGATATCTTCTCCAATCCCTGTCTTCAAACACTTGAAGTTTTTGTCATACAAATCTTTCATTTGCTTGGTTCGAGTTACCCCAAAATATATTATTTGTGGTTATTGTGAAGGGTATTGTTTCCCTGATTTCTTTCTCAGCCCATTTATCATTTGTATATAGGATGGCTACTGGTTTTTTGTTGTTTTGTTGTTTTGGTTAATCTTGTATTCTGCCACTTGACTAAAGGTATTCATTAGCTATAGGAGTTCCCTGGTAGAATTTTTGGGGTCACTTATGTACACTATCATATCATCTACAAATAATGATACTTTGACTTCTTTCTAATTTTTATCCCCTTGATTTCCTTCAGCTGTTTTATTGCTATAGCTAAGACTTCAGGTACTACATTAAATGGGTGTATAGAGTGTAGACAACCTGTCTTACTCCTGATTTTAGTGGAATTGCTCCGAGTTTCTCTCCATTTAATTTGATGTTGGCAATTGGCTTCCCGAGTACTGCTTTTCCTTTGTTTAGTTCGTTCCTTGTATCCCTGATCTCTCCAAGATCTTTACCATGAAGGGTGTTGGATTTTACCAAAGCTTTTTTTTTTCAGATGACAGTATGCATTTTTTTTCAGCTTGTTTATATGGTGGATTACAGACTTCCCTTACCTCTGTGTGGCTAAGGGCTTTAATTTGTCAGTTGCTGACTTCTGTAAGCTTTCATTTAGGATTCTTCACCATCAGTTTCTCATATACCACCAGATACTGAACAGATCCTGGACATACATAAATCAGAAACACCAGCAACTGGACCATCCACAGATGCTGACGGAGGTGCTGCGTGGACCCTGTCCACCGCTGCGCTGAGCATGGGCTCTGGCATAAGCCAGTGCAACTGCAGCAGCACCGCTGTCCATGCCCCACCCCTACACTCAGGTACTGCCTTTGCCTTTACCATCTGCTTAGTCATAACTTATGTCCTAACTGTTACCCTGTCTTTTATTCGGTAAACTTAATTAAGAAATGTCAGCATGTTTGTATTGGTGATGTATTACAGGCTGTGTTTCTTAAGGATGCTGTGTGTTAATAGGATCAGTGATGCATGTGGAGCTCTTAGAGACGCTGGGGACAGTGGTGCTGGGTTCTCTGTGTTCCTCATTGTTAATGCAGTTCCCTGGGGACCTCATCAGTCATGTTGTGGCTGATTTTTCTTTTCCCAAGACATGTATTTTATGTGTATGGATGTTTTGCCTTCATATATGTATGTGTACCATGTGTGTGCCTGGTGATCACAGAGGTCAGAAGAGGGTGCCATATCCCCCGAGACTGGAGTTAGAGGTGGCTGTGAGCCGCCATGTGGGTGCTGGGAACCAAACCAGGGTCAGTGCTCTTAACCTCTGAGCTAACTCTCTGGCCCCTTTCACTGATCTTTTAGAAAAGTGTCTTTCACATGTTGAATGTATACTGGCAGCGGAATGCATCCAGACACCAAATTCTCAGCACAAAGGAGGTTTATTGCCCCAGAGAGACACAAGGCAGGGAACATGGGACAAAGACAGGAGCTAGAGAATGAGGAAGAAGGGGAAAGGGTGCAAGGGAGAGGGGAAGTGATACTTGCCCAGGAGGAACAAAGGACTGCCTGTAGATAGAGAGGAGACAGACATGCGCCATAGACACATGGTGGTTTATAAAGGGAAAGGGGGAAACCCCGTGTTAGGATGAGGTGATTAATTTTGATTGGGCATGTTAATTAGGGTAGTCAAAGGGGGGCTTTAGATTGCTGGACTTCAATACTTTAATAGCTGGACCTTGGGAGGAGGAAGTGACCAAATAAGGGACTCGACCTTGGTGACTAGCTGAAGGAAAAAGCTTATAGATTCAAGATACCTTTATTCAGATAAATACCAGCCAAACGTAAGCCAGAGCGTGCCCAGGGGCAGCAAGGCAGGGAGGCCAGAGAGAAGGGGCAGCCGAAGGGGAAGAGAGCTTTCCATGTGCTCGTGGCCGCTTAAGAGCCCACCTTGACCACGCCTTGATAGGCGTGGTCAGGCACACCTGTAGCCAGCTCTTAGGAGGCATGGTTAAGGGTGTCTCCCTACAGCTAGCTTTAGGAATTCCATCTGTTTTTAGCAAGGGGGAGAGGGGTAAAGGCAAAACCTGTGGGAACCCTGTTTGCCATGCTTGGGCCTGCTACAGCCCTTCAAGTGGAGCATGTCCTTTACAATGTACTCACCCAATTAATTGCTCTTATCTTTGTCTTTTTATTCTTTTTCATTGCCTCCTGTCCTTTTGACATTCTGGTTTTTCATAATGACTTGATAGGTCAAGTGGTGACAGATGTCTTTAAGTTGGGTTTGGGGTGGTCTCTAGCCTACCTTCACTGACCTTCTGTGGCATATTGGCTAAGATGTGTTGAGTGGTTGCTGTGGAAGTTCTCTGCCCTTCATTCTTGGAGCTTTATTGGTCCCCACTGCCACAACCTCAGGGATATGGGGTACTTTGGGCTCATGATTTGAGGTACAGCCCAGCTGTCTCATAGTACTTCTGCCTTGCCTCCCCACTGTGACAGACTGTTCCCACAAAAACAACAAACACTTCCCCAACAAGTTCCCCCCACCCTAAAAATGCCCAAACAGGGTGCATTTGCACCTGTCCTGAAGGCCTGGCTCAGTTCTGATAGAACTGTCTCCAGCTAACCGGAGCATAAAGAAAGTAGGGCAGAGAAAAAGGATGGTTTTCTGTGGGAGGATGAAAACTAACTGGATAGATAGTGAAAGGACAGGAAGGATTTACTAAATTGATATTTAAAACTTGGTGTTTGAATCATGTGAATATGTTACCTATTTAAATAACCAATTGAGCCAGGAATGGTGGTGCATGCCTTCAGTCCCAGCACTCGGGAAGCAGAGGTAGGTGGCTAATTTTGAGTTCAAAGACAGCCTGGTCTGTATAGAAAGTTCCAGAACAGCCAGAGCTACATAAAGAGACATTTTCTCAAAGAAACAAGTAGAAAAAATTCAAAGGCTGAATGTGATGGCACACACTATAATCCCATTGCTCAGGAAACTGACACAGGAGGGTCACGAATTCAGCACAGGTAGGTTACTTAGTGAGTTCCAAGCTCTGTTTCCAAATTAATAATTTTGAACAAAAATCTAAAAAAATGTAAGGGTGTGGAAAATGTTCATAATAGCAAGATCTAAATAAATGTCTGTATATTATTATAATCATAAAGTACATATACGTGAAAAGTATAAAGGAAAGAAGAATTTTTGTACGGTAATGATGAAGTTTTTATATTCCAACAATTACATTTGTAGAAATTTATTGAAAGGCAGTTGCAAAATAAAAAATAAATAGTTGCAGGCTGGAGAGATGGCTCAGAGGTTAAGAGCACTGAGTGCTCTTCCAGAGGACCTGGGTTCAGTTCCCAGCACCCACATGGCAGCTCACAACTGTCTATAACTCCAGTTCCAGGGGATCTAATACCTTCACACCAATGCACATAAAGAAAATTAAATAAATTATTTAAAAATAAATAAATAAATAGTTGCTATTAATTATTAAATTTGTTTCCTATGATCTCAGCAGAAGGTGCTGTGTTAGTGTGTAAGCCCTGGTCCCCAAGAACACAGTCATCTCCCCTGACTGCGGAGGAATTTAGGCACGTGGGGCTCACAGCAGCTGTCCTCTCCGCACACACACAGAAGGAAGAACAGAACTACGTTGACAGGTTCCGGGAGAGGATCCTAACCTCACCCTACAGTTGTTACCTTCAGCAGGAGAGCAGAAACAACGCTAAGTGCTCTTCTGTTCAAGGTAGTTATGTTTTAGAGCACATCCCTTTCACCTTTGAACTGTTGTAAATCATATCCAGGTTGAACTGTTCTCCTTTGTCAGTGGGAGATGGCCTCCAGGAAGGACTTCCTGACACACTGACACCCAAAGGCCTTCGTATCAAAGGGCATATTTGTGTATGACCTAGTCATGCCTTCCATGTCCTTTAACTTGTCTTTTATTTTACACTTAATGGAGTATACATTATTACATCTGGAGGGATAGTGGGAAGTCTGTACTTGGTCGTTTCTTTATGAATATTTTCAGTCTGTAGTTGGCCAGCAGGAGCTGCAGGTATGGCACCTGTGGCTGTACCAGGGAGAAGAGTGAACAGCAGGGGTTGGGTCCTGAAAGACTCTGAGATGCTGAAGTCACTTACTCCACAGTTTACCTGGGACCTTATTAGAGTCTGGATCTGAGAGCAGTTTCTATAGGAAACCTGCTAAGGTGCTGGAGTTAGTTTATCTTAGTGCACTAATTTTTACCTAAAATTTTTGTTGAGTTAGAACAACTTTTGGTGATTTTAAAAACAGTTACTATTGGTAAATACTTAATTCGTTAGAAAGTATTTAAAATCACCCACAATGACTTTCTCTTGGCTGTTACCTTTCTGTTCTTCATTGTCTCATCAGGCTCTCCTCCTAAGCAGAGCAGATGTGCTGGAAAGGAGAGACGGAAGCACAAACGGAAGAGGTTGCCGGTGCCTTTGGGCACCAGCAGCTCCAGTGCCAACTTCTGTTCCCATATCAGAGGACTCCTTCCTGATGTTCAGCCCTGGAGCCCCTCCATTGTCTGCTCTCCCCATGCTGAAAGCCTCGCTTTCCCCGCAGCACTAGTAGCTCCCAGCCAGGCCCCTTATGTTCTTTCATCTTTTCCCTTCCCAGATGTGGCCTCTCTGGGAGTAGGGGACTCTGCAGGCTGGGGAGCTGCTGTTGAATGCCCACCTCTGTCCACAGGCCCTCAGTCTGTTCCGGCTTTCCCTTCTGCCTACTTGGACACATTCACGACCATCTTCCTACACAACTCCCCCATCTTTCCTCTGTGGTCAGCGTCATTCCCCTCGTATCCATTCCTGGGGGCCACAGCTTCTTCTGGAATGACACCCTTAGTACCAGCAATGGCTCCACACCTGGAACCAACTTCTTCAGACCACAGCCAAAGGAGAGTGGGGGAAAGCTGGGAGACACACGGTGAAGAGCATCCATTTATCAGCTCAAGGAGCAGTTCGCCATTACAGTTAAATTTACTCCAGGAAGAGATGCCTGCACCGTCTGAATCTCCAGATCCAGTGAGAAAAGGCATTGGCCCAGAGTCTGAGTGTGTAAGTGTCAGTACATGAGTGAGTGAGAAAATCTGGGTCCTCTTACCAAGTCAAAGGCCCAACGCTGACGGCTTCATCACTAGTGGGTGACCCCCCTCACAGCTGTGGTTAGGACTAAGCCCTGCTCTGTGTAAGTGAGAATGTGTCCCTGTCCACCTGTGGGACAGAAATGAGAGTCTTCTGTTCTTGATTCTTGGGGAAGGTTTTCACAAATTCTGTATTGCAGAATTTTTATGTGTACTAGGTTTCCTCTACCTTTTAATTTTTGATATCCAGGTATTAAACTTAATATGTTCATTCTTGTCTGGCCTCTTGGAATACTCGGTCACCTATACACAACCCAGGAGACAGATTTTCATTTACTTTCAGTGAGGGCTGGGACTGCACTAATGTGCCACAGTGTACAGGGAAGGTCAGGGGACAGTTCTGGGGCACTGGTTCTGTCCTTACACCAGGTGCGTCTCAGAGTCACATTCATTCAGGTCATGTGCCTTTACCCACTGAGCTATCTAGTCGACCTAATAAATAATTATAAAGACTTTCTCACCAGAGCTCTGTCACTAGTTAGACGGGCTAGCTGCAGTGGGGCATTTAACTTAACTCCTGTTTGTCTATGAGAAAGCTGGAGAGATGGCTGCCTTGTTTGAGCCGAGTTTGAATGATACAGTGTTTCCATGGTGCTTCTGCTTCCACATTTTCTTTTCACAAAGTCCAGGACTTTGTTTTGTCTGCTGTTGTGTTCCTAGAGTTTGACACACTGTGCTTAGAACATGTAAAATGTTCAGACATGCTTGCCAGATGACAGAAATAAATGAAAGCCCACACTTGGATCAGTGTTCAGAATGCAGTAGTACCAAAGAAATTTTAATCGCATCCTTGAAGTCAGGCTTAAGCGTCTCATTCTGTCAATGTGTAAAGCTGGAGATCTGCCTGCTCACTAATTCCTGGGGTGTTAAGTGCCTTTGTGTCCTCTTTCCAGCACTGTATCACAGGGAACAGTGGCAGTAGGAGCGGTCCCTGTGCCACCGGTGAACTAGCCGCAGCATCAGTACACCAGGAGTCTCAGTCTGCAGCTGCCTCAGGTAGTTGACCAGAAAAATCAGCTTTTCACACTGTTACCAGGTCACGTTGTCCAAGGCCTTCTAGCTTGGACACAAATGAATAAAGAAAGTTTGGGGGTTTTCCCCTTTCTTTTTGTAGGCTTTCTTGGGGAGCAGGCTTATATTTGACAAAACTGACATTGGTATAACTGTTACAGTCACCACTTAGACTATTTCTATTGCTCTAGAAAGTTCTTCTGTAGCCATTTACAGTCTGTGTTGGTGACTTTTGTCATTGCTGTGACAGAATGTCTGCTGAGGCAACTGAGATGAGGAAGGATTTGTTTTGGCTCATGGTTCACAGGGTCCAGTCCATCCTGACAGGGAAGGAATGGACGAGAGAGCATCTTGGTCTGAAGTGGAGGACCCTTGGCACAGCAGACAGGAATCACAGTGCTCTTAGACAGGAATCACAGTGCTCTTAGACCTCCTGGATTGCGGCCAAGTTACAACCTTCAGAATCCTACACACACACACGCACACCACACCACACATACACACACACACACACAAACCACACCACGCCACACCACACCTACATACACCACATCACACACACACCACACACACCACATCACACACACACAAACCACACCACGCCACACATACACACATACTCACACACACACACTCACACTCACACACACATGCACACGCACGCACGCACACACACACACACACATGCAGTGACCTACCTCATATGCTCTGCCTGCAAAGGTTATGCTACTTCCCAGAACAGCGCCACAAGCTGGGGACCGAGTGCTCACACTGTGCCTATGAGGGAGTTTTACATTCAAACTGGCAGTCGACCTCTGCCCTGGTCCTCTGCCCTGCTGTGCTGATAGTGTGCCGTCTGCCACTTCAGCTCCTGTAGTTTTAACTGAGTAAGACAGCGTGAAGGCTTTCTGTGTTGAGTCTCAGAATAATGCTGTTGGGGCTCATCTTACTGTATGTACTGGTAGTCCGCTCCTTTCCGTTGCTCAAGGGGATTACATTGTATGGATGGTCATGGGGCTGTTTCTGACCTGGGTTAATGTCTTCCAAAACTGCCACTGCTGGGTGGGCACGTAGTTGTCAAAGTTTGAATTCTTTGGCAAATAAATTTCTGACAGGTGTTTTCCACGTTGCTGATCTTTGGCAGGAAGCAGTGCCAGCAGTATGTACTTCAGTAGCAGCGACTATTCTGAATTTTCTGAAAATGGACAGAAGTCCCAGGATAGACAGAGAGATGAAGCCTTTCCCGGGGTGGCGGAAGAGTCCATCTGGAGAATGATAGAACAAACACCAGAGTGTGTTCTCATGACATACCAGGTGCCCAAGAGGTACGACAAGACTTCTGTATGTTTGGGGATTGATTTTTGCAATTCAAAGCACTTTCTGTTACAGTTCTGTTTATTCTGATGTGTGTACACGTGTGAGTGTACCATGGCCCACATGTGGAAGCCTGGTCTCTGCCTACCGTGTATGTCCCAGGGATCGCCAGTATTAGGCTTGGTGAAAGGGAAGACCTTCGCTGCTGTGGTGTACGTGCAGACGTCAGAGCACAGCACCAGGCAGCATACTTGGCCAGAAGTGCCCTTTCCTTCTGAGCCATCTCAGTGGCTATTTGGGGGGTGGAGGGGTGTTCTAATATGATTTTCAGTAGGAGGTGATTTTAAAATGTTTTGTACACAGCCATAGAAAAATGTGCTTACTAATGTATTCATTTAAATTCAAGCACCAAGTGATTCTTGAAGGAAGGATTTGCAATTGCCATGTGCAGATCCTTACAGAGCAAACAGGCTATTCACCCAAACCACAAGAGACAAGAGCAATGGGCTGTGCTTCCAGGGCACACATGTTCAAGAAGTTTCCCTTTGGCCCTGGCAGAGGGAGGGCTGAGGGAAATGAATTTCTTGGTATGCTTCATTTAAGCATCACACATTGTTTCCCACCAAGAAGCAGAGGTGCGCTGTGTCAGTGTGGCAGATAATTCAGTTATGTCACAAGTCAGCAGATGAGCGCATGGCACTGGGAGAGAAGGCTGTTCTCAGGGGCCTTTGCTGTGTGTAGGGGAAGGGAAGAGGTGCTGAGAGAAGACCTGGAGAAGCTGAGCAGCATGGAGCAGCAGCAGCCCCAGTTCTCCCCTGCACAGAAGGAGGAGCTGGCCAAGGTGCGCTCCTGGATCCACAGCCAGACCGCCCCTCAAGGAAGACACCTCCAAGTAAGCATGCAATCCCTCAGACAGCGACAGGTCTGTGCCAGGTGACAAGCGCTCTTCATCTTCACAGTCACCTCTGTGTCTTAACTACAGACCGTGTACGTGTGAAATAATTAGTACAGTGTGTACAGGTCTCTTTAACACTGTTGGTGAAGTTACTTAAAGAGGCATAAACAAACGTCTATTCACCCCAGGAAGGGCACAACACAGACCATAGTACTGTTACAGTAAAGGCCGACCTAGAGACCAGAGAGTGTTGACTGAGCATGGTGACCCCCAAACAGCCACCTCACCAGAACCATCTCGTTCCAGTATGAATGGTAACTTCATTGCTGTGGACCCCTCCCTCCATCTCCTTCAGCAGCCCCCACCCCACCCGTCAGTGCCTTCTGCGTTCTAGACTCTCATGGCCTCCTTACAGCACGGGACACCTGGGTGGCACGAAGTAGAACTGGGAAGAAAGAGGCTGGGTTCTCAAGTGGGGGTCTCATGACTCTCCCTACCCCTTTCTTCTGTGAGGAAATATCAGCAGCCCTGTCTAAAGAGGCTGCTCACTCCCCCATGAGTGGTCACAGTTCTTTCCTGACGCTCGTCAGACAGCAATGTCACAACCATGATAAAATGGTTCTCTTCTACCCGCCGGATTGTTAGTGGTGAGGACACTACCCTGAAGTATGAGCCTCTGAGAGAGCCATCAGCGGTACAAGGTTCACACATCCATCCCTGTTTGAAAGTTTAAATTGCAAGTACAAGAGAGGCCCACACTGCAGGGAGTTATCTCACCCTGCAGGAACACTCTTCCTCTGGAGCTCCATAACTATTTTTTTTTCCATCGTCGGTGCCCTGAGGGCCCCAAACACAAACCCTAGTCATTTTTCTGCATTAATCTCTTCAATTCTATGATGGACTGGCAAGCCAGGGTTGCCGTATCGTATGGCTTTCTGTCACCACCCTTCTGAGGCCCCTTTGCCAGCCCCTTTCTTTGTGTTTTTCGCTTGTTTCATGTGTGGGGGTATTTTGCCTGCATATGTCTGTGCACTTATGTGCATGCCTGGTGCCCTCAGAGGGCAGCCGAGGGCACCAGATCCTCTAGAACTGAAGTTGGGGTGTTTGTAAGCTGACCTGCGTGCTGGGCGTTTCACCATGCTCCTCTGCAACTGCAGCCAGCGCTCTTAACCCCTGAGCCATCTCTCCAGCCCTCCCCTGAATCCAGCGTTTCTTACACTGCAGGCATGGTGAGATCATGCCCCCTTGCCCGGCCTTCGTTTTCTTGGACTGTCTTGATACCTCCCTTACTTTTTAAGGAGTTTTGCCAGATAAAGGATTCTTAGTTGAAGGTTTTTTTTTTTTTTTTTCTTTAAGCACTTCAGCTAAATCAGCTTACTGCCATCTGGCCTCCAAGGTTTCTTCCGAGGCACCTACTGATAATCTTGCTTAGAATCCCGTGCATGCTGCGTGTGTGCGTGCTGTGTGTGTCCACTGTTTGGTTATAATGCGTCTGGGTGTATGCCTCTGAGCTGATGGAGGCCATTGAGCTTCTGGGATGCTGTGTTCGTGCCTTCACAGAACTTGGAAGATTTTCAGCCCTTTTGTTTTCCAGTACATCCTTTTCCTTCCTTTCCCGCCCTCTGGTTCCTCTGATGGCTGGGTAGTCAGTCCTCTTGGACCACATAAGCTGTAAGTGCTGCTCACTCAGTCTGTCTTTTTCCTTCATGACAACTGTCCATTATCTCCACGATCTCAGTTCTCACTTCCCCCAAATTTCCCTTTGGATTCCTCCAGTGAGGTTTTGTTGTTGTTTGTTTGTATTTATCGGTTTTGTCTTTCTAGTGTACAGGATTTCTTGTTGGTTTCCTTGTAGGTGTCCTTACGTCATTGATGCTTTCGTTTGGTTCATCTGTTTCTTCCTCTGCCTTGTGTTTGAGTTAGCTTTCTGTTGTTGTGATAGAAACACCATAACCAAAGAGGAAAGGATCTGTTTCACCTCACAGATTATGCAGTCTACAAGGGAAGTTGGGGCAGGAACTCAAGGCAAGGCAGAGCCCACAGAGGAACACTACTTACTGGGTTGCTCCACATGGCTTGCTCAGTCTTTCTTATAGAACCTGGGACCACCTGCCAGGGGCGGCACTGCCCACAGTGAGCTGTGCCCTCTCATGTCAACCATTAACTAAGAGTGCAGCACAGACTTGCCTGAGGCCAGTCTGATGGAGGCATTTTCTCAATTGAGTTTCTCTCTTCCCAGGTATGTCTAGGTTTGTGTCAGGTTGTCATCTTTAGACAACATTAGCATCACATAACACACTTGCTTTGTTCTCTTTTGGAGAATTGTGTCGCCTGTGAAGACAGAGGTTCAGCTGGTAACACTGCTGAGGCCCACGAACAGCACCCAGGAGAAGACACCAGTTGAGCAACTGTGAAGATGTCTGTTCACACCTTTTCCAGGTCATGTGAGACACAGAGATGTCTGTGTTGCTTCACTAAACTCTAACTCTTAAATGGCAAATTACTAACATTAAGCTTTTCCCTTGCTTTTGTTTGTTTTGGTTTTGGTAGCACTGGGGATCAAACCCAGGGCCTTGTGCACTCGAGTCTGGAGCTCTCTCTCCTGCTGACCTGTGCCCCAGCCCTCCCTTCCTGGTCTTTAGTAGCTGACATTTCCCAAAGCAGGCATTTGCAGAGTTTCCAGTTCCTGATATTAAAACGGCCATTGAGAAACCTTCTCTAGCTTAACTGTCTCTGACAGCAGCAGATTGCCTCTGAAGAGGTATCTGTCTGTAACACTTGATTTCAGAAATCACTCTGAATAAGTTACAGTTCGAATGAATCCCAAGCCTTAGTCTCATTTGTTTTGTTCTGTTGTTGCAGAATCATTTTCCCATTAGAATACTTGAATTCTGTCTACAGGTTTGTGTAGTTCACAAGATGTTTTCCATGAATTTGACATATTGATCTAGGCTTTGTACAGCATGGTGCTTTCCTTCCTGAATATGATAGGACATTCCACCTTTCTCCGAAAATATTAGAGTGCACTGTTCTCTAGGAAATGTGGGAATCGTGGTTCTGGTTGTTTGCCCGGTTCTTGTCCAGGCACTTCCTGTTGGTGTCGGTCCTCACGGAAACTCCTTCCATAAGATCTGTCTGCTTGAACGGGGCTTACTCTGGAGAGTTGAAGTTAAGCCATGCATGTTAAAAGAGCTGCTGACTTGGCCAATAGTATTTTTTAAAGGTTTTCTTTGTTGTAAAATAAATGTGAAAAGGTTTTAAAATGATGTCATTGTTATTCTGGACATGTATGTGCTTAAGTGCTCAGTCTAACAGTTGACTACACAGGGGTCTCCATGCCGACCAGAGCCTGATTGGCACTACCTTCTGTTTGCCCTTGAACAGGGTAAGTGTTTGGGGCCTGCAGAGTGAGAAACCACACTTAGGGGAGCTCGGTGGCCCCAGCCTTGGGGAAGTGAGTGGTGTGACTGTTAACCTGTATCCACTCATTGTCCTGTTTACCTGGGTGTCCACTCACAGTCCGGTGCTCTAGATTAGAGACTCCCGAATCCCTTCATCAACCACAGATGGCTGTGGAATCCACCCTGTGCAGCTCCGAGGATGGAACTGAAGGAACAGAAGTCTGCAGTGGCCTTTCGTGCACAGTACTTCCAGCAGCCAACATGCGTTTCTTTTCTGTTGCTTTGTTTTGTTTTAGGAAAACACTTTTCTCCCTGACAGTTTATAGATGTTGATAAATGTCCTGTCATTCTGGTCAGGAGACGGTCATGATGACCATTGGCCCAGGGCTCCAACTCTGTGGCTTAGACCTCTTTTCTAAAATAATGGTTTTTCTGCATGGCAGTCCTGTCAGAAGGTGTCAAAAGCATTCTCAAGCGCTGCCTATGACATTCTTAGAATTTTCTGGTATTACACAGTTCCACACAAATGTTCCTGCTGTGTGAACAGAGACTTCTCCTCCATCCTGGTAGTTAAATGATGTCACAGGGAGGCCTGCATTGGTCAGGCTGGCCTTCTCAGTGACTCAGGGATCATTCTGCATCCGTGCATACATGCACCAGATATGATGTTCTCTGGGCAAACAGGCCCTTTCCTGTCTGTCCTGGGCACTTGTTTATCTACAGCTTCTCCTTTCTTTGCCTTCGACACATCTTATGGACTATGTATGTATTATCCAGGCTTGATGGAAACTGGTGCTTGTAGTCAGGTCTGTAAAGCCTTTAACCAAGTTTCCCCTCCGCTAGGGATGTCGTCAGTGCACTCAGATCCAGCCCCTGCTGCTGAGGTGTCCAGCAGAACTGGCTGCCCCCCGTGGGGGCCATACCCTGTGGAGACTCTATTGTTCAAACTTACTTTTTGTATTAATAACTATTGAACTGGTAACAAAAGTATGTATTGTAGACTTCAGTGTTTACATGACTCTTTCCCCCAAAGCTTTATTTTCTTGGGTCACATGTCAGAATTTAAGAAAACAAGATGTTGTGTGAATGGATTAAATGAAACATCATTATAATTTACAAGATGGTATTTTAATCAGATTGGCAATTTGTTTATAGTTGTGAATTTGCTTGTACTTAATGGTTATTAATCTTTTGATTGGGTATCTTCTTGGAGTAAAAACAATAAAGAGTATATGTGTAAAAGTGGAAAATGCCCTTGATTGTGTAAGCAAACCTTGAGCATGCGTGGTGTCTGCCAGAGCTGCTTCCAACTGCATGAAGGTCCCCATGTCAGCTCAGCATCACTTTCACAACAAGTGTTTGCTGCATAAATGTATCTCCGTTCCTACTCTGGGAGAAAGAGGTACTTTCCAGTGTGTTCAGTCCACATTTGAGCCCTGAGAAGAAGTCACTGGGCCCCGGATGTTTCTGTGTGTATACACGTGTATAATGCTATCAGGCCAATTTAGTAAAATTATCAGCATTATTCCTGAAGCTTCTGTAGGGTGAGCTTGTATCTTACAGTCTGATTGTTACTTAAAGCAGCCAAATCTAGACATCAAAATATGGACCCCGGAGTCAGCAAGGCTTTAAGTCTCATACCCTTCCAGTTATTTGTTCCTTTCTCTGGTGACAACAGCAAAACACAGAGCCAGTGTTTACAGTGGCTGCCTCTGACCAGCCTGTGGAAGTGCTCTGGAGCATCTCCCCCTCATGGCAGCCCACAGTGGCTGTTATTCTCACTGTGCAGGGTAGGCTACCGAGGCAGCGGAGGACGCACAGCTGATAGGATGAGCCTAGGGATCTATCATGAGAATCACCCCAAGTCACTACACCTAGTGATGGTGTTAGATTATACTAATACACTAGAATCCATTTAGGCTTTTGGGGGTTGACAATAGGGAGCTAGAGCTAGTTTGATTTATTGTTGTTGTTGTTTGGTTGGTTTGGTTATTCAAGACAGGGTTTCCCTGTATAGTTTTGGAGCCTCTCCTGGCATTCGCTCTGTATGCCAGGCTGGCCTCGAACTCACAGAGATCCACCTGCCTCTGCCTCCCAAGTGCTGGGATTAAAGGTGTGCGCCAGTTTGATTCTTACACTGAAGAAGCATAATTCTCATAGCCAGACTTGATGTCAGAATGCTTGAGTTTACATTGCCTGCTTCCCTTCCAAGCTGTCATTGGGTCCACATTAGGAAAAAAGCTTTATCAGAGCTGTGTTTGAAGGCATTGCTGATGTTTGCTGACAAAGGTGAGTAGGGGTCACGTAGTGTCTCTTGGTTGGTGCAGATCTATTGCTCAACTGAGGGTTTCAGTGGAATGGCTGGTCTCATGCGGGGATGTTTGCTTCTTCAGAAAACTTAGTGCTCCCAGCCTGTGGTTCTGTGGGCAGTCACAGGGCTTGTGGCACCCAGACAAGATGTCTGGTCATCCACAGACTGTCACAATTGTACTTGGGATGCTAGTGTGTTTACACATACGTGGATCTTAAAGATTAATAACCTGCTGATTGCATTGCACAGCCTGAATCCCTGCACCAGCTCTCAGAACACAGGGTTAGTAGCTGAAGGGAAGTGAGTTTCCATTACTTTGTGTGAGTCGGTCATGACCTTAACTCACAGAGGTTGAGCGCAGTGCTTAGTACTGTGACCTACTAAGAGCAAGAATCAGCACCCAGCCTTCCCCAAAGGAAACAGTTCAGACCATCCCCCAGCCCTCACTGCCAGGCACCTTTGTGTTGGAGCTTTTCAAGCTAAGGGACTTCTCCTTCCTGGGAAGGAGTAACCCTGCAGAGTGCTCATCCTCAGCGCTACAGGAAGTGGAGTGCTCTCATGCCTACTACTCAGGTACTCAGGACTTGGGGGCAGGAGAATCAGGAGTTTGAGGTCATTGCTGGCTACATACTGAGTTCAGGGCCAGCCTAGGATACAAGACCCTGTATCCCCCACCCCCAAACAAAACAAACAGAATCTATATATTCATTTTTAAGGGTTGAGAAGATGTCATAACAAAGTAATTTGTTTTTACATCATTTGTGACTTGAGAGACTTAGATAAATCTTTGTGCCTTTCTCTTGTTACTCTGTGCTGTGCTTCTGCTCATTTATTACTTTACTTAAGACATTTCGTAGTGCCTAGGATGGAACAGAGAGTTCACGTGGTTAGGCAAGCTCTCTGCCCCTGAGTTAAACCTCCACCCCAACCTGTAGATTTCCAGGAAATACTAAGGATAATGGGGGGAGGGACAGGTCAAAGATTTTCAGGATGTAAATATATAAGTAAACGTGACCACGTGTGATACTTGTGAAACATAGAGGATTTATTTCTCATAATAGTGAAGGGTGGGGTGTAGTTAGCCTGATTTCTCTTCAGGCATCTTCGTTTTTAATTTTCTAAAGTGGTGGTTCTGAGGAGACGAATCCGTGCTCGTATCTCTTCAAATGCAGTATTTCCAGAAGCATTCTGAGACAGCCCCATGCTGCTTATGTTGTTTCCTGGTTCTTGCCAGAAGACGACTCAGCACAGTGTTGGAGTGTTGTCCAGAGAAAGCCTGAGCCCTGAAGTCCTGAACAATAGATAAATAATCCTAAGGTCAGAGTCTTCCCTGGGACTCCTCAGCTCCCAGTTCCCCATCCAGTCTGCTGAACCCTGTGGTTGAGGTCCCTGTCCTCTCAGTGACCATTCTGTATGGCTGCTGTCAGTGATAGGGCCTGGATGTTTAACCTGTGTGTAACATAGACCTTCCCTGTTAAAATCGGCTTGTCTTAAAGGTTGAGCCATAGTTTTCTTTTTATTCTGGAATAAAATGGGCACACCCTACATATATGGTTTTAGGCCTTAGGGATAACCCTTGTACTGGATAGTTTTGTGTCAGCTTGACACATGCTAGAGTCATCAGTTAGGAGGGAGTCTCAATTGGGAAAATGTCTCCATAAGATCTGGCTGTAGGCAAACCTGTAGGGCATTTTCTTAATTAGAAATTGATGGGGGAGGAGCCAGCCCATTGCGGGTGGTACCATCCTTGGGCTAGTGGTCCTTGGTTCTATAAGAAAACAGCTGAGCAAACCATGAGGAGCAAGCCAGTAAGCAGCTCCCCTCCATGGTCTCGGAATCAGCTCCTGCCTCCAGGTTCCTGCCCTGTGTGACTGCCTTCAGTGATGTGGAAGTGTAAGTCAAATGAACCCTTTCCTCCCCACGTTGCTTTGGTCATGGTGTTCATCACAGCAATAGTAACACTAACCAGACTGCCTTTGCGTTTAGAAGCAGTCAGGTAACCATATGAGAGGTGACTTCGCCAGCTGCACGCAGAAGCCACAATAGTCCTCTAGGGGCTTCAGGTGGTGGTCAGTGTCTCTGGACCAGGTCCGTGAATGCTGATCTCATAATTTCTCAGGAGACATTTACAGTCATGAGCACTGACTGTCAGAAGGCAGGGCCAGGGGAGACCCCTCAGAAAACAGACAGTGGTCCCCACTAACTTCGAACCACATGTGTCTATCCTGTCACTCACCCATGCCCCAGCCTCTGCACCACTTTTCACTGAGGGGAGCACATCATCCTCCCATTCACTTCCCATGGTGCCTAGAGGCGCCCCGCACTGACTAGAGTTTCAGCCCCATGCAGATCTGCAGAATTACAAGTTTGATTAGTAGGGCCGTGGTGGTGCAGAGAGCATTCATTTCTCACCAGCTCCCTAGTGACAGTGCTGTGGCTCGGGCCCCACGGCAGGGCAGTGGTCCCCACCTGCCGCTCCCTTCTCTTACATATCACTGTAGTTTGCCCAGCACAGGTGTTTGCTTGCTGCGTTCATGTTACAGTTACATGTTCTATGAATCAGTTTAGGAAAGTTAGGTTTGGGAAGAACACTGGCCAGTTACTTTAAGATGTGATTTCCACCAAGAACACTCTTGGGTCATGAATTAAGGGTCCTAGAAAATCGAGTGTGCGAAGTTCATCTCTTCTCCCTCAAAACCCAGAGTTCCTTACCTTTCTCAGGCTTCCCCGTGGGGTGGGAGTGTCAGCACTGGGATCTGGAAAACAGTGTGACACCAAGGCATCACATCTACTGTTTCTTGTTTTTCTTTTTATAAAGCAGGGACTCATTGTGTAGACCAAGCTGGCCTCACAGAGGTCTATCTACCTGTGACATTTGCCACCACACCCAGCAGCTATGCTTATTTTAAAACATGCAAACCTGAGATTCCAGGCTTGAGGACCAGAGTTCCCATCCCCAGAACCCATATAACATCTGGGTGAGCGTGGAGGCTGTCTTGATCCCTTAAGTACCCAGAAGGTAGAGACAGGATCCCTGGGACAAACTGGCTCACTAAAACAGCTGGACTGAGGAGGTCCAGACTCAGGTAGAGACCCTGCCTTAATAAAGTGAAGAGAGCTGGGGGGGGGGAAGAACCAGTGTCAGATTTGCCCCCCCACAACCTCACATGGACCCACATCCATATATGCATGCCACACATGCAAAGAAGGAAAAAAACACAACGTCCCTAGATTATGTCTGGTTTGCAGCCCTTCCCAAGCCAAGGGATGTGGACTTGAATGCAGAGGAGTACTCTGACACTCAATTTTCCTCATTAGCCATTCACAGCTTGTCAAAACTACAGCTGGACTGTCTGTCAGCAGTGTCTTCTAAAAAACTCTCCATTCTGTACCGGAGAGTTCTGAGCACTGTGTCATTGTGAGGAGGAGACAGTCAACACTGTCATCTCTTCCAAGGTTGCTATTGTTGCTGAGCTGGGGTCACAGGCTATGTGCAGACTTGGGGTTACTCATCAGTCTGGCCTACGAAACATTTTATTTGCATTTTATGCATTGATTCTTCAAAGTCACTCAAAGAAGTCTTTTTGTCTTTTTTTTTTTTGCTGTTTATTTTGTTTGGGCGTGCATGTGTGCATGAGTGCGTGAGTGTGTGTGTGTGTGTGTGTGTGTGTGTGTGTGTGTGTGTGTGCGTGCGCGCGCGCGCACTCGCGCACACACTCGAGAGCATGTGTGTGTCATTGGTAGCCTAGACTTTCCTCAAACTCACAATCCTGCCTCAGCCTCTAAGTGCTGAGGTTACAGGTGTGTACCATCATGCCTGGCATAGACTGTCCTTACCATTCCTTTGTACTGACTGAGAAACTGAGATCCAGAGAGATTAAATAGTTTGTAAAGATGGTAGTGAGACACACAGATTGACACATGACCTCAGTGGCACTGGATAGCCAGCACTGCCTGCCTTAAACAGTCCGTGTATAAAAAGAGTTATGCGTATCCTGGGGAGCCTGGGCTTGCAAGCATTTGCTGAAGACGGAGTGGTGGACAGAGGATGGTGGAGAAGAATAGGCTAAGAAGGGTTTTTTTAGGAAATGTTATTTCACGTAGTTCAGCTTTGTAGAGCTTTCTCTGATAGCTAGAATAGAAGGCAAATTTAGAAGCTATGGAATCCACCCATAAGCCCAAGACGCCTTTACCTGCTTCCCTGAGGCCTTCACCTGCCTCTGTGCCCACTGTCTGCTTCAGCAGTGTCTGCAGGAGGGCAGTCCTCTCCAGCTCCTCCAGAGCCAGGCGAGCATCTTCTTCAAGCACTGTGGGGTAGAGACAGACAAGTAGCCTTCCCTGCCCTTCACCTGGCCATCTCTGTTCCCTGTCTTTGTTGAGTACCAGGACAGGGAGGTGGGTCATGGAACTCCAAATGAGGAGCTCTCGATATCTCACGGTGGAGTGTAGCAGAAACAAAGGTGCTGCATAAGCCAGCAGGAGACTAAAGGGAGGAACTCGTGGACCGCCACAGCCTGCTATCGTGGCCACCCTACCGCCAGCTGCCTTGGACAGGAGGGGGAGGCAGTGGCCCAAGACCCCCAGTGCCCGTTTGGCTCAGAAAGTCTGGTTTGTCTCATCTCCACTGACCCATTGCTACCTGCGGCCCCTTACCTCTGAGGTGAGTGAATGGGAAGCAAAAGAAAGGCTGACGGCCCTTCAACTGCACCTCACAGTGGGGTTCACTTGAGGTTTCCAATGCTGCATTGTGACTTGTCCTGTGTGAAATGTGACTGACACCCAAGGTGTATGGAGTGTGTATAAGAGAGTGAAATGTGGTACATGCATGTAAGGTACGCATGGTAAGTATAGGACACTTGGGGCGTGTGCTATGTGCAAACTGGTGAGTGTGTGGTGTGAGGTGTGTGTGCACCCAGCAAGCGTGGCGACTGTATGTGAGGAGTGAGCAAGTGTGGGGCGTGTGCCTGAGACGTGCACACAGTGTGTACACTGAGCACATGCTGCATGCAAGGGGTGTGGTAAATGTCTGGGTGTGTATGCCAAGTGCGTGCACCAGAGGAGGCTGGCAGTGGGACATGTGTCTTGGGTAGGTACCAGCATGTTGCTTCTCCGGGAGTCTGGTTGGAAAGCCACACACGACACTGGAATGCTGCAAGCTGACAAACACGCATGTGCAGCCTTCATGGGAAGACTAGGCAAAGTGTGTGTCATAACAGCACGTGGGTGCACTCACAGTATTCCCTGGGAGTACTGATGATAACCTTCACACCCCCAGAAGGTGGAGATGTCTGCGCCGAGGGTGTTTGTGGAGGGGCCAACCTGAGGGAAAATTCTGACCAGAACACTAATCTCCCACCTGTTTGGAACTTGAGTAAGAGGCTGCCCTGGTTTCAGTTCTTCCATTGTAGACGTTTGAGCTGGCGTCAGCACCTGAATACCCTTCATTTCTTTTTGCAGTGTGTACTGGCTCTTCTAAAATAACAGAATCGGCTCCTGTCCGGCTTTGACCCACAGGCTCGGTGCCAGAGTGAGCTCAGTGACGCCAGAAGCTGATTGACAGAGTGTGAGTGATACTCAAAAATGATCAGAATGCTGGCGAGAGGACGGCACAGAACAGACTAGAAAGTGTCTAGTTCTCACAGCAGTGGCTTGGGAGAGAACCTACGTAAGAAAATGTCTGAAAGTACCCAAAGGCAGGGTCAGGGAACTGGCACCACAGAGGAAGGCGCTTGCCACCAAGCCTGCCCACATGCTGGAGAGCCAGCTCCATCCGGTCGTCCTCTGACCGCCATGGGGTGTGCATGCATGTATGATAAAGCGTAAAGGAGATTTTGCTTTAAGTAGCCAAACTAAATATTAAATCCAGTCAAATTTTTATGGACTATAATACAATAACCTAATGCCAAATTAAGGGGTTGTGGTAACATTTGTATTTTTTCTTAAATTTAATTTGGACTTGAATAGAAAATCAAGTCATAAAGAAAACATAAACACATTGGTTGTCTATGAGGCCCCCTGCTTCAGCTGCCACTGTGCTTAACTAAGCCTTTTTGATTCATGCAACATGGATGATTGTTTTCTAGCTCATATGATAAAATAAGGACCCTAGAGAAGACCGTGACCATTGATAAATCTAAGGCACACAGTCAGGGTCCCCTGATCCTCTCTTCAGAGCATGGTCACACCTACAGCAGACCCCCATTTAGCCAGAATCCCTTCCTACTCCTGAGTGGCACCTAGAACTGATACCAAAAAAACCCAGTCACCTCACCTGGAAGCTGAAGGGTCTTTTCACCGGTGTCAGTGACGGGAAGGGACAGGAGTGGGTTCAGGAGTCCTATGAAGAGCAGGCAGCAGAAGGCTAGCCTATCCATGATGACGGAGAGCAGTCCTGCTGGGCTTCTGCTCCGGAAGATTTCTGACTCTCTCCTCATCGAGGGATTGCCCGTTTTATCTATCATCCTGTGACCTCAGATGTCCCCTCCAAAAAATAAAATGAAATTATTGGCTAGGGAGGCTAAAAGGCAATCACTTTGCATTGATGTAATTTTTCAAAGTAACAATTCATAGACAATAAATTTACTGGCTTGTGGGCTGGTGTACAAAGTGGGTACTCCGAAAAGTACTGCACAGTTTATAAATCTGGCAAAATAAGGAACTCAGCCATAAATCACAAATGAAAGACAGGGAGAGACATGATGTGGCCAAGGCAGAAGGACAAAGATTTATGAGTCGTAGAAAAAGTGATTCGGGGTATGACGTGAAATATGACGGCTTCCTTTTTAAAAAAATCTTTCACTTGTGAATAGATGTGTTGTTGTGTTATATTAAACCGTTTTGAAACAGCAAAGACATGTAGCAAGCATGGCTCGGAGCTCAAGTATGGACTTGGCTTCTTGTAAAGTCATGAGCACTTGAGTCTTAGATCCAGGTTTCCTGAGAGCAGGACGACACTGATCAAGGAGAACTAGAATACCTCTCCATGCTACCTGGCCGGGATCAAGCCTGGGCAGCGGCTTCCCCAAACTCCACTCAGCCCAGCAAAGCTGCTGCTTGAGGCCAGTTCACATTGCCTCAGTTCTCTGCTTACAAGTGTGTGAGAGTACGTGCGTGCGTGCGTGCGTGTGATAGTAGCAGCAGTAACCGCAGCAGCAGCAGCAGCAGCAAACTGGTCCAACATGCCACAGCCTTAAGCAAGAAGATCCCAAATTTAAAGCCAGTCTGAACTACATCTATGAGTCTTCATTGAACACCAAATTTTAAACCTAAAACTCCAGCTGAGTCTGTAAGTTAGTGGATGATAGATACAAGAAAATGGCAGTAGAAGACAAGAGTCAACCCAAGACTTGTATGGGATAGGTATGGAATATTACAAAGCTGAAGGTAGATTGTTTCTCGTTTCCTAAAATACTGTGCCATAGTCTAGGGATGCAGCACAGTTGGAATGCTTGCATGAGGGCCTGGGTTCAGTCTTAAACATAAGCCAGATATGGTGATGTGGTAATGCCCACATTTGGGAGGCAGAGGCAGGTGGATTTCAGAGAGGCCAGCCTGATCTACAGAGTGAGTTCCAGGACAACCCCGGGCTACACAGAGAAACCCTCTGTTAAAAAAAAATTAAACTAAAAGTCTATGACAGCTGTGTTTGCATATATGCAGTCTGCACACACATGCATGCAAATCCTTCGTGTTCTGCCGTTGCCAACAGGTGGGGGAGCGGCCCACCAGTCTAGGGGTCCTTGGTGACCCTTGAGGACAGTTGTGGGAGGAAGAAGTGAAGTCACCCTTTTCCCTCCCCCAGAGGCTGGTTGCTTGCCAAGCTTTGTCATTCCCTGGTGACTCAGGGGTCCTCCTGACAGTTATTAGTGACGGTTTTACTGCATGGCCTAATTAAGTTATGGAAGGCCTAGGCCTCAATGAGAATTAGCATCTTTTTCAATAGGCTGTCAATGACAATGTCACCTTGTCCCAAAGAGCTCTGAGCCTTCAGCCCCCACAGTCGGGGTGTGAAGGTGTATAATCATTAATTGTAGATGCTGCTCTCTGAGAACCTTGTCCATCAAGATGAGGCCTCACAGAAAAGGGGCGGGAAAGGTCACCTGAGAGCCCAACTCCTCCAGTCTGTCCCCCCACCACCAGCAGCTGACTGATTCTGTGCCCAGAAGTACTAGAGTGCAGGCAGTTGGCTTCAGGAAGGACCCCAACTATAACGGGGTGAGCCTCTTCGCTGATGCAGGTGCTTTGGGGTGACCCATGCTCCTATTGGCTACCCCTCACTCATGCTCTTGTCAGCTCAACAAATTCATTGGTTCTCCAGGGTTAACTTGTGTGGCGCTGCAGCTTTGGTCTGTGCTTGTTGGGAGCACAGGCTTGTTCGCACTTCCCCAGGGAGAGTCAGAACTACACTACAAGAGTTATGGCTTCACATCCATGCTGGGACACCTGCAAATGGTGACCACCTCAAGCAGCATCATATCTTTAGCTGGCTGCAAAGGTCTTTCTTAAAACAGAGAGATCCGGGTGTGGTGGTGCATGCCTGCAATCCCAGCATTTGGGAGAGTGGCAGGAGAGTCACAAAACAAAACAAGATCCTAGACTACTGGCGCACAAAGAGACCTGTAATGTATCACAGCAAAGTAAGTCATTGTAGGTTTGCATTTTGGGTAACTGGTTACTGGTTATTCCCTCTACTGAAAATGTGGTCCACTAGACAGCTGTATAGCTAACTCATACCCCTACTTTAATGGGCAAATTTTATCTAAAACTGCAAACTGTATTTCCCATCCTCTTGCATATTTTCCCTCTCTCTCTTCCTCTCTCTCTCTCCCTCCCTCCCTCCTTTCCTCTCTCTCTCTCTCCCCCCCTCTCTCTGTGTGTGTGTGTGTGTGTGTTACACACGTGTATTCATGTGAAGGGAGCTGTGCATATGTCCCTGAATGACCATGGAGAGGTCAGAGGTCAACATCAGGTATCTTCCTCGACAGCTCTCCACCTTATTTGTGAGGAGCTCAGCAATCAGCTAGACTGACTGGCCAGCAAGCTCCAGGGATCCTCCTGCCTCCATCACCTAATGATGATCGCCAACCATTGGAGTTGCAGGTGTGGCAGCTGCACCCAGCTTTTTTATGGGAAAAAGAACGAAGAACCTCATGCTTGTCTTATAAGATCTTTACCCACAGAGCCGTTGCTCCAGCCCCAATTCTACATTCTTTTTTGTTGTTGTTGTTTTGTTTGTTTGGTTTTTTTGCTTTTCTTGAGACAGGGTTTCTCTGTGTAGCTTTGGAGCCTATCCTGGCACTCACTCTGGAGACCAGGCTGGCCTCGAACTCACAGAGATCCACCTGCCTCTGCCTCCCGAGTGCTGGGATTAAAGGCGTGCACCACCAACGCCTGGCCCAATCCTACATTCTTAATGGGCAAACTTACTTAACTCTTCCAGTTGGCCTCTCCTACCCCTGTATTCTCACCCTCTCTCCTTGCATTTTAAGTGTGTCACATTCACAGCCCAGGTCATATTTTGTTGGTGTGTTTTGCTCACTGGGGTTGTGATGGCATGGATGGCCGTTGTGTGCTGCCTGCCCACTCCTTGCACTGTCAGTGCTCCTTTAGCCCTTGAGCACTGTGCTTGGGCTCTGTGGGTCCTTTCAACCTAGGCTTTGTTGCCTGGTTATCTATCAACCCCTGCAGTGCTTTGAATGAGAATGGCCTGGGGTCATCACATACTTGCATGTTTAGTCCCCAGCTAGTAGAACTGTTGTCCACCCTTGACCAGCAAGAACGACACAACACCAAGGAATCTTCTTCACCACAGTTTAATCAGGAACTTCTTGATTTACAGTGAAATGGCAGCCCCGGGTAGAGGAAGACGGGGCCTGATATAGTCTACATCTACCAATCACCTAACCCTATGTGGTGCGCCAGGATTGGTTGTCTCCAAGCAGAATTAAGAGGATACATGACCTTTACCAAATTAGAAGTTGTTTACCACAGAGAGCACTCGCCATCGGGCTGGCGGAAGGCGGAAACCGGCGCCATCTTTTGGGCACGGTACTTTGCAGCTCCCAACAAACTATTTAGGAAGGATCAGGAGGTGTGGCCTCATTGAAGGAGGTGTGTCACTAGGGTGGGGGGAGGGGGTTGCTTTCAGGTTTCAAAAGTCTGTGCCAGGCCCAGACACACACACACACACACACACACACACACACACACACACACACACACACACCTGCAACTCAGAACCATATGTGAGCTCTCAGCCACTGCTCCAGCACCAAACCTGCCTTCCTGCCGCCCCCATGCTCCCCGTCATAACGATCATGGACTCACCCTCTGAATCTAAACCCCAATTAAATGCCTCCCTTCATGGTGCCTCCTCACAGCAGTAAAATAGCAGCTAAGACCCACCCCGCCCCCCAAATGTGTCTTCAGATAGTAGCCTTCATAACCCTGTAGGTTCATAACTCTGGCATTAACCAGACTGTTGAAAGCCTGTTGCTGGCCTTACTGAAGAAATGACCTCATTGCCCACTTGGAGGCTAGCCCAGGCTAGCCACTGGGCCTCTCTTCCCTTATGTGTTATCCCCAGCAGTTTAACCTGGAGAACTCAACAGGGCATCTTGAGACAGACTTTGGACAAAATCAGAACTTTTGAGTCCAGAGCTCGGAAGCTGCTCGAGTCCACTGTATCCTCTTGGTCCAAGCAAGCCCTTGGGTCAGCCTCAACTCCAGGACTTCAGGGCTGCTTGATCAAAGCCTCACTGGAGGGGCCTCGGAGACAGGTGAGGCCAACAGAATGCAGGACTGGTTTCTGCTGAGGGCAGGTGGCCCCTGCCTCCTGGTGTGTGTGATGCTTGTCCTCTGCTTGTCTCTACTCTGTTTCCTTGCATGTGTGTGCACATGTGGAGACCAGTGGTCAACCTCTGATGTCATTCCCTAGGAGCCACCCATGTCGTTTTTGAGACAGTCTCTTACTGGCTGGGGCTCACCAATTTGGCTAGGTTAGATGGCCAGTGAACCCTAGAGGTCAGCCTGTGTCCACCTCCCTGTAGTGAGATATCCACCCACCGCACCTGTTGCACTGACCATGTTCATTTAGGCGTGGTCACATGTGCAGATGTGATGGGGGAAGGCTAGGTCTGGGGCCCCGGACCCCATCTCGAGCTCTTGGTTCGGGTTGAGTCATGGAGAGCAGTCTGGGTGTGGATTCTCGGAGCGGGAACTTGCAGGTCATCAGTTTCTCATGTAAGTGACTTCTCCCCGAATAAAATTAACCTATATTTAACCAAGTCCCATGTATCTTAATCTGTGCATCTACACCTTCCCAGTGCTGGGATTAAAAGCACGTGCCCCCACACTCAGCTTTGCCACGTGCATTCTGGGTAATTATACTTGCCCTCATGCTTGCTTTACTGAGCCATCCCCCCCAACCCATCAGACTAGAGTAGGGCCCACCTACCATAATGACCTCAGTTTTTACTTAATTACCTCTGGCTCCTCAATCCAGCCACATTCCCGTGTGCTGGCGGTCGGACTTCAGCATGTGAATTTGTGGGGGTCTAAGTCAGTCCCTAACAGGGTCCCATGTCTCAAAGGGAGGACAACAAGCACCATAGACCAGCCTCCTATCCCACGGGCTCCCTTCCCAGGAGTTTTCACAGCCCAGAGTCCAGGTACCACTACAGAAGGGACACACGAACACCTTGGCCTTGGGCTTCCAGACTCTAGAACTTTGGAGAATCACCTCTGTCGATTCACCCACCCTGTCCACAGAGCTTTGTAACAGCACCCAGGGCCACTCATAAGAGGGTGCTGGATGACTGTCTCATTGCCAAATTGGTAGCAACCAGAGTCATCTCGACCACTGGGTGTGTCTGGGTACTGGATTAACCAAATGCAGGATACACATGGCTGGCCTTCCAGTCTCTGTTTCCTCTCTGCTGTGTACTGAGCGGCTGTGCCTCCCACTGAGATGTACTGAACCCTCTGAAAGCATAAGCAAAACAAGCCCTTCCCCCTTCCTGACAGGTGTGTCTGATCACTGCAACCCAGAAGTAATTGACACAGATGCCTTAAACGATACTAAAAAAAATCATTTACAAGATCGTAGCACAAAAGCACCCAACTGTACAGATTTTTTCCTCCTTTCCTACAGAGTGGTTTTCACAGACAGAAGGGAATTCACTGATCTCCCAGGGGAGCCCCAGGAGAAATGTGTTCTGCTGTTCTGTGCTCTGGTCCTTTTAGGGAGCGGCCTCCTGGTTAGCATGCCCCAGAAGTGTGTCCACATTCACTTTCAAGCAGGTCAGCTGGGTGACATCTGCCGTGGTTGCACATGGGGAGGGGGCCCATTCAGGAGCATAACTTACAAAGCCTGTGGATCCACCCTGGCTTTGTGTGGGAGGATGGCAGAGAGAGAGAGAGAGAGAGAGAGAGAGAGAGAGAGAGAGAGAGAGAGAATGTCTATTCTTGTTTTGTGTGTATGTGTGTGCATGTTTGTCTGTGTGCCATGTACCTGTCGGTGCCTGTAGAGGCCAGAAGAGGCCATTAGATCCCCCCAGCACTGGAGTTACAAATGGTTATGAGCTGCCTTATGGGTGCTGGGAACTCAACCCAGGTCCTCTGCAACAGCAGCAAGTGCTCTTAACCATTAAGCCATCTCTCTAGCCCCTCATCTCTCTTTATAAAAGCTTTTTTTAATGAATCGTTTAGGTTAGTAAACAAAATAATGAATTTCATATGGCATCTTCATAGACATGTGTCCCCATACTTTGTTCTCACGATCCCTCTCCCGGGTTCCCTCCCTCCCATCCCTCTCCCTTCCCATAGCATCCTACTGAGATAGCACACAAGGACTGTCGGTTCTGGATGCCAGGCAAGCACAGGCAGACATGAGGGGACCAAGGGACAAGGACATCCTCAGGGGACACTCAACTGCACAGTCAACTCTTGAGGCCCAGCCTGCCCTCCCCAGTCCAGTCAGAATGTCCATGTCCCCACCACCCTGTGTGAGTGAAGCAGATGTCTTAGGTCACATTCAAGCTTTCTCTCAAGCTGAGCAAGTTTTAGCATCGCATGCAGGAGCCCTAAGGCTCTGAGCACAGCCTCCATGCATGTCTGTTTCAACTCTAATGCCCAGTGTGATGGGGGCCTCGGGAGAAAGAGTGTGAGAGAAACAGTGTGAAGTAAGATCAGGAGGCTGGGGCTCTCAGAGTGTGATCAGTGCCCTAGAGAGGGAGAGGGGAAGGGAGAGGCAGGGGGGGGGGAGGGTAGGTGAGAATTCTGTCCGTGTAAAATCATAGAAAACTCCATTGTCCCCAGAGCAGGAGCTGAGCCCTCACTAGGACTGAATCTGGTAGCACTTTGGACGTGGTTATCCAGCCTCCGAGACAGGGAAGCCTTGTCTGTGCGTAAGTCACCTCAGGCTATAGTATGCTGTTCTGGAAGATGGAACAGACCAGCAGGCAACACATGTCTCCAGAGCCTAGGAATGAGGTGCAGAGCTGTGATGACGTCCCTGCTTCCCAAGTGACAGATGCCAGCTCAGACCAAGCAGACTGTTGGTTGTTTGGCTGCCTTTGATGTGACCCTGACCATATTGGAAGGTGGAAGGGGTGTACTAGTCCCTTTTAAAGGTAGGCCCTGGGCTCGGGGGCCCCTCCACTGCAGGGTACCCAGGAAGAGCAACTCATGACACTTGACCATGTGGCTCTGTCCATCCCATTGACAACAGATGGCACACAGGTGCACATGGCCACGGTCCACATTGGAGCTCTGTTCCACAGAGCCCAGTTCACACACTGAGGTCGCAGCATCTAGTGAAAGCCTCTAGCACTCACCAGATGCTTCAGGCAGTATATGCAGGCTGGTGCTTTGATTTGGGACATTGTTTTTTCAGGAGAGGTATCTACAGCTATCCTTTCGACCCAGAAGGCTTCCTCACAAAGAACAATGAGCTGCCAAAGGGATGGTGCCGCGCGCATCTGGGCACAATCCAGCATCGATGTGTCACACACCCGCATGACGGGGACAGGAAGGGTGACGTACAGTAAACATCCGCTCTAGTTATTGATTTGATTCATCCCATTACCCAATGACTCAAATGTCACCTCGCTGGGGCCGGTACAGCTTCGCCAGTCCATTGTCCTATTATTGATATTAAAGGAGACTGAGAGCCAGCCGTGGCACTAAACGGAAATGAAAAAACCACAAGTAATACTCGGAGGAGTGCTAGGACCAGCCACCCGCATGCTTTCCTTTTATGATTAGTGTGGTGTGTGTGTAATAGGTGTACACATTCATATGGGTGTGTGCCCTGTGTTTGCTTGCATATGGGGACAAAGGCCAGTGTTGGGCAAATTCTGC
This sequence comes from Cricetulus griseus, assembly GCF_003668045.3. Taxonomy (NCBI): domain Eukaryota; kingdom Metazoa; phylum Chordata; class Mammalia; order Rodentia; family Cricetidae; genus Cricetulus; species Cricetulus griseus. The sequence continues at coordinate 5,423,465 of NC_048595.1, forward strand.
AGTTGCTCTGCGCCTTGTTTTCCCAACAGTATCTCACTGAACCTGGAGCTCTTTGGTTTGGCTAGAAGATCTGGCCACAGTACTCCAGCTTGCCTCCTCTTTCTCCCAACACAGGGATCCTAGGTATGTGCCACCACACCTGGCTTTTCCATGGATGCTAGAGATCCACACTCAGATCTTCACGTTTGCATGGCACCCTCTGAGCCCTCTCTCTAGCCCTGTTTCTTGATTTTGACTGTTTCCTGTCTGTAACTCAATGGAATGGAAGGGGTGGGCTGAGATAGGGCCCCTAAAATATATGTGTCACAACCCTTAAACCTGGATTCTCCAAACAAGACTGTGTTTAGAGACAGAGTTTTTTGACGAGGTGAGTCCAAGTGAGGCCTTGAAGGTGGACCCTGAGCTCAGATGGTGTCCTTGCAGGGGGACACAAAGGGACAGCTGTGAGAACACACTGTGGATGACCCCATCTTCAAGCCATGGAGGTCTTAGAAGGACCCACCCGCAGCACCTCACCCCTCAGCCTCCAGAAGCTCCTCAGGTGCTATCCAAGCTGTTTTGATTTTCTGTCTTTTTTTTTTTTTTTTCGGTTTCTCAAGACAGGATTTCTCTGTGTAACAGCACTGGCTGAACTAGAACTCACTCTGTAGACCAGGCTGGCCTTGAACTCACAGAGATCTACCTGCCTGTGCTTCCTGAATGCTGGGATTAAAGGTGTGCACCCCCATGCCTGGCTGCAACCTGTTTTCTTGGGTTAGAGTCTGTGACTGAATCTGGAGCTCAGTGACGAGCTTGTGTTAAGTAAGATTTTAACATGACGTGTTCCCCATAGGTTCGTGTGTTTGAACACTGTCTCCCACCAGGTGGTGCTGTCTGGTTATGAAACTGTTAGGAGGTAGAGCTTTGCTGAAAGAAGTATGTCACCCGGGGTGGGCTTTGAGGTTGTATACACTTGTCCCACTAACTGTTCCCTCACTGTGATTTCACTACCTGTGAGACTGTCTCATTCTCCTGCAGCCACGCCTTCCTTGAGAATGATAGACTCTATATAGCCCTCTGGAACCAGAATGCCAAAACAAACCCTTTCTTCCCCAAGTTATTTTTGGTCATAGTGTTCTCTCAGAGCAGCAGAATGTGACTGGGGCAGCTCTGCTAGGTGGCCAGCTTGTTTCAGCTACCTGTTTCAGCCTCCCAGAATACAAGAATGTACACTATGCCTGGGGTTTATAAGGCTTCTGGGGATCAAACTCAGGCCTCGACATTTACAGGCACTTTGTCAACCTAGCTATTTCCCCACCTGACAATTCTATTTTATTTCAAATCTCATCCTGATCAGAAAAACAAATCCTGCCCGGCCCACCAGAGCAATTGACACAGTGCCCCTGACTGTCCACGAAATGCACTTGGCCCTTGGGTAGGGCCTTTGTTTGGGTTTCTGTAGCTTCCATAGAACACCATGACCAAAGGCAACTTGGGGAGGAAAGGGTTTATCTCCCTCACAGTTCCATACAACAGTTCATCATCAAAAGCAGTGAGGGCGGGAACTCAAGCAGGGTAGGATCCTGGAGGCAGGAGCTGATGCAGAGGCCTTGGAGGGCGCTGCTTACTGGCTTGCTCCTCATGGCTTGCTCAGCCTGCTTTCCTATTGAACCCAGGACCATTAGCCCAGGTGTGGCCACACCCTCAATGGGCTGAACCCTTCCCCTATGTCAGTCACTAATGACCTCCAGTCTGGTGTAGTGGCCCATGGGAGGCAGAAGCAGCCTGATCTACAGAGATAGTTCCAAGACAGCCAGGACCCTCTCTCAAACAAACAAAAACAAACAAATCTGTTGGGTGGCTTGGGTTTTGTTACTGTCTCATCCTCTTGCTAGTCTTCTGTACTTGTTTTACCATCACTTATGAGAGGGCTGCTGTGGGCTCATCTGGTTGTTACCTAGATTTGCTTATGTGGTTTAGGCCTCTTTTTTGAGTGTATGCAGACTTGGAATGTCTTTGGCAGATCCATCCCTTTATCCTTATTAATACCCACTTTCACCTGAGCTTTGGTTCTTGTTTCAAACTCAGCTTTCTTTAAATGCAGCATGTAGGTGGGTCGTGTACTTTCAATCCAACCTAGTAATCTCCATGTTTCGATCAGTGCGTTTGAAGCATTTACATGTAACACAGTTACTGTCGTGTTTGCATTTGAGCCTCCTGTTCTGTGATGCATTGCCCCCTTTTCCCACTCTTTTTAATCCTCCATTAGCCCCTCCTCCCCCATTCTCTTGGATCATTTGAATGCTTTTTAGTACCTTAGTTAATTTACCTATACCTTTTTTTGTTTTTAATTCCTTTTATTGTGTGTGTGTGTGTGTGTGTGTGTGTGTGTGTTTATGTGTGTCCAGCCCATGTGTGGAGGTCAGAGGGCAACTCTGTAGAGTGAAGTCTTTCCCTCCACCTTGACATGGGTTCTGAGGACTGAAATCATGTCCTTGGGTGGCAAGATGGGGGATGTCCTACTGTATATATGTTTCTCTTATTGGTTGATGAATGAAACACTGATTGGCCAGGCAGGAAGGATAGGCGGGGCTACCAGACAAGGAGAAAGCTGAAGAAAGGGAGGCAGAAAGAGGCCAAGGAGAGATGCCGTGTAGAGAATGGGAAGATAGGATACACCAGGCATTCTCTGGAAAGATAAGGCCATGTAGAAATACATAGATTAGTAGTTATGGGATAATAATTAAGAGTGAGCTAGCCAGTAAGAAGCCCTAGCCATCAGCCAACAGTTTATAAATTAATATAAGTCTTTGTGTGCTTATTTGGGGCTAGTTGGCTGCAGGACCAGGCTGTGAAGAAACTCCAGGTACAGTGGCAGGCAAGTGCCTTCACCTGCTGAGCTATCTTGCTGGTTGAGGTTCCTTTTCCTGCTGTCATTCTATATAGATAGAGCTGGTGAGCATAACACAGAGAGCTGACCTGCCTTTCTGTGACCCCCTGAGCTGCTGAAATCTCGCAGAGTGGGAAGTATCCTGTCAACTTTCATGTCAAATTAACACAAGCTAGAGTCACCTGAAAGGAAGGAACCTCAGTGAGGAAATGCCTCTGTGGTGGCTTGAAAGAAAATGGCTCCCAATGGGAGTGGCGCTAATGGAAGGTATGGCCTAGTTGGAGGAAGTGTGTCATTGTGGGGGCAGGCTCCGAAGTCTCCTATGCTCCAGCCAAACCCAGTAAGAGAGACCACTTCCTGTTGCCTGCAAGCCAAGATGGAGGACACTTGGCGCCTTCTCCAGCACCATGTCTGCCTGCATACCACTATGTACCACCATGATGATAATGAACTGAACCTCTGAAAATGTAAGCCACCACCCCAATTAAATGCTTTCCTTTATAAGAGTTGCTGTGGCCATGGTGTCTCTTCATGGCAATGGAAACCCTGACCAAGCCTCTGGAAGATCCAGCTGAGGGGCATTTTCTTAATTAGTGATTGATGGGAAAGGGCCTACCCCATTGTGGGCAGTGCCATCCCTGGGCCGGTGGTCCTGGCTTTTACAAGCAAGCTGAGAGACCAGGGGAAGCTGCCAGTGAGCAGCACCCCCTCCATGGCCTCTGCATCAGCCCCTGTGTTCAGGTTCAGGTTCCTGCCTTAACTTCGCTTGGTGATGGACTGTCACCTGCAAGTGTGAGCTAAAATAAACCCTTTCCTCCCCAAGTTGCTTTAGTCATGGTGTTTCATCAAAACAACAGTAATTGTAAGCAGGACGGGAAGCAATCCATCATCATGTCTTCGTAGACTTTTCTACACCGTTATGGAATGAATGTGCCTTCCAAGTGAGAAATCACTGCAGCACTTAGATATAAACAAGGACAGATACTTCTGGCTAATGCCCAAAAGGGAGCCAGCCGTCAGCTTAACACAGAGTCATGGCCCCGACTTACACTCCAAACAACTGAACATGTTTCCCAACAACACAAGTTTAAGGTTGGCTGTTGGGACAAATGGAGAGATTTACAGTGTAAAGTGTTGTCACAGTGATCCCTGAACACACCAGGACTGCTGTCCCCAAGCAGCCCTAACCAGGGCTGTCCTACCTGGCTGGCAGAGCTGTGCTCTTCCTAAGAGGAGAACTGGGGAGTGCTCCTTTATCCAAATGCGACTTTCTTTCCTAAGCAAGTCTGGCAGCTCCTTAGTAACATCGATGAATGGCTCCCAGTTTATCACCTTTCTCCTTATTTCTGCAACTCTAGTAACCCTCTAGATCTTTCTGTTACCCCAGAAAATGCTAAGATTTTGTTAGATAGTTTTTTTTGGTAATCTCTGATCCGCTTTTCAAGTGGAATACTTTAATTTCATTCCACTGGGTTGTTTTTTTTTTTTTCTGTGTTGGCTCTTTTCTGTTATATTTCAGATATTGAATTTTCAGGTTATAACATTTCCATTCCTTTTCGTAATTTCCGTTTTCTGTTAAAAGCCCAGAGCTTTCTGTTCATGGGACATCTTTTCCTCATCCTAAGGAGCCACTCTGAGGCCTTTGTCCTGCTCCAGGCAGCTGATATTGGTAGCAGTCCATTTTCCTTTTCCTGGAGAATGGCTCACACTTTCCGGGTTCTTTGTGTGTCAAATAACGTCTGATGCCTCGATGTTGCAGGGCTCTGACTTCTTATAGCTCCTGGCAGTCCGAGCAGATCCAGACAAGACCCATCTTGTTGTCCCTGCCAAGGGTTCTTATGTCACTTAGGCTGTCGCAGTCTCTCCTCTGCTCCTTTGGGTGTAGCCCATGCCTGTGTCGTTCAGAGGTTAGCCCAGGGCCCAGGCAGAAGTTTCTGTTAAAACTTCAGCTCCTTCAGCTTTGATGTGCCACACTGGGTTTGAGCACACTCACATTAGCTGCTCCTCCTACGGCTGTGACAAAGTGCCCGGCCACAGCGACGTCAGACAGAAAAAGGTTAACTTTAGCTGATGGCTCGGTCCATTGTGGAAGAGTCCCGGAGCATGAGGCAGCTGCTCACACTGCAGGCTCAGGAAGCAGAGGGAAGTGAACCATGGTGCTCCACTCACACCTGTCCTTTTATTTGTTTGTGTTACAGCCCAGCTAGGGCCCAGGCAGTGTGGGAGAGAGAGGGCAGTTCATAGCTGTCTGAACTCCTGGTCACAAGCCCCATGAGCATTTTATGTATTCATTCATTCGTTTGTTTGTTTTGGCCTTTTGAGACAGGGTTTCTCTGTGTAGCCCTGGCTGTCCTGGACCTCTCTTTATAGACCAGGCTGGCCTCGAACTCATAGAGATCCTCTGGCTGGGATTAAAGGTGTGCCCCAACACACCTGGCTCCATGAGCATTATAAATGCCACCCTACACTTTAGACTGTGGTGCTGTTACACAGCCTGGGAACTGGACTTTGAGACCAGGGCAGTCCTTCTATCCCCCAAGGCAGCCCAGGGCTCCTTTCTATCTGTTGTCCACGGTGATGCCCCTCCTTCACTTCAGATATTCATTCCATGAAGAACAATAAGCCCCCAGGTGTCTGGTCCAAATTTTCAAGGTCAGCCAGGCAATACAGGGAAATTCTGTCTTGAGATAAACATCAAAGGGTCTGAAGAGATGGCTCAGTGGTTGAGAACATTGACTGCTGTTGCCAAGGACCCGAGTTCAGTTCCCTGCACCACTGGATGGCTCATCCCTTCCTGTAACTCCAGCTCCAGAGGAATCTAATGCCCCCTTCTGGACTCAGTGGGCATGCACACGTATACTTGGCACGATGCCAAAGTTAAGTAAGCAGGATATGGTAGTGGTTAGAAGCTCTGCAGCTCTTACAGAGGACCTGGATTTGGTCCCCAGCACCCACAGGGCAGCTCACAGCCATCTGTAAGCCCAGTTCCAAAGCATCTGATGTCCTCTTCTGCCCTCCATAGGCAGGCATGCACGTGGGGCACAAACATACCTGCAGGCAAACACAAATGTTTAAGTCCATAAAATATAAATGAATAAATTATCCTTAAAGAGTATAACGGGCTGCAGGTGGGTGTCGCCCAGGGACTCACGTCACACTGGTTTGGGAAATAGTTCGAGTGGTTAACCAGGATGGCTTTATACTCTTTCTCCGATTACCAAAAGTCGCACCACGTCCCAGAGTCTCAGCTTGAAAGACTGTTGGCATCCAGGAGAGTGGGAGTTTCTGACACCAGATGGCATCATCTCTCCTGCTCTCTCTCCTCTCACTCTCCCACCTCCCCTTCTGCCAGTCCTCGGTCAGCACACCCTGACATGCCTCAGAAGCTATTATGTTGCTTTGTGTTTTTTTTTTTTCCGGGGGGGGGGGGTAGTCAGAAAGTAATTTTCAAGAGAAGACTCTAGTCTGGTCATCCTTGTGGGGAGCCTGTGCTCCTTCCTGTCTGCACACTGCCCAGTCTCCACCGCCAAGTGGCATGGCATGGAACTCTGTGAGTATGACAGAGACAACATTATAAAAATTGTCAGGTAGTTGCATGCCATTTTCAAGAAGTTCCAAGATGGCGTTAAGTCACTGGAGGGGCCTTTCCCATCTGGGGTGCCTGGAAAGCAGCCTTCCATGCAAGGGGCACCTTACAGTGTGGTATCTGAAGGAACCCTGATGTAATGCGTGGAGCCAGACGGGTACTTAGGACCTGGAGGCTGAGCAGAGCTTGGAGCAGAGGGAGTGGCTATTCTGCTGGATGATGAAGGTAACCACTTGCCAATCTGTAGCAACAAACACTGTAAAAGATGCCCTGGGCTTTGGGTATGGCCTCTGTTGGTAGAGTGCTGGCCTCTCATGCATGAGGTCCTGGGTTCCATTCCCACAACTGCAGAGACCAGGTGTGGTGGTGCGCACACACCTGGAATCCTGGCACTAGGGAGGTGAGAGTAGGAAGGTCAGAAATTAAAGAGCATCTTATCAGTCCCCCCAACCCCCGCCGTGTGTGTGTGTGTGTGTGTGTGTGTGTGTGTGTGTGTGCACAGCTGAAGCTGGGATATATCTCAGTAGTAGAGTATTTGCCTAGCATACATAAGGCCCTGGGTTTCAATTCCATCATGGCTACACACGCACACGCACACGCACACGCACTCACGCAGGCACGCACGCACGCACACTCGCGAACAAACACACACACACACACACACACACCTAGAATTTAAAGCAGATTAAAAGTGAACTTGGGCCCGGCGATCATTATTTAAAAGCACAGCCACTTCAGGGCTGCAGTGTAAATCTGTCAGGGACTTAATTAGCAAAGGGAAACTGAGTTCAATTCCCAGACCCCAAATCAAAGAAAATAAATGCCACTTAGATGGAGGCATTGTAGAGTTGAGCTCCAGGCCAAAGGGAAATGAGATCTCCCTACAGGAGAGCCCAGCCTCTTCCCAAGCCCAGGGTATGTCCGTGGAAGAAATATTTCCCTGGCACTGCCCTAGCTCTTGCCTTACAGCTCTGAGCTCCTCAGGGGTCAGCAGGAAGTGGTGTGGGGGGGGGGTCTCAGGGCTAAGCACTGGCTTCTCATCTGGATGGAGAGCAGAGTGGCCCCCAGTCCAGGCCGGGTCCCTTTACTGTCCAGCTGGGTCACTTGACCTTCAAACCTGACTTTTCCTCCTCTGCTCCCGTCTCCCACCTAAGCTGTTTCCAGCCGCACACGTTATTCATTCAACACCTTTCTCCTCAATGCAGCAGCTACAAGATGGCTCTGCCACCTGTGCCACCTCCCCAGGGCCAACTGTGCTGCACCCAGGTTCGGACTCAGCCTCTGATGTGTCACTGCTGAGTCATAGTTCTTGTTCATTTTGTATCAAGGTTGGCATCCTGGCTTGTACCAGAAGATGCCAGCAGCCTCTCTCCCTTCTTGCTCCATCTGGGCAGAATCCCCATGCCACAATCTTCACCATCTTAAGGAGCCAGCCTGAGGACCCTGTCTCAAACAAACAAATAAATAGATCTCCATATGAGGGTAGATGGTATACTAACTAATCTTAGATAATGACGGGCTGGAGAGATGCCTCAGTGGCTAAGGATGTTTACTGCTCTTGCAGAGGACAAGGGTTCTTTGCCAACACCTACATAGCAGCTTACAGCTCCTCAAGTACAGCTCCATGGGATCCCCTGCCCTCTTCTGGACCCCAAGGCTTTTGCACACATTGTGCACATAACCACACATACATACACACACACACACAATTTTAAAAACCTTAATAATTGCAGGTTCTGATTTGGATTTGATTGTGGCCTGAGAGTTTATATTTCTAACACTCTCAAAGTGAAACCCATTTAAATATTAAATAGGATGTACCTTTTATTAAAAGATTTGTTTTAAATTTATGTGCATGTGTCTATGTCTCTGTGTGTATACCATGTGTGTACAGGTGCCCACAGAGACCAGAAAAGGATGCTGAGTCCCCAGGAGCTGGAATTATAGGAAGTTGTGAACTGTTCTAGGTGGGCTCTCTGCAAGAGCAACAAATGCTCTTAATTTCTGAGCCATCTCTCCACTCCTGCCTCCTGCTTTAAAAAAGAAAAGAAAAAGAGGAGGAGGAGGAAGAGAAAGAGGAGGAAAAGGAAGAAGGAAGGAGAAGACGAGGAGGAGGAGGAAGAAGAGAAGAGGCTTGCTATGTAGCCCAGGTTGGCCCCAGACTCACAGCGTTGTTGACTTAGCCTCCTGAATGCTGGGGTTACAGGTGTGCACCACCATGTTTAGACAGGATGTATGCACCCTTGTAGACCCTGGTCATTCTGTGGGTCATCTATGGGGGAGATCACGTGGGAAAGAAAGAAACAGGGCACACAGAGATCACAGGAAGAATGCTGTGGTCACTGAGAGAGGGGACTAGAGGAAAACGTCCCTGAAGTCTGGAAACAGTTGAAAGTTTTTTACTTAGTTTTTCCACTTTTGCCTCTTTTCCTCTTTTTATATCATGGTGACTAGTTAGACATCTAAGTCATGTTAACATGTAATCTTGTTTTAGGACAAGATTTTATTTTTCAAGACTTGTTCTCTTTGTGTCGGCTGGCGTTCTAAAACTCATTCTGGGGCTGCAGAGATGGCTTAGGGGTTAAGAGCACTGACTGTTCTTCCAGAGGTCCTGAGTTCAATTCCCAGCAACCACATGGTGGCTCAAAACTATCTGTAATGAGAACTGGTGCCCTCTTCTGGCATGCACTGTATACATGATAAATAAATAAATCTTTAAAAAAAAAAAAAAAAAACAACTCATTCTGTATACCAGGCTGGCCTTGAACTCACAGAGATTCACCTGCCTCTGCCTCCCAAGTGCTGGATTAAACACCAACACCCTGCTTAAAATTATATTTCTTGAGCCGGGTGGTGATAGTGCATGCCTTTAATCCCAGCACTGGGGGGGGGGCAGAGGCAGGTGGATCTCTGTGGGTTTGAGACCAGCCTGGTCTACAAGAGCAACTTCCAGGACAGCCTCCAAAACCACAGAGAAACCCTGTCTTGAAAAAAATTGTTTCTTTTATGTGTGTGTGTGTGTGTGTGTGTGTGTGTGTGTGTGTGTGTGCGCGCTCATGTATGTCACACATGCCATGGTACAAATGTGGAGGTCAAAGGACAACTTGCAGGCGTCAGTTCTCTGCTCCTATCATGTAGTTCCTGGGGATCAAATCTGGGTCACCAGTAGCCCAGGCTGGCCTCCCACTCACTTTGTGGCAGAGGCTGATTCTGATTATCTTGACAAGGATTTTTACTTCTGCCTCAGTTTTCCCAACAATAGCTTCATTTATCCATTTCCCGTCTTTTCTTAAGTCTGTTTTAGTCAGTTATGCTTTCTTTAAAACATTGGTCATTTTGTCCTGGCAGGAATCTCTTCCTAGAAATTCTCTCTCTCTCTCTCTCTCTCTTCTCTCTCTCTCTCTCTCTCTCTCTCTCTCTCTCTCTCTCTCTCTCTCTCTCTCTCAGTGTGTGTGTATGTGTTTACACATGTGTGTGCCTTGGGTGTCATACTTCAGGAGCCATCCGTTTTGATTTTTTGAGGCAAGGTCTCTCTGGCCTGGTGCACTCACTGCGTAGCCTGGCTGGCTGGCCAGCAAGCACTGTGGATCCCTTTGTCTCTCTCTCTACCTCTCTGGTGCTGGATTTACACCCAGCAATGCCATGGTCCGAGCACCCCTAATAAGAAGGAACTTCCTGGTTCCAGACGTCTAATTGAGGGCAAGTTAGCCTCTGTGGACAATAGACCCTGGCCAACAATGTGATCTCATTAACTCCCCCAACTGTCATTTCTCCACTTTTTCCCAAGAAGGACAGACTTGAATTAGATGGCCCCAGGGCTCGGGTTCATCCTGAAGTCTCCGGGTTCCCAGGGAGCCGCCTACTCACTGCTGGCGTCTACCGCCCTCTTGTGGTGGAGGGGATTTTTGTTCTTTCCAGTTTCTCATCTGACTTAAAATTCCCAACAGCCAATGTGGCAACGTGTGGGTGTCAAATATTTATATTTAAGCGTCACACTTAGTGACCGCAGTGGAAAAATGGGGGAGGGAGAGAGGGATCCAGAGCCCCCTGGAAACTGAACACATTTAAGCAAGAGTTCGACAAACAACCTGATGCCTGTTTCTGCTTATTGTTGATCCCAGGTTCAGATGTCAGCAAAGAGGATAAAACAAAACGAAACAAATATGGTGCGTGTGACTTAAAACGTTTTGAATCCTAGAATGGACATCTTCTGATACTTATATTGGGATATATTTTTCATCACTTTTGCTACTGTTCAAATTTTATGGCTCTGTTTTTCTTTTAGTATTTTTTTTCTGGCTTTATTTACATAGGAGTGTGTGCAAAATTGAGCCAAGTGCATGCAGGTGCCTGCAGAAGCCAGAGAGAGTGTCAGATGCCCCGGAGCTGACCTGCAGAAGCCAGAGAGAGTGTCAGATGCCCGGAGCTGGCCTGCAGAAGCCAGAGAGAGTGTCAGATGCCCCGGAGCTGGAGTTACAGGCTGAGATAAGCCACCAGACATAGGTGCTGGGAACTGAACCTGGGACCTCTGAAAGAGCAGTATACAGTCTCAACCACAGAGCCAACTCTCCAGCCCCTCAAATTTGGTGGCTCTGTGAAAATACTTTAAATTTTATTACCATTAATAATAATCTGCATGGCGTTTGGACTGTGCCTTCATTTGTGCATTGCCCATGGAGGTCAGGCGATGCCATCAGACCCCCGGAACTGGAATTAAGAGATGGTTGTGAGCCATCATGGAGGTGCCGGGAATTGAAGCCGGGGCCTCTGCAAGAGCAGCCAGGGCTCTTAACTGCTGACCCATCTCTCCAGTCCCTACTGCAATATTGTATAATACTGGGTTTTTTTTTTTTTCTGATCTTTAGGAGAGAGTGTGAATGCAGCTCCCCAGCTACCACAAAGTATGTAGTTAAGTTTCCCACATTTGGGGGAAATCTCAGGGGTCAGCACATCCGAGGGCAGCGTTTGAACTTCACCCTGGGAAACCACCTTGTTCGGGTGATTTGTTTTTAACCTGTTCTCATTTCGGAATAATTCTGATTACTGGTAGTTATTGCTGAGTCTTAAACGTGTATGCCGTGCAGCGTTTGCTACTGAAGTATAGAAAAAGAATTCGGAGAAAAATCTTCTGGGCCGAGAGCCGCTCAACCGCTGAGCACGGTAGCCTGGTGCAGAGCTCAAACTCTACTCTAGATGTCGCTGTGGAGGCGTCTTCCCACGTGTGTCTCGCTTAAACCGGCCCCCTCTTGTCGAATGGGGGAACTCGGCGGGTCCCACTTCTCCCCGAGGTCGTCAGAGGCAGGAGAGACATTTCCCTGGGCGCTGTAGCCCCGGGAAGGCGCGCGTGCTCCTATGCGCATGCCTCACGCAGCCCACGGGAAGTAGAGGGGCTGCTAGGAGGGGACTCGAGGGGGGTGGGGGGCAAGAGAGCAAAGGGCAGTGCGAATGTCACAGAGATGCATAACATACAGGGGAGCCCGTGACTAGGGACAATCAGTATACCCTCATAAAAACACAAATACCACCACAGGGTGAGAAAAGCAGAGAGCAGCGGGCAGGTCTCTCGACAGAGGAGCACAAGGAACACACAGACCGCAGTCCTAGCCCTCGGGAGGCCGGCAGTCATCTTTGAGCTCCGTCCCGTCCCGGGAGTTTCATGATGTGGTGGGCGGTGTCCTCGGCCCGGCAGCTGGGACACAGGGTGGCATCAGTGGCTTCAGATCAGGGGCAGAAATCTTATCAGAACAGCCGGAAGCTCTGCCCATTCGACTTCCGGCTGAGTAGTGATAAGGTATTTAGCCAGGGGGAGCCTCCCCAGCTCCTGTGGAATTCAGAGAAGCCTATCTGGTACTTGGGTCATCCCTCTGTGGGGAGGGGCACTTCCTGTCTCCTAAAGTTTCGAGGAAACCTATCACCGTCGGTTGATTTAGTGACACTCAGAATAGGAGGAGGCCGCACCAGCCTTCTCAAGAGTGCCTAGTGTCCCGGGCCTGAAGCTGGTACCTGCCCCTTTCCTCGCTCTCAGGCTCGGTGTCAATTGCCTTTACCTGTTGACATTTCACCAGCCCTGGAATTTCCTCCTTGACTTTCTAACTACCCCCACGAAGGAGGCAAGCCAACGTAGAGACTCGGCACATTTCCCCACCTTAAGCACAGCTTGGACAAAAATAGTAAAGCAATGTCAACACCAGGAACCAAACACAACACCAGTATCGACCCAGCACCAAAACCCTGAGTCCAATGCTGATGCCAATCCACACCAACACCGTAGACCCAATGCCAGTCAATTCCAGCTCAGTGACCCCAGATCAATATCAATGCCAGTTCCAGAAAGGGCATCGCTCAGTCGGCTAATTGTCTAACATGCACCTCAGCACTACAGGGTAGCACACACCCAGAATCCCAGCACTTTGCAGGTACAGGGAGAAGGATCAGTAGTTCAAGGTCACCCTCAGGTACAATGAGAGTTCAAGCCCAGCCTGGGCCATGGGCGACCCTGTTTGGAACAGAAGGGGGAGGGAAGCTGGAGGGATGGCTCAGTGGGTAAGGGCACTGGCTGCCCTTCAGAGGACCTGAGTTTTGGTTCCCAGCACCCACATGGCAGCTCACAGCCACCTGGAACTCCAGCTTCAGGGATGTGACACCCTCTTCTGGCCTCCTCAGACCCTGCATACACACACACACACACACACACACACACACACACACACACACAGTTAAAAAAAAAAAAAAAAGACCTTATTTTAAGAAAAAAGACCTGGTGGTTTGGGGTGGCAGCACCCTCAGCAGAATTGAGCTGGCTCAGCTGGGTCCAAGTGACCATCAGCCTGTCCATCCTCAAGAGAGAGTTACTTTCAGACCTCTTAACTGTCTCCCAACTACAAATGGTCTGTGTTGATCTTGTGGGGCAGCTCACATCTCAGGCTAGCTTGGTCTTTTTCTTTATCCATAGCTTTGTCAGAGGATTACCCAGAATGCTCCAGGAGGAGAAAAGCACATCCATCTAAGCCTCAATCAACTGCCTCACTGGCTCAATAGAATTCAAACCAAACCCCCTGAGCCTCACAGCCGTGTGCCTTTCTTTGTTCAGACATTCTAGAATATCCTATAAGAGATGGCTGCTGGCAATCTTCCAGAATAACTCAAAACTTAATTCAGGAGCCGAACATCCTTTCCCCTGTAGTGTATCTTATAGTGGCATTGAGGCTGACTGGTGACACACACGATTAATCCCTTCAGCAAAGTGGCAGGATACAAGATTAACCCCCCCAAAATCAGTAGACCTACTATATATGGACGATAAATGAGCTGAGAAAAAAATCAGAGAAACATCACCCTTTACAATAGCCACAAATAACATAAAATATCTTGGGTAACTCTAACCAAATAGGTGAAAGACCTGTATGACAAGAACTTTGCGTCCTTAAAGAAAGAAATTAAAGAAGATACCAGAAAACGGGAACATCTCCCATGCTCTTAGATAGGTAGGATCAACATAGTAAAAATGGTAATCTTACCTAAAGCAATCTACAGATTCAATGCAATCCCCAGCAAAATCCCAGCACAATTCTTCACAGACCTTGAAATAACAATACTAAACTTTATGTGGAAAAACAAAAAACCCTACAATAGCTGAAACAACCCTGTACAATAAAGGAACTTCTGGAGGCATCACCATCCCTGACTTCAAGCTCTACTATAGAGAGAGCTATAGCAATGAAAACAGCTTGGTATTGGCACAAAAACAGACGGGTTAACCAATGGAATCTAATTGAAAACCCTGATATTAATTCATACACCTACGAACACCTGATTTTTGACAAAGAAGCTAAAATTATACAATGGAAAAAAGAAAGCATCTTCAACAAATGGTGCTGGCATAACTGGATGCTGAGATGTAGAAGATGGCAGATAGATCCATATCTATCGACATGCATAAAACTTAACTCCAAATGGATTAAAGACTTCAACATAAATCCAGACACACTACCTCTTAGAGAAGAAAGTGAGAGGTACCCTTGAACGAATTGGTACAGGAGACCGCTTCCGGAACATAACACCAGTAGCACAGACACTGAGATCGACAATTAATAAATGGGACCTCCTAAAACTGAGAAGCTTCTGTAAGGCAAAGGACACAGTCAGCAAGACAAAACGGCAGCCCACAGAATGGGAAAAAAATCTTCACCAACCCCACATCTGACAGAGGGCTGATTTCCAAAATATACAAAGAACTCAAGAAGCTAATCACCAAAACACCAAATAATCCAATTAAAAAGTGGGGTACAGAATTAAACAGAGAATTCTCAATAGAGGAATCTAAAATGGCTGAAAGACACTTAAGAAATTGCTCAACATCCTTAGCCACCAGGGAAATGCAAATAAACAACTCTGAGATACCATCTTACACCCCTCAGAATGGCTAAAATCAAAAACACCAACGACAGTTTATGCTAGAGAGGATTTGGAGAAAGGGGAACACTCCTCTGTTGCTTGTGGGAGTGCAAACTTGTACAACCACTTTGGAAATCAGTATGGTGGTTTCTTAGGAAAATGGGAATCAGTCTACCTCAAAATCCAGCAATTCCACTCTTAGGCATATACCCAAAGGATGCACATTCATACAACAAGGACATCTGTTCAGTTATGTTCATAGCAGCATTATTTGTAATAGTCAGAACCTGGAAGCAACCTAGATGCCCCTCAACCAAAGAATGGAGAAGGAAAATGTGGTACATTTATACAATGGAGTACTACTCAGTGGGAAAAAAAAAATGAAATTCACAGGCAAATGGACGGAACTAGAAGAAACCATGCTGAGTGAGGTAATCCAGACACAGAAAGACAAACATGGTATGTACTCATTCATATATGTATTTTAGATACAGAGCAAAGGATTACCAGCCTACAATCCACACCGCCAGAGAAGCTAGGAAACAAGGAGGACCCTAAGAGAGACATACATGGTCCCCCAGAGAAGGGGAAAGGGTCAAGATCTCCTGAGCTAATTGGGAGCATGGGGGGGGAGGGAGGAGAAAGAGAAGGGAGAAGAGGTAGTGAGGAGAACATGAGGGAGCAGGAGGGTTGAGTCAGGGGAAGAATAGAGGAGAGCAAGAGAAGAGACACCATAGTAGAGGGGGCCACTATAGGTTTAAAGAAATCTGGCACTAGGGAAATGTCCAGAGATCTACAAGGATGTCCCCAACTAACAATCTAAGCAATAGTGGAGAGGCTACCTTAAATGTCCTTCTCCGATAATGAGACTGATGATACCTTATCTGCCATCCTAGAGCCTTCATCCTGTAGCTGAAGGAAGCAGAAGCAGACACCCACAGCTAAACACTGAGCTGAACTCTTGGAATCCAGTTGCAGAGAACGAGGAGTGATGAGCAAAGGGGTCAAGACCAGGCTGGAGAAACCCACAGTAACAGGTGACCTGAGCAAGTGGGAGCTCATGGATCCCAGACTGACAGCTGGGGAACCAGCATAAGACTGAACCAGGACCTCTGAATGTGGGTGTCAATTAGGAGGCCTGGGCAATCTATGGAGCCTCTGGTAGTGGAACCAGTACTTATCCCTAGTGCACGAACGGACTTTGGGAGCCCATTCCCCATGGAGGGATGCTCTCTCAGCCTAGACACATGGAGGAGGGTCTAGGCCCTCCCCCAAATGATATGACAGACTTTGAAGATCCCCCACCGAAGGCCTCACCCTCCCTGGGGAATAGATGGGGGGGTGTGGGTGAGGGGGATGAGAGGATGGAAAGGAGAGGGAACTGGGATTGATATGTAAAATAAAATCATCTCTAAATTAAATAAATAAATAAATAGTGAAATTGTTTAAAAAAAAAATACTGTGGTGCCAGTTAGGGTTTTGGACTTGTCATAGACTATGGTTATCTGGGACCCTCGACTGAGACAGTTCTGCATCAGATTAGTCTGTGGGTAGGTCTATGGGGCTTTTTATTGACCGATGATGGGGGAGGGTCCAGCAGCCTGAAGGCGGTACCACTCTGGGCAGGTGGTCCTGGGTTGTGTAAGAAAGCAGACTGAGTGAGCCGTGGGGAGCAAGCCGGTGAGCAGCACCACTGCACGGCTCCTGCCTCGGCTTCCTTGATGGCGGACTAGACTCCGTAAGTCAAACCTTTCTTCCCCCAAGTTGTTTTTGGTCAGTGTGTTATCACAGCAACAGGAACCAAACTAAGACAGAAATTGATACTGGGTCACAAGGTATCGTGGTGACAGACCTGGCCATATTGTTTTGGGGAGGACGTTGGAAGTGTGGAGGACTTTGGGTCATTGAGTGTTCCACGCTGCTCTGCGGGATCTTGGAAGATAAGAGTGTTAAGAGAAACATGCCTGGCTTGTGAAGTTTCAGACAGAAGCAAAGCCCCTACAGGGCCACTTGTGTGCTCAGCTTGAATAGGAATCTGTGGTTTCTGGTCAGCTGGAGCTGAGGGGTCAGCTGGAACTAATAAGAGACCAGCATCACTGAGGTGAACTCGTCTGGGAAGTGTTTCCTCAGGGTCAGCACACACAGCTGGGGTTCAGAGAGGGCCAAGGCTGCATCTCGAGCCGGAAGTGAACTTGGGTACTGTGTAAGAGTCTCCTGTGTGGTCGGAGACTTGGTGGCATGAAGGGTCGTGAAATGGTCAAGGAGAGAAGCTGCTGAGGCACTAGGTGGTAGGGTCACTCCCTGAAGGTGTCAGGAGAGGCCCCTGATGAAGTGAAAACTCAGCAGTAGTGGACATTCCAGCCTATTGGGCATTCCAGGACTGTGGGACAAACACCAGACACAGGGTGGCATGAGCCAGCCTATAAGACCAGCTATTTATGTTGTGGATGGCAGAGCTGGCAGAGCTGGGCCATGGTAGGAGCTCATTTCCGGTTCATCGATGGACGCTGGTAGCCATGTCTAAACGAGGTGTTCCTTTCAGCCCTTTGCAATGGTGCTGACAGCACGAGTGAAGGCTTCACCCTCAAGGCCTACTGGCCTTCTTGTGCTGCCATCTCGGGATTAGATTGCAGCCTATGACCTGGGATGGCACGTAGGAAACCGCCCACAGCTGTTTTCAATGGAGGCTCGGCCAGTGGAGACTCTCGCGTTGCTGGATGTTGGTGTTTTGCTTTGGTCTGATCTAGCTGTGCTCTGCCTCCTCCTCCTTTGGAAATAATGAAGCACATAACTTTCGTTTTACAGGAGTCCACAGTTAGGAGACTTTGGACTTTTAAAGAAATGTTGGGCATTTGAAAGAGACTCAACTTTTAAACCAAATTTGCTAAAGACTTGTGGGATTTTTAAAAGTTATGCCGTGTCTTATATTGTGTTAGTAATAAGATATTAGGGATAAAACAGAGCAGGCTGGCCTCAAACTTAAAGAGATCCACCTGCCTCTGTCTCCTGAGTGCTGGTATTAAAGGCGTGCATCACCACTTCTGGCCAGGTTATAGTTTGATAGCAGTGCTAGTGTGTCACATCAAGGGGTCAATTGTACTGGTTAGTTTTTGATACAAGTTAGGGTCACCTGGGAAGAGGGAACTTCAGCTGAGAAAACGCCTCCCTCAGACTGGCCCATAAGCAAGTCTGTGGGGCGATCTCTTGATAAATGATTGCTGTGGGAGGGCCCAGCCCACTGTGGGTGGTGCCATCCCTAGGCAGGTGGGCCTCGGCTGCCTAAGAAAGTAGACTGAGCAAGCCATGGGGAGAAGCTGGTAAGCTGATGGCCAGTTTGATTCTTACACCAGAGGGCCCTCCCCTCTCCCCGGCACTTCTGGAGGTTTTCAACCGAATGAAAAACAATCCGGTGCCATCATTGAATCACTTGTTCCCTTGGCTGGCCTTCTTGCGCTCAACCCTAACCACTCTCAGGGTGTCAGTGATCTCTGGGGCTTCCAATGACTGTCCTCCTAGCTGCCCCAGCTGAGGCTACTTTCTGATCTCCAGACAAAGCCTTGCCCAGCTCCCTCATCCATCTTCACACTGGGCTCTCACACTGTCCCCCCACGCAACGGCGTCTGGTGATGACTCCCTTGAATCCATTTTCCTTATAATCTAGGAGGTTGTTCTAAACTGTAAATCCCCTCAGATCCCTTCTGGGGCTTCCCAGAGCCCACAGGTAAAGATCCCAGCTGCTTCCTTCAGTGTAGACAATGTAGACACCTGGTTCCCGCTCACAAGCTCTCTCCCCAGTTTCACCCTCCTTGCCTGGCCCTAGGGTGCTCTGTGACCTCTGACCCCAGCACACCTCCTGACTTGTGCAGCCCCAGAAGCCCCTCTCAGCTTGCTAGCATGAGCTCCCTGTACCCTCAAGATGCAGGCACCAGGCAGAAAACCTCCCACCAGCCTCAGGCTGCCCCAGGCTGCCTCACTGTCTAGTCCCAGCACCCAGTAGGGCCTCAGGAATACTGTGTGCTATGAAGGGTCCTCCCACAGAACTTATGCCCTGGTGTGGCTCTGGTTCCCCTGACTCAGAGTTCCCAGTTTGGAAAGAATGTGTCTTGGCTCTGAATCTTACTGGCGTAGCCCTTACCCTGGTTCATGTCAGCTCTTTCTGTGAACTTGGCAGAATCAGCGTTCTTTTATGTAGCTAATACGTAAGTTATCGGTGGAAAAGAGTCTAAAACATGAAGTCATTTCTTTTTTTCTTTTCTCTTTTTTTTTTTTTTTTTGGTTTTTTTTCGAGACAGGGTTTCTCTGTGTAGCTTTGGAGCCTATCCTGGCACTCGCTCTGGCGACCAGGCTGGCTTGGAACTCACAGAGATCTGCCTGCCTCTGCCTCTGGAGTGCTAGGATTAAAGGCGTGCACCACCAACGGCCGGCCACAGGAAGTCATTTCTTGAGCAGGAAGAGCCGAGAACAGGGTCTTGTTTTGTGGTCCAGGCTGGCCTCAAACTCATGGGTCTCCTGCCTTAGCCCCTGCCTCAAATTCTGGGACCGTAGGTATGCACGGTGCTCAGCTTCACACTCAAAATCTGTAACATACTCGGTACCAGTCAGTTCCCGTTATTTAGAAAGAATTTGTCTTAATGGGCTGATGTTGTGAGTGGCGGGGCATAGACCCGTGTGTTCCCGAGTCTCACTCTGCTTATATTGAAACAATGGGCCCCAGTAAACTGGAATTCCCTCTAGGAATCTCATCCGGGATGAGGTAAAGGCTGAAACCCGGTGCCAGAGGGGCAGCTTGCCTCCCAGAAAGAGATTTCAGAATGCTGACGACATCTACCACCTTGCTGGAGAGACTGGAGCCCAGACAACAGAGTGCCAGCAGTGGGCAGGCCCACACCTTACCAACAGATTGCTGAGCTGTGCATATCTCTAGCTCCTGTGTGTATTTTAACCTCACTATAGGACTCCTGACAAGGGAAGCTTTCCATGTCCCTCTCCCCACTGTGGCTGCATTGGATCAACTTTTTCTGCCTTTTGTTTTTGTTTTTGTTTTTGTTTTTAAGACAGTCTCTCTGTGTAGCACAGGCTGGCCTTGAACTCACAGAGATGGCCTGCTTCTGCCTTCGAGTGCTGGGATTAGGTGTGTGCCTTAAAAAAAAAAAAAAAAAAAAAAAAAGTCCTGGTGTGACTTAAAAAACAAACAAAACAAAACAAAGAAAAAAAAAAGAATTTGGCTGCTTTAATTGGCTTTTCAAGGACAGATGGCCACTTGGCTTCTCAGGGTACAGAGTGTGACCTCAAGTTTGGGAATGCTGTTGCAATGATAATGCAAAGTTCTTAAACATATGTTGTCTAACTAAGCTCGAGATAGCTTAGTTAGCTAAAATTCATGTGGTACAAGCATGAGGATCTGAGTTTGATTCCCCTGCCCCACAGAACAATCTGGGTACAGGTGCACACCTGAAATCCCAGTACTAGGAAGGTAGAGACCGGTGGGGAGGTCCCTAAGGCTTGCTGGCCAGTCAGACTAGCGAGTTAGTGAGCTCCTGGTTCAGGGAGAGACCCTGTCTCAGAAACAAGGTGGAGAGCCATCAGGGAATACACCTGGCACTGACTGCCCTCCACATGTACATATACGCACAGGTACACCCCCCAAACACAAAGTTAGCCTTTTTAGCCTCTTGTTTTTCTTTAAAGACAATCTTGGCTTTTATACAGTCTTTTTTTTTTTTTAAGCACTGATAATGATCAGGGTTCTAACCCCAGCACATGCAGAACACACGGGGCCTCGCTGGCCGTGGTCTGTGGTACATCCTACCCACAATGGAAACATCTGCTTGGCACAAGCGAAGGCGCCCACTTGAGTGGCCAGGCATCCCTGAGACCTAAAGTTTCCATCAGAGTGACGTCTTCCACGAAGAACAAAATCAAAACCTGTTTCAGAAATAATGTGGGCTTGTTTCTGAAGAATCTGAAAGCTTAAATAATTTCATTTATTTGGGTCATTGAAATGTATGTTTTTTTTTCTATTAAAAAAATGATTGGATTTCCTAAATAAACTGCCTTCTATAGGGAACCATTTTCTCCCTTCTCCGTATTCTTTCTTTTCTTTTCTTTTTCTTTTTTCTTTTTGTTATCTACTGAGGAGACAGTGACTCATATCCCAGGTTCCTATGTTTTCCATTTACTTACACACAATGCCAAAATATACTGCTGTGGTTTGAATCTGGAATGTTCCATACAGGTACATGTCCTGAGCACTTGGTCCACAGTAGTACTGTTCCCATAGATTAGAGAACTTGGGGAGCTGGGACATAGCTAGGGGACGTAGGCCATTCAGGAAGGGCCTTTGAAGATTGTACCAGCCTCTGCTGACGGTCTAGCCTCCTGTTCACCAGTGCCTGAGAAACACTGTAACATACTCCCACCGTTGCCAAGGACGGGTCACTCACGCTGCTGTGTCTTCCCTACCACGATAGCCTGGATTC
Organism: Cricetulus griseus; assembly: GCF_003668045.3. Lineage (NCBI taxonomy): Eukaryota > Metazoa > Chordata > Mammalia > Rodentia > Cricetidae > Cricetulus > Cricetulus griseus. Next base: position 5,444,793 of record NC_048595.1, read on the forward strand.
CTCTGAGACACAGAAGCAAAGCAAACCTTCCCTCCACTCAGCTCCTCTGAGGTGCTTGTCACAGGGATGAGAGCGGCAGCCAACACAGCCTCCATCCCGAAAGCATATGTTCCCTGTGTTCCTAGTTAGAAACAAATGAGTCTAACTCGGTTACCCAGATGCACCACACTGATCAAGTCAGAGGCCCCATTGAATGTGATGAGTGGCACACACAGACCAGGACACAAGTGCCCAAAGGCAAGAGATGCAGGGTTTCCAAGTAGGTGATTTATCTGTTGTCTCAGCCACTCAGAAAGCTAAGGCAAGAAGATCCTTGATCCTGGAAGTCCCAGCCCGGTAACAAACTTGACACAAAACAAACATTCGTTAGGAAAAATAAGAACTTCCCGGCGTTAGTGGCGCACACCTTTGATCCCAGCACTCTGGAGGCAGAGGCAGGCGGATCTCTGTGAGTTTGGGGCCAGCCTGGTCTACAGAGCGAGTGCCAGGAAGCCACGGGTACATGGATATGTAGCCTTTCTCAAAAACTGAATAAGATCCAGCAATGGTGGCGCACACAGGTAATTCCAGCACTTGAGAAGCTGAGGCAGGAGGATCAGGAATTCATCACACTTCCTACCAAGTTTAAGGCTAGCCTGGGCCATGTGACCTCCTATTTCCTAAATGCCCTCCGGCCCCCCCCCAAAAAAAAAGAGGACAAAGATGAAGAAAAAATTTTCTGCACAAACTAGGAACGGGAGGGAACTTTGTTAGCCTGATCAAGGAATCTTACATTTGCTCTGTAAGAGAAGAAAAGGCTATCATATTGAATTAAGTCCTAGCACTTCTGTCAAAGGTGAGAAACAAGGAACTAGAAAAGGAAGAGACCACTGTCATCATAAACAAACTGACCGCCAATGGGGGAAAGAATGTATCTACTTATCAGACATGACTAACACTAAAAAGACTGTCCAAGAGGCAGCTGAATACACCAACCACAGCTCAACTTCCAGCAACAAAGCAAACCATTCAAAGGCGACAACAAAGCAAAAGTCTTAGAAATTTTTCTAAATTTCCAAAATGCTAAAGGGGGCTGGGGAAGTCTCAGTGGCTAAGAGTTCATGCTGGTCCTGCAGCTGTTCTGGGTTTGAGTGGTCACAGCCACCTGTAACCCCACCCCAGGGGATCTGGTGCCGCCCCCGGGCCTCCGAGAGCACCTGTACACACATGCACATCTTACATAGTAGATACTACAATAAATCTTAATTCTAACAAAACTGTAAGACCAGTAAGTAAAGGACCCTGCTCACCCTGAGGACATTTGACAGCGCAGTAGACACATTCAAGAGTGCTGATCTTGCTGGGCGTTGGTGGCGCACTCCTTTAATCCCAGCACTTGGGAGGCAGAGGCAGGCGGATCTCTGTGAGTTTGAGACCAGCCTGAACTATAGAGCGAGTTCCAGGACAGCCTCCAAAGCTACACAGGGAAACCCTGTCCTGAAAAACAAAAACAAAACAGAGTGCTTGTCTTACGTATAAAGTGCTTTTCTCTCTTGAAATAACCACCAGCTTTTCGAGAAAACATTTGGCAGACAACCACACTGCCTCTAAGACAGCCCAGGTATGTTCAGATCGCCCCTCACACTCTGAGGAACCCTTTGCCCCAGCTGTAAGGGCCCCTGCAGCTGAGCTTGGATCCCTGCTCCAGGCATGGCTGCCCCTCAGGCCGTGTGTTGGGCTGGGAAGACACACTCCAAGATTAGCATCTATAAACAGGTGACCCAGCTCTCCCATCAGCCATTTTCACTCACAGGGACCTGAGGGAGCACTGTCAGTCAACGCTGGAGGCTCTGCAGAGAGTTAGTGACTGGTGCAACAAGAGCCCTGTGATTGGTGTTTCTGCAAGACCTCTGCTGGAACTGAAAGCTGTGTAGTGATTGGTGCAAATTACAATGCTTTATTTACACGCCACACCTATGGCAAGTCTTTCTTCCAGCTTTTATAGCCAGGCTGTTGGGCTCATCTTTTATTTACTTCTTACCTTTATTATACTTGTTTGTTTATTTCTGTGTGCATGCACATTCAGGCATATGTTTGAACTTAGGGCATATATGGGTGTCAGTTTTCCCCTTTCATGTTGTTGGGATTGGTGACAAGTACCTTTACCTGCTGAGACATCTCACCAGCACTGTCAGAGGACTTTATTGCAGCAACAGGAAAAGAAACTAAGATAACGGACAATGATTTTGAATTTTTTTTCTCAAGACTGAGTTTCTCAAGGTGGCTTTCCTGGAATTCACTATGTAGACCAGGGTAGCCTTGAACTCACAGAGATCTGCCTGCTTCTACATCCTGAGTGCTGGAATTAAAGGTGTGTGCTGCACCATCCAGCTTTGCCTTGGCCAGGGTTTATTGTCTAAAATTTATAAAGATTCTTTTTACAAATTTATAAGAAAAGGGCAAGTTATTTTTAATGGGGGAAATGAGCGAATATTTTATTTATTTGAGAAGAAACACAAGGACAGAGTGATGGCTCTGTGTTAAGAACACTGGCTGCTCTTACAGAGGACAGAGGTGGGTTCTGTTCCCAGCATCCTTGTGGGGCAACTCACAACCTCCTGTAACCCTAGGGGGATCAGTGCCCTCTTGTAGCCTTTGTGGACATGACATGCATGTGATGTACATAAACATAGGCACATCAGAAATAAAAATAAGTAGATCTTTTTATTTCATTTATTTTCAATTTTATTTATTTCATTTTTTTGAGACAGGGTCTCTCTGTGTAGCCCCAGCTGTCCTGGAACGCTCTATGTAGACCAGGCTGGCCTCGAACTTACAGAGATCCACCTGCCTCTACCTTTGCCTCTGCCTCACAAGTGCCGGGATTAAAGGCGTGCATTAGCGTGCCCAGCTAAATCTTTCTTTTGAAAGGATCAAACAGTGTATGACTATATGACAGGACGCTTATCAGTCAAGAAAGAAAGGCAAAGCAGGACCACAGGAAATGCCATCACACCACCAAACTGACAAGAGAAGGGAATCGGCTAACAGCCGAGGGCAGGGAGGGTGTCAGCCACCAAAGCAGCTGGAGGGTAGCAAGATGTCAGCAGCAGCGTGCAGGAGACCAACCCTCGGGAGAGCATGTGCCACCATGCCCACCTAATTATTTATTGTATGGCTTAGCTACCAGCCTGGCTGCAAAGGTTAGCGCCTAACTAACCAGTCACACACAGTCTGAAGTGACAAGTCCCCCTTTGCCAGAGATATACAACACTCCTGGCAGAAGCCACTCCCTCCACCCAGGTCCCAGAGAGACAGCTCCCAGAGGACACACACATTGTTCACAGTGTTGCTGAGACAGAACACCCAAGAGAACAGTCTGAGAGAGGAAGGGTTTGTTTAGGCTCATGGCTTCAGGGGGATCTTGGTCCGTCATGGTGGAAAGGCAGGGTCCCAGGAGCACACAGTGGCATTCACGGTAGCAGGAGCAGATGCGGAAGACTCCTTCATGCTGAGTGGATCAGGAAGCAGAGAAAGCAGGCAGAGCCCAGGGATATGTAGAACCATCAAGGGACTGCCAGAAGTCTCCTGTCAGCCATGCTCCCCTCCTAAAGGCTCTACAGCCACCAGGCGGGAGTCAAGCATTCAGAGCAAGGGCTTGTAGTGGACACAGCCACAGCTAGAATGGGCCTGAAATCACCCAGGAGGTAGAAATCACAGTTACAGGGCACCTAACTCCACGGTAAGGATTCTAGGAATCAGAGAAAAATAGAGGGGGGGGGGTCAAATTTTGCAAGAGCCCATTTTTTTATATTTTTGGGGTGGTTTTTAAAAATTGAAAGGATAGCTGGGCATAGCAGTGCACAGTTTGAATTCCAGCACACTGGAGGCAGAGGCAGGTGGATTTCTATGAGCTCAAGGCCAGCCTGGTCTACAGAGTGAGTTCCAGGACAAACCAGGGCTACACAGTGAGATCTTGTGTCATAAAAATAAATGAATAAAATTTAAAACCATTTTTAGCTCTTGAGCTGTACAGGAGCCATACAAAGGCAAGCAGCCATGACTGACCATGGGGGTGGGGAGAGGTGGGGAGAGGGGTGAGAATGGGAGTGGGGTGGGGGTGGAAGCCTCGTTTGAGTGAAGTCACAGGCAAGCAGCAGCGTGTCTGACCGTGGAGGAGGTGGGGTGGGGGTGGAGGCCTGGATCCAGTGAGTTCACAGGTGTTCCCCTCCTCCTCACATGCTTTGTGCCTACCTGGCCTGTTAATTGACGCGCCTGACACAGAGACACAGGCACAAGTGTGGGGAGGGAGAAGACACAGGCAGATGTTTGAACTCCTCTGAAGCTCCCCCTCAAACTCTGACAGGCCTTTTCCAGCCCGGGACACAGTGGAGGGAGGTGTTGTAGTAAGTGAGAAACCAGGGGGAATCCGGGTGGGGAAACAGACTGCGTCTTATGGCTTATTGTCATGCATCCTATTTACATATACTACACACACACACACACACACACACACACACACACACATAATACATGCATGCAGAAAAAACACAAAGCACTCTTACAAAGTTTAAAAATAAAAATAACTTTAAGGTGGTAAAGACAAATACTTTAGCATTACAAGAGGTTTGGGCGGGGGTGCTTGCCTATATATTGTCTAGGATGGTGTTTGAGAAAGGACAGTGGGGTCCTTGTGCTGCTTCACACTTTTCCTGAGGGACCCCCCACATCTCCTGGCTGGCACATCACAGCTCATAGCCGCCTCCTTCCTCCTCCTCTGGAAATCGGCAGCTACAAGCGTCTTCCTCTTGAGCCATTGGAATTGCCACCTTGAATGCTAGGGAACAAGGGAAAGGATGTAAGACACTTCAGTCTGCTGTCTCAGACATGGCTCTGAGCCACAAGTCACACCCACAAACGTTGTTCTCACCCCTAATTTGAGCAAACTTACCCGACAACCAGGTAACAGCATCTAACAGCTTTCTAGAGATTGCTTATTTTGTCTTACTGTGTTCTATTTTATTTTATGTGTTTGGTTTGCAGACAGGGTCTCCTTCTATTATCTGGGCTGACTTATAACCCTCTGTGCAGATCAAGATGGTCTTGGACATGTGGTAATCCCCCTACATCAGCCTCCCAAGTGCTGGCATTTACAGGCATGCACCAACGTGTCAGGACTTCCTTCCTTCCTCTTTAAAATCCATTTTCTATATTTTATACAATGGCTTAAAAACAGCAACAACAAACCAAAGCTTGAACCTAACTCCCAGCAACATAAAGCACGGCCTGTACTGCAGGCACAGTCGTGAATTCAGTGCAGCAGCACCCCCGCCCCCATTTTTGTGTTTGTTTTTCGAGACACCTGTGTAACAGTCCTGGCTGTCCTGGAACTCTCTCTGTAGACCAGGCTGGCCCTGAGCTCAGAGTTCCCCTGCCTCTGCCTCCTGAGCACTGAGATTAAAGGCGTGTGCCACCACCTCGGGCTACCAGCGCCCCTATTTTATCCTCAAAAGTCATTTCACGTTGGCATTTCTCTTCCGTGTGATCCTGTGGCGCCGAGTCATGCCCTACCACATCCGCCTGTGAAAGCAGAGAACTGATGCCTGTGGCATCTGCGGCTCTCTTACAGGCAGCTGTGACCCATCTGCCCTTACAGCTCAGCAGCCACCCACCTACAGTTCCTCTAAACGTAACGAAGCCAAAGGCCCTGTCCCAAGGCCATGTCTTCTACATCCTAGATCTTACTTTAAAAGGGAGGAAGAGGAAGGGAAGGAAGGCTGGGGGACACTGAAATTGTTGAAATTGTGTCAGAGATTATCCAAAACAGTGGTGATTTGTGTCAGGTAGGAGAAGCCCTACCTCCCTGTATCTGCTGCTCTGCTCTGTCCAAAACTCCATATACAACCCACAAAACAAGCCCAAGATGGCTGGGAGGTAGGGAGGAGAGAGCAGGATGGCCAAGAACCTCAAGCATGAGGTCTAAGGTGCAACATGGCAGGGGGTGGTCTGGGTTTTCCTTCAGCCTCCTGTTCCCAGAGGGGAGCTGAAAGAGTGGGGAACCTGGGGTGTCAGCAAAGAGGCCAGGAAACCCCGCCTACTCCAGCTACCAGACGGGGGGGGGGGGACAGAACAGCCTAGCAAGATGGGAAACTTCTAACCAACCAGGGATTGGTTAGAAGGCCAGGGCCAGGCCTAGGCCTAGGGAAGGGGGTCTCTCACCCTGGCTAGACTGTGTCCAGCTTCACCTGCTCTTCCTCAGAGAAAGCCAATGGAGAGTCACACTGTACTGCCTGCCACCCAGGGTGGCACCCTTGTGACCTCAGTGGAGGCTACCTGGACAGTAAGTAGTAAGCAAGTGCGATTGTCATCGAGGCCAGGGTGATGACTGCTGAGGCCTGGAAGGATCTGCATACAAGGGCAACAGCAAGCTCTTCTCTAAGAAGTTTAGAGCAGAGCTCCCTGGGAGTGGCCTCAGGGGAAGTCTGAGAAAAAAACGGAAGGTTTAAATTAGGCTCTAAGTCTCATAACATGATGGCTTTCAATGAAAAAAATCACTTAGGCAACCTGGAAGATCTCTATGTGAGAGAGAACGGAGTCACAGGTGCTAGATTCTGGGTGAAGCTGGTGTTAGGAATTCCAGTGAGCAACTATCGATACATTAGAAACACATGAAGACTAAAGACTGGAGAGCCACACACAGTGCATGCCGAGAGTCCCAGCTACTTGGGAGACCGAGGTGGCAGGTGCTTGAAGCCACGACTTCAAGACCGAAGACTGCTCTGGGGAACTCAGTGAGACCCAGAGAGAAAATCAAAAGGAACCCAGTAGCTATTTTAGAACTGGGAAATTATGATAATTGAAACTTTGAAAACCCATGAATGGCTTCACAATAGAATGGGGCGGGGGGGTTGATGTCATTATCCAGTCTGGGGAGGCATAAATGGGTGAAATGGATGGAGCCTTAAGGACAGGTTGGTTCTGACAGGGGAGGGGGGTCTAAATTCACGTCACTGGAGCCCGGAGGGCAGGAGAAAGGAAATGGGGCTCAAAGCTTCCAAGCACATTTGAAGAGATAATGACAGATTCACCACTGCCCCACCTGCCGCTGCCTCCAGCTGGAAAGAGGTAAAGCCTGCATGTTCTAGAAGTTGACTGAACCTCAAACCGGATGAGTCCAGGAACCCACAGCACATCACAGTCAAAGCTCTGGAGACAAAAGAATCTTGAGAGAAACCCTGCTGGAATAAGTGCAGATCTCTTGTCAGAAACCATGGAGGCCAGCAGGAAGTGTCCCCCACCCTATGGAAGGGGAAGCACCATCTTGACTTGTAGGTGACATTGTGGCCTGTGCAGAACATCCCATGGAATCTGCAGAGCGCTCTTAGAGCAAGTGAGTGTGTTCGTCAGAGACACGGGACACAAACCAGTTTCCCAAGTATCTAATGAACGCATGATGTAAGACATGATATCTCCAGGCATTGGTGGCGCTCGCCTTTAATCCCAGGACTCAGGAGGCAGAGATCTCTGTGAGTTCGAGGCCAGCCTGGTCTCCAGAGCGAGTGCCAGGATAGGCTCCAAAGCTACACAGAGAAACCCTGTCAACAACAACAACAACAACAACAAAAAGACACGATATCATGTCCAATTGTTTAAGGAAAAAAGAGGGAGGCTGAGGTGCCAGGCAGTGGTGGCTCATGCCTTTAACCCCAGCAGATCTCAGAGTTCGAGGCCAGCCTGGTCTACAGAGTAAGTTCCAGGACAGTCAGGGCTACACAGGGAAACCTGTCTTGAAACTGAAAAACAGAACAGAACATACACACAAAAAAAAGGAAGGAAGGAAGGAAAGAAGGAAGGAAGGAAGGAAGGAAAGAACTGGGTGGCATAGAAGGCTCAGTGGTTAAGAGAGCTTGCTGCTCTTACAGAGGGGGGACCCAAGTTCAGTTCCCAGCATCCATGTCAGGGAGCTCACAACCACCTGTAACTCCAGCTCCAGGTCAGGTTCTGTCACCTTTGTCCTTTGAGACACACAATGCACACACATGGCACTTACATGAGCATGTATCCATAAAAAAGAAAAACGTGATTTAAGAAAAGTTTGGGGTTTTTTGTTTGTGTTTTGTTTTGTTTTGTTTTGTTTGTTTGTTTGTTTGTTTGTATTAAGACAGGATTTCTTTGTGCAGTTCTGGTTTTCCTGAAAATTGCTCTATGAACCAGGCTGGCCTCGAACTCACAGAGATCTGTCTGCCTCAGCCTCCTGAGTGTTGGGATTAAAGGGGTGTGCCCACTTCCTGACAAGGAAAGACTGAGGAGACAGACTGCTCAGTGATTAAAGCACTGGCCACCCCTGGTAAGGACTGGGGTTTGGCTCCCTAGGATCCCACAAAATGGCCAAGTATGTGTGACAGCCTGGCTGTAATTCTAGCCTCTTTGGGGAAACAGAGAGATGAGCCCAGATCCCCAGAGCAAGCTGGCCAGCCAGGCTAGCCATATTGTGAGTTCTGAGTTTGATTGGCAGACCCTGCCTCAATGAAAAAGGTGGGAAAGCAATCAAAGATGATTCCTAACACCAACATGCAGCCTCCACATACACATTCATACACACAGGTGTGGCCACGTGTGTGCAAAAATACACAAACACATGCACCACACAGACACACACACACAAGTGGGGGATGGGGTGGGATACTCAGGCATGAATCTAAAAAATGCATACAGGACTACATTTTGAATTAAAATAGTGGTAAGGTGAGAGACAGTATAAATGGAAAGTCACACTGTGTCCACCTTTGGGATCGCTAACCGTGGAAAGTCACACTGTGTTCACATTTGGGATCGCTAACCCAGATTTCCTGCCAAGGTCTCATAGACTTCTTGCAAGCCCTGTCAGGACCCCAGCTGGCTTTCTGTGGGCACAGATAAGAGTCTCCTAAGGTTTACATGGAAATATTAAACAGGATAAAGAGCTACAGCAAACGTGGAAAAGAAAGACAGAGTGGGAGGGCGTGTCCCAACTCTACTCAGTTTCCAGACTGATTTTATAACCACAGTAACCACGCCTCCACAGTGCTGCAAGAGACTCACAGCTGTAACAGGAGGGTCGGTCTCTGCTCCCCCACACGCACAGCCAATGATCAGGGGTAGACAGAGGAGTGGAGGCAGTGTTTTCTTTGAGTGACACTGGAACAACTGGGCACACACAACTCCCCACCCTCCTGAAGGAAAAAATCTTCTCACACTTTAAATCTCGCTAACACAGCTTTAAATGTCAAATTCAAAAGTGTGAAACATTCAGACACCAACAATGGGGAAAGGGCTTAACCTTTCAGAGCGAGGCTGTAGTGAAGGGTCCCTGGATGTGGGCTGGGGAGGCAGCTCCGGAAGTAAAAGCACTTGCTACACACATTTGACAGCTTGAGTTTGACCCCGGGGACCCACGAGGTAGAAAGGAAAGTACCTACCTTCACGGGGGCTCCTCTGACCTACACACATGCACTTGCATGTGACACACACACACACACACACACACACACACACACACACACACACACACACACGCAAACACACGCACACGCACACGCGCAAGCACACACACACACGCGCAAACACACACGCACGAACACACGCACGAACATGCGCACGCACGCACGCACACTTTTAAGCCAAATGCAGAGGCAAGCATCTGCAATGCTGAACTCCTACAGCAAGCTGGGTGAAGGATGGAGAGGATGGCGGTGGGGAAGCTCGAGGGCCAGCCAGTCTACACAGCTTGGCAGAAACAAGAGCGTGGTGATATATTGTTTATGATTTATTAAAGCTTGTCTGAGGATTCAGAAAGCAAAGCCAGCCTCAAGCTATAGAGACCAGGTGGTGGTGACACACAATTTTAATCCCAGGACTCCAGAGAAAGGCAGATGGATCTCTGAGTCCAAGACCACAGTGAATCAGAGCTCACGCCTTTAATCCTGGGATTTGAGAGGTATAAAAAGTAGAGACATTCAGTCTGAGATTATAGCCACATTGAGGAGAGCAGAGCAGTCTGAGTGAATCCCAAGAGCAGTGGGAACAGTTTGAGGATCGTCCCTTTGGTCCGAGCTGAGGTAGAGGTGAGGGATAGTACCTGGCTGCTTTGCTTCTCTGATCTTCAGCTTGAAGCTTGAACCCCAATCTCTGTCTCTGGTTTTTTTTTGTTTGTGTGTGTGTGTGTGTGTGTGTGTGTGTGTGTGTGTGTGTGTGTGTGTTACACAAGAGAGACTACCTTGACCAAGGGGAAGAGGAGAATTTACTTCTGCAGGTTGTTTCTGACCTCAACATGCTCAAGGTGGCATGTGCACACACACAAAATAAATAAAAATAAACTTAAAAACTAAAACATAACCCTACAATTGCATTTCTCTTAAGAGACACAAGAACTTACGTTCTCATGAAACCTACATGTTAGTATCCGTAGGTTTCTTTTTAACATGTAAGAGGAAAACAAAAACAAAAACAAAAACAAAAACAAAAATGGGCTGGAGAGATGGTTCAGTAGTTAAGAGCATTTGTCATTCTTGCAGAGGACCCTAGTTCAGTTCCCAGCACCCATGTGGTGACTCACAACAGCCTTTAAGTCCAGTTCCAGGGGATCTGGCCTCCATGGGTTCCTACCTGCAAGTGATGCACGTAAAAATCACGGAAGCAGACACACAAAACATAAAATAATAAATACATTTTAAAAAACTAACCAAGAGTCAAAAGTCAGAAATAGATGAGTGGCTGCCAGGCAATGAGAAGGACTGAGAAGGGCCAGCAGGGCTGACTGAGAAGGGCCAGCAGGGCTGAGAAGGGCCAGCAGGGCTGACTGAGAAGGCCCAGCAGGGCTGACTGAGAAGGGCCAGCAGGGCTGAGAAGGGCCAGCAGGGCTGAGAAGGGCCAGCAGGGCTGACTAAGAAGGGCCAGCAGGGCTGAACTCTGGTTGTGGATAGTTTGGGTTCTTCTTGTTTGCTTGTTTTTCACTGAGTCGTGCAACCTATGGCCTTAAACTTGAGAGCCTCCTGCTTCAGTCTCCCACACGCTGGGGCTCCAGGCAAGCTCTCCACACCCCACCTTACAAGCTCTGTATTTCTGTACATGAATCTATAGATCTGATAGAATGACGTACAGCTAGCTATGTGTGCTCTGTGCACCGTTGTCCTGGCCTCCGTGTGATGATGGTAGAATCTTGTGAATGGCACGTGATACTGTTCTGCTCCTTGTTTGTGACTTTCTATGAATGGGTAATTATATAAAAGTGAAAAAGTTTTCTTTTTTTTTAATGACTCCAAGTCACTCGTTACTGATTAACACCTTTGAAAACACATTCACAGGAACCTTGCTGCCACTCTGGGAGGAAGCTTAAAGATCTCCTCCAGAGGTAGAGGCCTGGGATGTAGGGGGAAAGGCCACAGAAAACAAGAGTCTCCTTCATTGATAAGGAGAGGACAGAAGGCCCTGTGGGAAGACTTCTCAGAGTAAGAAATCCAAACAGCCAATCAAAGCGAAAAGCCATCTAACCTCAAACATCATCAAGGAACTGTAAATCAAAACCACAATGAGCCACTATTCCCCACCCACCAGACAGATAAAAATAGTGCCGCTACACCCAGCATCACACGGAAGTGGGGCACCCCACTTTGCACCCCACTGAAGAGGCGTTCAATGTGGTCCTCATTATTTCTGGAAAACAGTTTGACCTACCTACTTGGACAGGGCTCAAGTTACTTATTTCCTCATCTTTTCCCCTAGGTTAAAAAACAAGAAGCAAAGCTTGGGAAATGGTTCTGTAACTAGTGCTCCTTGCCCTGAGCCTGAGGTAACTGGTGCTCCTTGCCCTGAGCCTGAGGTAATTAGAGCTCCTTCCCTGAGAGCATGAAGAGCAGAGTTCAGATCCCCAGTACCATATAAAGGCAGGGTGGTAGTCACTGTGACCCTGGAAGGCAGAGACAGGATCCCTGAGGTAAACTGGCTAGAGCGTCTATGATCAGCTTTGGGTTCCACTGAGAGGACCAAGTGGAGGGTGATCTAGAAAGTTGCCTGACACCAGCCTTGGTGTCTACATATGAACATGTGCACACCTACACAGGCAAACACGAACACATATGCACATACACACGCCATACACAAATACTCACAGAACAGAGCCATTTGATAAAGAATGTAGAAGGCTGGGACTGGAACTCAACCTGTGGGTGAATCCTCTCTCTGTCTCTCTGTCTCTCTGTCTCTCTGTCTCTCTGTCTCTCTGTCTCTCTGTCTCTCTGTCTCTCTGTCTCTCTGTCTCTCTTTGTCTCTCTGTCTCTCTTTGTCTCTCTGTCTCTCTGTCTCTCTGTCTCTGTCTCCCCCCCCCCGTATCTCTCTCTCTTTTTCTTTCTTCCTTCCTTCCTTCCCTCCTTTCTTTCTCATTTTAAAACAAGGTCTTGCTCTGGAGACCAGGCTGGCCTTGAATTCACGGAGATCCACCTGCCTCTGCCTCCTGACCTCTGGGATTAAAGGCGTGCGCCACCACCACCTGGCCTCCTCATAGAATCTTTTTATTTAGTTCATTAGTGGATGAAATCTGCCTTTGGGATTTTCCTTCTCTCTGTAGTAGTCTGCCTTACCCCCACCTCAACACCATCCAGTTCTCCCCTCAAGAATAGACCAGAGCTAAGGCCAAGGGTATTTATTGTGTGTGTATAGAGGTCAGAGGTCTGCCTTTGTTTGCTTTCTTGCTTTTTTTGTGAGACAGGGTCTCTCACTGGCCTAGAGTTTATCAGCTAGGTAAGGCTGACTGGTTATCAAGCCCCTGGGATCTGCCTGTCACTCCTGTCACTATCTGTCACTGCATCGGGATTACAAGCACACACCACTGCTATTTTACATGGATCTGGGTATTAGCATATCTTTGTGCTTGCAAAACAAAGTCTTCACAAACTGAGCTGTCTCCCCAGCTTCTGAGGTAAATGTTCTCTTCTGGTTCCTGTGTGCTGTGGGCACAGGCTGACTGGGTGCCCACACTTACAGGTGCACCACAGTTTATCTGGGCCTGTGGCATACATGTCTGTTGTTTTCCCCACACTCTGGGTCCTGTTCTTTCTCCATCTCTTCCCTAGTGACACACGGAGCCCAATTCTCGTGCCCAGGGGGCTCTCCCTGTGCCTTGTGGGGGTGGAGAGCCTCCCCGCCCCCTACTCCAAGTCATAACTATACATGCCTCCCAGCACCAAGTAGTTGCAGCCACCCCAGCTGCCTCCAGACAATATCCTGTGGGATCGAGCTTGTCCTGGCTCTGCAACCATCGTGATAGCCAATTGTGTGCCCATAACTTACAAAAAAAGATCCAAGCCCTCAAGAGGCCAGGTGAGTGAAGACCCCTCCCACGCAAGCCTGAGGCCCTGAGTTCGCCCCTGAGACAGGAGAGAACCCACTCTGCAAAGTTGTCCTGACTCCAGACGTGTGTCTGCCTCCCCCACTCCCCTCGCTCTGTGGGCCTTACGTTGCTTGAGCACGTAGGGGAACCTCCTTCTACCCCATTTGACCACCAAGAGCCCGAGGATGACGAAGAGCAGGAACAGCAGCATGGCCGATGTCAGCGCCAGCAACAAGGTGAGCACCTGTAGGGGTTGCCCTCCTTCTAGGGCAAGGAGAGACATGCATAGTGTTTAGTAAGGACAAACTTGACCTGAACACCGCCCCCCAAAAGACAGGGGCTCCAGGGAGGCAGCACCCTGGGCACCCCTAACCCATAACTTAACAAGGCTAGATGACTTTAATGACTTTTGTTTGTTTGTTCTGTTTTGTTTTTGAGACAGGGTCTCATGTATCCCGGGCTAGCCTCAAACTCCATATGTACCTGAGGATCTCCTGATCCTCCTGCTCTACCACCAGAGTGGGGACTGCAGGTATAAAGCACCATGCTCAAATTCATACAGTTCTGGGTATGGAATCCAGGGCCTTTCCAACATGTGAGGCAAGAGCTCTACCCACTGAGTCACATTCCAAGTCCCAAACCTAAGTGACTTTTAAAACGGAACCCAAATTTAGTGATTTTCCCAGAAACAGACAGAAGCTAAGCAGCCTAAACTACTTACTGAGCTTGGAGAAAGCATAAGGCCCTTTAGTTCCCTGGACTCGGCCTTAGTCAGGGTAGGTTATCTGTTTGGGATGAGGGTCACCATTACTGACTACCGATTGAGTGACAACACCCAGGAAAACAAGGCAGAGCTGCCTGCCGTGGGCAGAGCTGGGAGCCCCAGCAGTGCTGAGAGCATCCCATACAGTCTGAATAGCCATCAAGCATTTGTTTGGATAAGATTTTTCAAGGAGTCTTACTACATAGCCCAGGCTAGCCTGGAACTTGCCGACCTCCTGACTCAGCCTCTGTAGTGCTGTGATTCTAGTTGTGCGCCACCATATCTTACTTAATAGCAACAGAAATGTTTATTTAATAGCAATAAAACAACCACCTGGTTTTCTCACCGAGACAGGCACCGTGGTGGTAGGGGTACCCGGAGAGAAGCTGACTGGAGTGGGTCCACAGACCACATCCGTCTCTTTGGTCCCCTTCTTAAGCTCAAGTTTTCCGTCCAGAGAGCAGCTTAGACAGGTCAAGAGAAAGAGTTCAGATGATTAATTTAGGACTGGAGGACAGGATGAAGCGCCTGACACTTGTTACCCCATGAAGTTACCGAGTGATGCAGTAGGTGGGCTCGGGCTCACAAGCAATGGGCAGAGCACGTGAGAAAGTCCTGTGTGACTCTCTGGCCTCCACCACTTCCCTCTGCTTTCAAGGTACCGTGGCCTTACCCCACTCCACCCATTCACCAGGCTCTTCTCTCCCCGGGTTGAGGAGCCATGTGCACTCTGTCTTATACCACGACAGTGTAGTTCAGCCAATGTGGCTCAACATGCTTTGCCTGGTCCCCCCCCCCCGACCCTGCCCTGAGTTCTTGCTCCTTTGACTGACTTGGCCACATGCGGAGCATAAATAGGGCTTCCAGCAACAACATCGGACAAATCAGGGATGACCCTTGGGTCGACCACTTTACAGAGTGACCATCAGCAAGTTTGGAAAGCCCACGTAAGCCTTGGTTTGTTCAGCAGCTTAAAAGAGGGGGAGCCTGTGCTCCCTAGACTGGGGTTAAAGCAAATTAATGAGTCCCAGGGATACAATCTCACATGCTAAACACACTTAATGAATAACAATTGTTGCCATCATCTTCAGTGACGTCATCACCACCGTCACCATCCTCACTATCGTCACCATTGTCATCACCACCATCATATCCTATCCCTATCACCGTCACCATCCTCACTATCGTCACCATTGTCATCACCGCCATCATATCCTATCCCTATCACCGTCCTTACATAGACGTCTTCTTCTTCTTTAGAGCCCTGTTCCCACTTTCAAAACATTCTAGTCTGTTATCCACCAGTACGTTTGTGAAACATTACAAATATGTAACCAAAGTAACAATAAAACTCACTTTCTACCAAAGGAAATCAAGCAGGAAGAGATGACAGGCACTAAAACTGTGATTTCTATCATCAGAGTCAGCAGCCACTTTTCCCTCACAGTCTCCGAGCCAGCGTGTTCCACGCCCACGGTTGTCCTGGGCACCAGCAAACCTCACTGGGCCAGTGCCAACCGTGCAAGTCCAGGAGCACATTTGGACCTTGGCTGCTGGCTGTGTCTCTCCAGTGGCTGGCACACCGTGTGTGTGTGTGTGTGTGTGTGTGTGTGTGTGTGTGTGTGTGTGTGTGTGATGCTGGAAAGACAGAAGGCTTCACTCTTCTGTGTCACACTCAGTGATGACCCCAAACACTCGATATGGGCCAGCCTGTCAGGGAACGTAGCGATCCAGAGACCAGAAAGAAACAGAACTGAAGACCCGTCAAGGGAGAGGGCAGCAAGCTCCACCCCAGATCTGCTCGCTACACACTGGCTTGTTTTCTTAGGAACGCCCACATTCATACAAGACTCTGTGACCTCACAGAGTTCCCCTGTCACATAAGGTGTATCACTGCAGATCTGCACTCCAGTGACAGTGTCCTTTTTTCAATTCGTTTTTTCAGTTTACCTTAGGCTCTTCATGTTATGACAGAAAAGAGAATATATACGTACTTTGTCCAGGGTCGGCAGGTGCCACCACCACTCTGATCATTGAATGTCCCAAAGTCACAGTTTTTACAACCTTGAAGACAAGTTAAGAATCAATAGAAGGCTTTTTACCATTTTAAAACTTTCCTTGTGATATACAAATGGCTTGGTGTCTTAGGTTAACCTCTGCAAATTGCTTCATGAGCATTTTAAAGATATAATTTTTTATTCACGTGTATATATGCATGTATCTGTATGTGCACGTGCCTGCAGAGGCCAGGAGAGGGCATCAGATTCCCCCGAGCTGGAGTTACAGTCCATTGTGAGCTTCCTGATACGGGTGCTGGGAACTGAACTTGAGTCCTCTGTAAGAACAGTAGTCACTGAGCCATCTCTCCAGCCCCAGCTTAGTGATTACTGAATTAAAACACTGAGATTGCTCCTTTTCAATCTGATCATATGAGGAATATTGTGTATATCTAAAGTGTGTGAAAACGCATGACTCTGATGATTAACAAAATGTCCTGGCTTCTAATCACGTTCATTTATAGAAACGCAAAAGAATATATAGTGGAATATAGTTAAAACATGGTATTAGCCCCCATACTGCATCTCTGTTAAGGTTCTCAAACCATAAGAAACGCATCTCCATCACAAACTCGGGCTGGGTGGAGAAAGAGCAAACCTACCCTGATTTGTTAACTCTTGACCCGGCTTGCAGTCCTTTTCGCACCAGGCACACTTTGGTCCCAAGCAGTGGAGTCCCTCTGTGCACTCACACTCTGCGTTGCTGGTCGGGGAGCAAGGCTTCTTGAACCTGAAATAACCTACAAAGCCCCAGCTCTGTGTTACCCTTGACCTCCGAATCAAGAAACAAATGCGTATTCTGCATTATACACACATTTAATATGTGTGTGTGTATATATATATGTATATGTGTGGGGGTCTATATGTATGTATGGACATATGTGTGCATATATGTATCCATTGCTCTTCTTATTATGTTAGTGACAACATTATAACTTTAGAAATGTAGTATTCACCTATTTACTGTCTTTTCGTGAACACAACACAAGCCTCTCGTGTCAAATGAGTATTTTCTCAATTATTTAAAAAATTCAGCTAAGATGATAGCTTACTGGTGGCCGTGTCAGAGGGACAGCAGGTAGGAATTGACTTCAGAGGACTGGCCCACCGGCACGCAAGGCACTGATGGGTGGATCTCGGATAGGCGAGGCCCAGAGAGCCTCGGCCCCAGAATGTCTCGGCTGCTGCTGTGTCTTTACATGCTTGCCACTGACATTTTTCTCTGGTGGCTGGCATGGTGTGAATGGGCTTGGCAAGACCCCCCACTGCCCTTAATGTGGTGTGGTTATCCCAGGGAAATATCCCGATCTACTGGGCATTTTTACCCATGGATCATCATGAAGATGATTTCTTCCTAAGCTGTACTGTTTAACTGAAGCAATGGTTTAATATAACAATAATGTTAGTTTAAATAGTATTTGGACAATTGAAGGTCTCGAATAAATGTACTAAGGGATTATGACAGACTTTAGTTTAATGGGAAAACTAATATAGGTGAAAGCAGGGTATGGTGTTGCCTCTGCCCCTGATAAAGCTGGGGCTAGCTACAGAGGATAGAAAATTAGAACAGGGAAGTGTCACACAGTTTCTCTTGAGGAACCATATGGCTCTGTGGCTTAGATTAATGATTAAGGAAAACAATTGAGTCGCAAAAGCTAAGCTAGCTCAAGTTCTTTTCATCTTAATTTTGAGAGATGTGTTCACGGGTTTCAGTGTGCATCAGAGCTGAAACAAAGCTTTAAATAATGACTTAAGGTTAGGTTAAGATGATTTTGTTAGTGGCTTTGAGGTTACAAAAATCTTAGGAAACAATTTTAAAAGGTAGACTTTTGATAGTTGAGTGAGGGACTCATTGAGGTCAGGGAACAAGAACAATGACAGTCTGGCTATTGATGACTGACCATGCACCTTTGCTGCTAGGGTGGGTTGGTGATCAGGGGGATGATTGATTCCTTGCATTCATTTCCGCCCTCAGCTTCCTGACATAAAAAAAACAAAACAAAAAACAAAACAAAACAAAAACCTGCTGATGAATGAGCAATGCACCCTGAGGATTTAAAAAAGAGCTGACTGATTCTTTTTCACATAAAAATTTAGATTTATAATTCTTCTAAGATTTCTTAAGAGATTGCCTTTTGAGATAAAAATAAAATAAAATAATTGGTCCTTTCTCTGTAACTGCAAAATACAGCTTGCTAGCCCAAGAATTGACAGAAAAACAGCTTGTTTGATTACACTCTGTTAATCTATAACAAGCTGGTAGTGGTGGTGGTGCACGCCTTTAATCCCAGCACTCAGGAGGCAGAGGATCTCTATGAGTTCGAGGCCAGCCTGGTCTACAGTGAGGGTTCCAGGACAGCCTCCAAAGCTACACAGAGAAACCCTGTCTTGAAAAAAAAATCATGTAAAGGATATGGAAAGCATGCTGTTTTTCACTTGTATTCAGTGTAATCATTCACTTAAAATAGTAAGCAGCCTCATAATCTCTGTACTGCCTGAAAGGTTTTGCTGGAGTAGGGTATATAAGCTGTAAGGGAGAAGTTAAAAGGAAGACATCCAGAGAGACAGAAGGGATGCATCTGGACAGGAGTAAGAAAAGAAATAACAGAGAAAAAAATGATGACGAGACCCTAAAGAGGTAGGGGTGTGTGTGTGTGTGTGTGTGTGTGTGTGTGTGTGTGTGTGTGTGTGTGTGTGTGTTTCCCTTTTTCAACAGCCCCAAGGAGTTAAGTTTAGCCCCTATCACCAGCCCCAGGGAGTTATGTTTCACTCCCTTAGATAGAAAAGTCAGGTTGAATGATCAGGTTGATGAGGGATCCCCCTCAATCCCTGAGCTATTCCATGAAATAATTCGACTACACCTGCTGTGGACAGAGGAGTCAGCACCCCTGTGAGGCTCAAGATTTTAAATAGAGACCCATTAGTAAAAAGGTTACTAAACCTGGTCTCTCCCCAGCAATTCTAAAGACAGAGCTGACTCAGTTTGAAGCAGACCTCCAAGACTGGGGAGCCTGAAGATCACAGATTCCAGTTCAGCTGGGGCAATGGCAAGATCCTGTTTCAAAGCGGACAGACAGACTGACTCACCTTCACACACTCTGCAGATGTTGCAGTATGGCTGTCCACCCTTGCTGGAGTAGGTGCTTGGAGGACAGCTGGTACAAACCGGATTTTCTTTCTTGCAGAAGGTACCTGAAAGGCATCATGGGTGTCCGTGTCTGACAACACGAGACATCACTCAAGTCATGGGCATCCACGTCTGACAACACATGACATTGTAACAACACTCGACCATCACTCAAAGCATTGTGATCTTTACAAAGAAATCAGTATAAATGCTCCATTTGTCCTCTCCACATCATGGCAATAGACATTTAAGATTGGCATTTAAGACTATATGTTTGCAGGGTGACACTTGGCATAACCAGCTAGCACTAACAGCATGTAAACGCTAGTAACAAAGAGATCAAGAGAAGAAAACCGTGAATCTGTTGCTCCCCTCTGGGAGGAGATCAGAGCAACAGGCTGGGACCCAAGAGAAGAGCAACGCTGCCACCTGCTTGTCCTTTGCTGCAGAGTGCACCTTGTATACACAGCTACAATTACCCAGTGCTGTTCTGAGACTGTCCTGGGACCTTCCAAGCACCCCTGAGACAGCTTCTCTGATTGTGCTGAGGTGCCGAGATTAAGTGAGCCAGCCGGCTCCCCACCGCCACTTCGTTGTATCCAACAAGCCTTTGCAAGGGAATGAGTGGTCTTCTAGCCAGGCTCACTGAACTGGCTTTTCAACAGGCGGAAAATGTGCCCGTCAGTGAGGGACTCACCGGCTTCACACTCCTCACAGGAATCACGCAGGGCTCTTGTCTTTTCAGCACCCACCACCAACAGCACAGTCACCACCATGTTGTAACAGCCATTCCCCATGGCAAAGTCTCGCATGCATACGACACTAGCAAAGGAGATTCCAAAAGAATTTCAGTCAGATGGGCTGCCCTCTGGTTGGCTGTGTAGCTCAGTTGGTAGAGTGCTTGCTTAACATGTACCAGTACTTCGGAAACCATAGTGGTGGTCCATGCCTGTAATCCCAGCATCCAAGCGATGGGGCAGGAAGGAGTTCAAGGTTATCCTCAACTGCAAAGTAAGTTCCAGGCCAGCCTGAACTACTTGAGACCCTATCTTTAACAGATGTCATTCTGCAAAATATAAGCAGCCTGAAGGGTTTTCCTTCCGGAACTATCTACATTGCCATCAATACTTAAGCAGTTCTGCAGGGTTTTAAGGAGAATTAAGACTGGAATATTGGGGCTGGAGAGACCATTCAACGGTTGAGGGCACACACTGCTCTTGTAGAGGACCCAGGTTTGGTTCCCAACACCCATGTCGGGTGGCTCACAACTGCCTGTAACTCCTACTCCAGGGGATCCTATGCCTCTGACCATAAGCACTCCAGTGTACATTCCCACATACAAACACACACACACAACTTAAAATTTAAAAGTCTACTTTTTAAAAAAGCCTGGGATATTATGGAAACATAGTCAATCCCCAGAGAGTCCGTTCTACAACAGCCACTGGCTTTGTGCGTGTCTGTCAAAGCCCAGGATGAAGTGAGAGCAGGAACATTAGGGACTTTCAGATTCTAGGCATGGGCATCGATCCATATTGCAGCCATGCTGCCCTTGAAGCAAAGTTCCGATAACGAGTGCCCTCAGTGACAGGGAACCCATAGTTGTTGCTCTGCCCTCTTTGGAAATTTAATTGCTCCAATTTTGAAAGACCTCTGCTAAAATTTGCTATTGGGGAGTTTCTAAAGCACAGACCTGCAGTTGCCAATTTTGAGATTTGAAGCTTGAAAAAAAAAAGAAAGAAAGAAAGAAAGAAAGAAAGAAAGAAAGACCAAATAAAAACTGCAGCTAAAAAATCCTGGGGCTAGGGATGATGCTCAGTTGCTGGAGTGATTGATTGTGTGGCATTCGTGAAACCCCGCCCGGGTTCCATCCCCAGCACTCAGTCAGGCTCAGTGGTTCACATCTGTAATCCCAGCATCCAGGGGACAGAAGAGAACAAGAAATGCAGGATCATCCTTGGCTATAGAGAGAGCTTAAAACTAGACTGAGCTACCTGAGATCCTCTCTTGAAAAGAAAAGCTGAGGTTTGGACCAACTACGTTTTTCTGGGTCTTTATATGGTGGGCTAGGAGAAGTTATAAATTACAAGAGGAGAAAAGTCTAGAACTCAGTAGCGAACACAGTCCATCCTTACTTCTCTAGCCCCCCACCAGTCCCGAGTAGACAAACCTGTGATCTCAGGGCAGCAGAAAACCTTCTCCTCCTCCAGAAGCTCAGCGAGGTTCTGCCG
Source organism: Cricetulus griseus (assembly GCF_003668045.3). NCBI lineage: Eukaryota > Metazoa > Chordata > Mammalia > Rodentia > Cricetidae > Cricetulus > Cricetulus griseus. The sequence continues at coordinate 5,466,313 of NC_048595.1, forward strand.
CTCCAGAAGACCACAGGTCAAACACAGGACTTGGGTGACTCAACTGAGCAGGGCCTCCTGGGAAATCCCCACGCGGCTGTGAGGGGCGGTTCATCCTCACTGCTCTCAAAATCCCCAGAGCCCCAGTCTCCACTTTAAAGGGTTTCTTGGAATCAGCTGTCTACCGTTAGGACATTTCCTAAACGATTTTAGGGAAAAGATTTGGTCACTTAACACAGTCCTCTATCCATGCCAAAGCTTTTGAGGTGTCCTTAAAATTTTGGAGACTTAACGGGTGAGTCCAAACTAAACAGTGCTTTTGCCACAAGCCATAAAAACAGAAAGACATGCCTCTTGAACCTAGAGTGGAGGTGGCCCGTGGAGAGCCCTGCGCAGCCTCCTAAGGGACGCAGGGATCAGTCTCTCCGCCCTGCAAATGAGAAGGCTCTGGCTGTGATCAGCAGGAGACGCTGCGCTGTCTGTTCTGTGTGCCTGAGACGGGAGGAAGGGAAGACAGGGCGGGGTGGAAGGGAAGGGCAGTGGGGCGTTCACAGGCTCCAGTGAGGACTGGCAAAGTGAGGACCCCTGATGACTTTTAGAAAAATATTAAATTGAGTGAAAAAAAGGAAGTGGAAGAAAAGGAAGAAAGGGAGGGTGAAGAAAAGCAAAGATGAGGAGGAGACTAGAGAGGGGAGGAGGGAGGGAAGGAGGAGGGAGGGGAGGAGGGAGAGGAGGAGGGAAGGAGGAGGGAGGGGAGGAGGGGAGGAGGGAAGGAGGAGGGAGGGCAGGAGGAGGGAAGGAGGAGGGAGGGGAGGAGGGAAGGAGGAGGAGGGGAGGAGGGAAGGAGAGGGAGGGGAGGAGGGGAGGGAGGGGAGGAGGGGGAGGGAGGAGAGGGAGGAGGGAAGGAGGAGGGGAGGGGAGGAGGAAGGAGGAGGGAAGGGGAGGAGGGGAGAGAGGGAAGGAGGAGGGAGGAGGGGTGAGGAGGGGAGGAGGGAGGAGGGAAGGAGGAGGGAGGGAGGAGAGGGAGGGAGGAGGAGGGAGGAGGGGGAAGGAGGAGGGGAGGGAGGAGGGAAGGAGGAGAGGGAGGAGGGGAGGAGGGAAGGAGGAGGGAGGGGAGGAGGAGGAGGGGAGGAGGGAGGAGGAGGAAGGAGGAGGGAGGAGGGAGGGAAGGAGGAGAGGAGGAGGAGGGAAGGAGGAGGAGGGGAGGAGGGAAGAGGAGGGAAGGAGGAGGGAGGGGAGGAGGGGAGGGAGGAGGGAGGGCAGGAGGAGGGAAGGAGGAGGGAGAGGAGGAGGGAAGGAGGAGGGAGGGGAGGAGGGGAGGAGGAGGGAGGGCAGGAGGAGGAAAAGGAATGGAGGAAGCGGTTGCTAAGGAAACGGAGGCGAACTTGTTCGTCAAGTGGCTACAGGCGCTCAGGAGAACCTAGCCTGGGTGGGAGGGGTCATAGTGAGAGAGGCTGTGTTGGGCCCAGAGTCTGGACCCCCGAAGACCACCCAGAGACCACATTCAAAGCAGAAGCAAAGAGTCTTTGTAATTACAAGTTCAAACTCGGGTCTCTCATCCGTCTGATGCAGGAGAGACCCCGAGCTGCAGTGGGGCAGGACATTTATTAGGGGTAGAGCAAGGGGGTTATCTGGAGGTCTGCAAGTTGCGTAGGAACTTTTAAATAAGGAAAATTTTAAATAAGCCTGGGTCCAGTGAAGGAAGAACCAGCTTTCCAGGAAAGAACAGCATAAGACAGTTTCCCAAACCATTTCTGTCCAGCTCCATGCTTGCAACAACACTCATGAACACACCAGAAAACACCGACAAAACTCCCAACAAAACAAGCATACACAACCTTCTCGAGAAACAGACAAAACTTTTCAACAAGAAAAACAAAGCTTTTTAACGGGAATCAACCTAATCTGGTCAAATTTTCAGCTTATTTTATGGTTTCTTTTTGAATTCAGTATTTGCAGGTATGAGAAACCACAGCAAACATAGATCACATCCCTCTGGCCTTCTACAACTTTTTCTATACCTTCAGCCCATTCGTCTGGTTCCCCGGGCAGTTTTTTACAGGATTCCTCTTTCCTGTTCCCTCTATTGTTTTAGTCTCCTGCCTCCTCCTTTGCTTTCCAGACAACATAAAAACTTTTACCAAAGTCTTTCTTGTGGTTTCAATAACTCTAAATTTGCATCAACACATAAAAACCTGTGCCAGATGAAGCATCTGAGACTAACAGTATTTTCTTAACCTAATTAATAATAATTTGTAAGCAACCCTTCTAAATGATGACAGATATTTATAATCCCGTGCATCTGAATGACTAGAGCAGCCCTGGTGGACAGAAGTCTGGCTACTGCATCACCACACTGCCATAGCTTAGCCCTGAGCCATGGAGCCAAACCTGTTTGGTGTAGACAGAAGTTTCTGTCCCACCTGGTCCTGCAGCCCTTTAGTCCCAAATAAACACACAGAGGCTTATATTAATTTCAAACGATTTGGCTGATGGCTCAGGCTTCCTATTGGCCAGCTCTCTCTTAATCATTGACCCATAACTATTAATCTGTGTATCTACATGGCCTTGGCTTACTGGTGATGCCCCAGGTTCTTGCTTTCTTGGCAGCTACATGGCGTCTGCCTCTCAACTCACTCTCTGCATTCCTCTTCCCAGCTTTCTCCTAGCGTTCTTCCTGCCTGTCCATTGTCCAAAACAGCTTTATTCATCAGCCAATGAGAGAAACTTATATTCACAGCATAATGAAGGACATCCCCCATCAGTTTGGCCAGAAGTTGAGGGGGGCCAGTCCTCAGGGCAGCCTGTGGGAACCGCATCCACCAGCATGGGAGAGGGAGGCATAGCGTGGCAGCAGCATGGGAGAGGGTGGCATAGCGTGGCAGCAGATTATTAACTTCTCCGACCATAGCAATTAACCCCAGGTTCTCTGCTCAGACACTCAACATGGTGGGGTGACGAGGAGCTTGGCCCATGATCCAGCATTCAAACCACCAAACCAGAGGGACAAACACAACAAGAAACACACACACACACCCAGTAACAAACAAGATAGATGGCTGTACACATATCCAAAAATGAGACGCCAGACTAATGGTTTTGCGATTGCAACCCACTCAGTCTCTCCAGAGGAACTAGGGGGATCCAAACACCGCCCCCCCACCCCCCAAAGGGTCTCTCGACCCACCCGCAGGGCAACTGGGACATCTCCCAGCCGAAGGCTGCTGCTATGGTTACTGCATTCCATCCTTATCAGGAAAGCAGTCAGCTCACTTCTGATTGGTCCATTACCATATATACAGGATATCTGGCAGTTTCTTCCCAGTAATTACGGTAAGATCATGGGCACAGCCCATCCTGCTGAGGCAGGGGCGTACATCCTGAGGGCCTGGGCCCTTCAGTGGGACACAGAGGCACACAGCTATAATTCCAGCACTTGTGAGACTGAAGCACTTGAGTTGCAAGCCAGCCTGGGTTATACAGCAAGACCTTGTCTTTAAAAAGGGCGGTTTTATCTAAAACAATTGGACTTCCCACTAGAGTTCAAATGACAAGGTAAATATATGTTTCCACAAGAGAAATGGAGGCTTGCTCTTGGACTGAGGGATGAGGGGACAGAAAGGAGCTGACATTTAGTAATACACGCTGAACACGTTCTAGGAGTACATGAGGCCAATCAAGTCACCGCCCTCCTTAGAAACTTCCAGTGGAGGGACTGGAGAGTTGTCTCTGTGGTTACCGTTGTGTGATTGTGTAGTGTTCTTACAGAGGACCTGGTTTAGTCCCCAGCGTCCACACTAGGCAGCTCACAACCACCTGGAATTGTAACTCTAGGGGAAATCCAATGCCCTCTTCTGGAGTCCTTGGGTACCTGCATGCGAGCGCACACACACACACACACACACACACATACACACACACACATACACATACACACACACACATACACACACACATACACACACACACACATACACACATACACACACGCATACACACACACACACACACACACACACGCATGCACACGCACACACACACGCATGCACACGCACGAATACATAATTTAAAAATCAAAGGGGCTGGAGAGGTGGCTCAGTGGTTGAGTACATACTGCTCTTGCAGAGGACCCAAGTTCAGCTCCCAGCACCCAAACCAAGTGCCTCGTAACTGCCAGTAACTCCGGCTCCAGGGGAGTCCAGCGCTTTTGGTCTCTGCAGTCACTGCTGTACACATACATGCACATAGCCAGCCCCCCACACACACATACATAATATAAAAATACTTAAATAAATCTCTAGAAAAATGAATGTTGAAAAATAAACTTCCAGTGGCTTCTTGTGCCCACATATAAGACCTGGAACCTATAGCTCAGGGCTGAAGGACCTCTGGGACCTGACCCTAATAAGGCCCTTGTCCCACAGCATAAATTTCAACCTTCAAGCTCACAAAGTTCAGTAGATTTTAGTATAGTCACTATGCTATGAAGCTCTCACCTCTAGTTAATTACATAACATCCCCATCAACCGAAAAGAAACCCTGGGACTAGAGAGTTGGTTTTATGGTTAAATGGCACTGGCTGTTCTTTTACAGAACCTGGTGTGATTCCCAGAATCCCACAAGTCAGCTCATAACTACCTTTAACTCTGGTTTAAGGACATGCGATGCCCCTTCTGACCTTCTCAGTCATTACATGCATGTGGGGCACATATACTCACACAGGCAAGCACACACACATGCATATACTCACACAGGCAAACACACACACACATGCATATACTCACACAGGCAAACACATACAAACATAACTTTCTGATTTTTTGAGACAATGTCTCTCTTGGCTGGCCTGTCACTCACTATGGAGACCAGTCTGGCCTCAGACCTCCAGAGATCCTCTTGTGCCACCATGACAAGATTTTAAGAAATATTTAAAAACAGAAATCCCTAAGGCTGGGTGTAGTGGCAATCACCTTTAATTCCAGCACTCAGAAGCCAGAGGCCAGCCTGGTTTACAGAGTGAATTCTAGGACAGCCAGGGATACACAAAGAAACCCTGTCTCAGGGAAACAAACAAATAAGCTGAAATCCCACATATACTGTGACTCCCTGAAGCCTTAATCTTGTCCCTGAGACTAGTCTTGTCTCTGCATACTTGTCTCTTCCAGAAATTAATAAAATATAATTAGCCAATCTGTAGTTTTCTGTGACTCGCTTCTTTCACTTAGAGTATTTTTTAAAGATCCATTCATGTTATAGAGTGTATTGATATGTCATTCCTTTCTTGGTGTGTTAACATTCCTTAGAAGGGCATATCCCGCTCTGTTTATCCATTTAGCAGTTGACAGACATTTGAGTTGCTCCCGCTCATGGCCTTCGTGCTGCCACTCAGGGGTGTCAGATGCACCCCGGAATCATTCTCCTTGGTGTACACTTAAAGGTGGAACTCCTGTGCCAAGTGGTGGTTCAGTTTCACCTGGGGGTTTTCCACAGCAAACCAAGTTTTCAAGTTCCCCATGTACTCACACCCGTGATTTTTCCCACTAAAGGAAAGTGGGAGGCCACCCTGGAAGGTGTTGGGGTCCTCCAGATTCTGATGCTGGCATTCTGCAGGGAAGCGTTGTGGGCAGGGGGGCAGCAGGTCTGGTGGTTACAAGCCCACACTCACCCGTCAGTCTAACCTGGATGAATCTGGACATTTGTGGTTATGTGACCTTAGACAGGTCACATAACAATGCCCGGTGGAAACAGAACTCTTAGGAGATGTGGTTTTGAAATATTCCACCTCTGGCCTCCTACCACAATCATCAATAAAACAGCTACAAGCCGGGCATGGTGGTGCACGCCTTTAATCCCAGCACTCAGGAGGCAGTGGCAGGCAGATCTGTGAGTTCAAGACCAGCCTGGTCTACAGAGTGAGTTCCAAAACAATCAGGACTGCACAGAGAGAAACCTATCTCAAAAAAAAAAAAAAAGACAAACAACAAAGAAAGCAGCTCCAGGAGAGAAGCAGTGGGAAGTGACCATCTAGGACTGTACCCTGTGAGCTTTGCAGAGTCATCCTGTGCTGACGTTGATGACTGGAAGTCTGTCACACCATAAAAAAACATGCAGCCACACTGCCAATCAGATCCCCTGAAGTTTTAATGTCCTAGGCCTACCCAGTGGCCTTTTCAGGTATCATGTGCACGTGCTCTGTGCCCCTGCGCACGGTGACATTTAGTTGAGTGCTGCCTACTCCTGCCATCAGGGCGGTTGTGGGCAAAGCTGTCACCTCCCCTGAAATGACGTCACTGCTTTTCCAGCACGGTGGTGACATTCATTTGGGCCCCTGTGACACATGTCTCTCCACTGAGCTAAGAGATTCTCAAGATTAATTTTTATCAGCCTGCAGCTGAGCCAGACCGACTGCTTCAGGAGTGTTCAACAAAAGGTTCTGGTTGGCTTTCATCACATACCTATAGTTTTGCATGATAAAATCACCATGGCAACAAAGGGTAGATGATAGCAAAGAGCTTAGATGGTCATAAGATTTATCCATTTTGTCTTTCTAACCTTCCAAATGTAAAATTTAAAAAAAGAAACACAAAACTACAAAATCTTCCCAAGTCCAGACAGAGCATCAGCCCTTGACAGTATCCATAAAACTGTTCCTGCCACGTTCTGAGATCTTTTTTTGTTTGTTGTTGTTTTTTTTTTTTTTTTTTTTGTGAGGGGTGTTGAGACAGGGTTTCTCTTTGGCTTTGGAAGCTGTCCTAGAACTAGCTCTTGTAGACCAGGCTGGTCCCGGAACTCACAAAGATCCACCTGCCTCTGCCTCCCGAGTGCTGGGATTAAAGGCGTGTACCACCACCCCCCATCCCCGCCATCGTTCTGAGATCTTATAGTCTGAGCCAGGGGTCAGCTCTGTATGGTTTAATTGCCTGTGTGTCTCTGAACAAGTGAGTGTGGCTCTGAGACTAGGCAGCATGAAGCCTCATCCACTCTAAGGGGATGCAGGAGATGTTTACAAGATGAAAATGCCAAGCACAGGAGCACACACCAGCAAACAAAGTACTTGGAGGAGGATCAGGAGTTCAAGGATCAGGTTTGTTCAGGACCAACCTGAACCATTGGAGATTCTATAAAAGAGAGAGAGGCAGGGAGGGAAAGACGGGGGTGGAGAGGGGGACAGGAGAGAAAAGAGAACTAGAAAGGAAAATGGCCCCCTCCTCTGAAAAGTGCCTCTGTTCCCTCAGGACTGTTACCTGTCCTTGTGACCTTTACCCCATCCCTGGGCAACTATCCAGTAGGCAGTCATCAGATAAGACATTCATTCACTTGTGATGCCAATAGGAGCTAACCTGTAAGAGAAAAATCAAACAGAACTTGGACAAAGGAGAGCGGATAAAAAGCCGTGGAGAAGAGCAGCCCGGAAGAAGAAAGCAACACGTGAGGTGAGGTGAGGTGAGGTGAGGTGCTGGCAGCCAGCCTGCTGGGTTTCCTCTGGCTTCTGCGCTCTCCCTGTGGGGTGTCCACTGCACATTGATGGCTGGAAAATATTTATGCCTTACTTCAGACCAGCCACATTGTCCCAGTCCCGCACAGTGCAAAGGACAGAGTATCCATGGAAACCCACATGTTGCATGCAAATATTTAGAAGAAATCTATCACGTAACATCTGCTACTAAATAAGAGCCCTCCAGCCCAGGCCTACAGACACACAGTTAGCAAGCATCTGTGCCTGTGACTGGGCCCTGGCAGGTGGTGCCCACCCGTCACCATGCTGGGAGGGCTGGTAGTGGGGCTGTTCCTGCCTCTTAGACACAGAGGGTGCAGCACACTCCTGTACAACCAACTTCTATGTAGGAATGTTCAGGAAATCCTGGTTCCCACATGTCCCGAGCACCCATTGTCTCCAGCCTGCTGCGTTCCATCCTGTATCTCTAGAAGAAAAGCCTGTGACCCTTGTGACTCATGGACTTTGTAACCACTGCAGCAATACTCTGTGGCCTGTCACAACATCCTCAATATGAATGGAGGGACAACACAGCACAAAACTTAATCTTTACGAGGATCATCCACAATAAAAGTGAAATCCAGAATTGTAGATAAATTGAAGTCTTATATAGCCGGAAGTGGTGGCTTCCCTCTCTAATTCCAGCACTTGGGAGGCAGAGGCAGGCAGATCTCTGTGAGTCCAAGGCCCGCCTGGTCTATATAGCAAGTTCCAGGACAGCTAAGGCTATCCAAAGAGACTGATTCCTTTTTTTGAGACTGATTCTTAAAAAGAAAAAAGTATCCAACACAACTTAAGAACATTTTGAAACATTAAAAAAAAATCCCCTATTTGCTAGGTGACAGTAGCCTGGCCTACAGACCTCATTTTAGGACAGCTAGAGCTACCCAAAGAAACACTGTCTCAAAAAAAAGAAAAACAAAAACCAGCAAAAATCCCATATTATTATTTTAAAATAAATACTTTATTAAATTTTAGTGTTTAATAGTAGAGATATTTGGTATTTATTCATTATAGTTTGTATTTTAATAGGTAATTTTGAAGCCTTTAGAAAAATATACCTTAAAGTCAAGTATGAAATTTAAAATAAGTTATTTTAATTGTGTATCTTTCTGTCTTTATGTCTGTGGTGAGTATGCACAAATGGTCCCCAGGAACTGGAGTTAAAGGCAGTTCTGAACTGTCTCTTCTGGATGCTAGCAAATACTTTTACCAACTGAGCCATTTCTTTAGCCCCTAGTAGGAACTTTAAATACCAATGTGGGATTTGGTACTGTATGAATTTCTTCATTAACACATGCCTGCCATAATTTAAAATGAATCCCAAAAGCAAAGCTGGGGCTGGTGGCACATGGTGGGTCTATGCTATGGCCAGCAGAGAAGCAAACCTTGGGAGGGAAGAAGGAAACACTGTTCAGCATGACTTAGTTAGCCAGGTTGGATCAAACTTCTGGAATCTGACCCCAAGAGGTTTATTGTAAACATATTTAAACACAGTACAGTTTGGAAAAAAAGTTCCCTGGTATAATACAATTCCCAGTGTACAAGGAGACGAAGTTACATCAAAGCTCAACTCAAAGTACATGTCGTTTCTCCCAAGAAGATGGGTTCTAAAGTTAGGCTACCTGTGTTAGCTTAAGGGCCTAGGGAAGGAAGACCTGTCGTGGTTTTGGTCATACAGATGGTGGCTGTTAGCCACCTCCTGTCCTGCTTGTGGGGCTTGTGGGAGGGCCTTGATATACAGATAGCATAAGGGTCATCTAGAGGCTTCAGCACCTCTGGCCTCGTTGTGGGAGCTTGGTATGGCCCCGGCCCTTCAGATAGTACAGATCACCAGACTATTAATCACCTCCTGTTCCCAGCCTTCTAGAAGAACAGATTGGTTACACGTCTTTTCCTTGGAGGAGCAACCTGCCTGCTTAACATTCCTGGTTTCCCTAGCAAGGACTTCTGTGCTCCCAACAGCATCTATGTGATTCTTAGTCCTTGGAAGCAAAGGCAAGTTCGAAGACCTCTGTGAGGCATGAACAGCTGTGGCACACTGTAGCTCAGGCTGGCCTTGGAGAGGCAGTCATCCTCCTGCCTCAGTGATGTGTGAACTAAGAATGGGCCCCATAGGCGCACATATTTGAATGCTTAGTCACCAGGGAGTAGCCCTGTTTGAAAGGATTGGACAGATAATCAGGTGTGGCCTTGTTGGAGGAAGTGCGTCACTGGGTGGGCTTTGAGATTTGGAAAGCCTATGCCAAGCCCAGCCCTCCCTCCTCCCCCTGCCCTGAGGACCAGGATGTAGTTCTCAGCTGCTTCTCAAGCACTACTCGGTCTACTGCCATGCTTCCCGCCGTGATGATAATGGACTAAGCCTCTGAAACTGTAAACGAGCCCCCAGTGACTGCTTTCTTCTGTAAGAGGTGCCTCCGTCATGGTGTTTCTTCACAGCAACACAACCGTGACTAAGGCACTCAGCTCCTGGATGCTGGGATGACAGGCTTTTAATTAAGCTCTCGTCCACTCAGAACGGTGGTTACCATTCTAATGTGAGAGGGAGAGAAGCCTGTGTTTATTGCAGGTCACCGTTCCAATGTCTGCTGCTGCGACCTCTTCATCCTCATGACAAGACTCTGAAGCACACAGATACCACTACAGTGTTTTATGGGCAGGGAGCCCGAGGTATGAGGGGGTTACCAATTTGCTCAGGAATACTCCAGGCTCAGGCCTATGCAGGCTGCCACCAGAGGGAGCAGGGTTTCCAAGTACAATCATCCAGCCAGAGTTGAGGAAGAGAGATGCCAGGGATGGAACCCCGACTTCTCATTCGGAAGCCACCTGAACTGCGGGCAAGAGTGATGACTAACTCCAGAGCTGCTCAGCAGGTTTTACTGTGAATTAAAAAAAAAAAAAAGTGTGTTGACTCAGCAGCCAGGAGTGGACTCAGTGGTAGAGAACTAAGACAGAAACCACAGCTATGTGAATGACTACCCAGAAACGGAGTCCACACCACCAAACAGCAGCATCAATGGTTACATGGGAGCCATGCTTCTAAAAAGGGAGGGAGAGAAGGCTGTGTGTTCTGTGTGTTGAGAACTTGCTGGTCTTCCAGAGGGTGCCATCCTAGCACCAATGCCAGGCAGCTCACACTGCCTGTAATTCCAGCCAGAGAACATCTGTGTAGTTGGCATTTCCTTTGGGCCACCACAGCTCCCAAATAAAGACACGGAGACTTTTTATTATGAATGCTCAGTCTTAGCTTAGGCTTGTCCCACTGGCTCTTTTAACTTAATTTAACCTGTTTCTATTCATTTACACTTTGCCTTGGAGCTTTTAACCTTCTTTAATTCTGTATGTCCTATTTTCCTGCTTCCTCTGTGTCTGTCTGTCTGTCTGGCCCCTGGAATCTCCCTGTCATCTTTTTCTTTCTTTTTCCCCTGAGCCTAAATTCCTCCCCCCCTTATTCTCCCTGCCTGCAGATCCATTTATACCTTCTCCCTCACTATTGACCACTCGGCTTTTCATTAGACCAACCAGGTGCCTTAGGCAGACAAGGTAAAACAGCAACACATCTTTGCATAGTTAAACAAATATTCCACAACATAAACAAATGCAACACATCTTTGCATAAACATTCTGCAATAGATGTGAACCCCTCTTCTGGCTTCTGTGGGTACTTACACACATGTGGCATTCACACACACACACACACACACACACACACACACACACACACACACACACCTTTTTTTGCTCAGCGACTGTCCTAGTTTCTTTTCTCTTGCTGTAATAAAATAACCCAACAAAAAGAAACTTAGAGAACAGCTTTATCTGGTCCTTTATATCACGACTCAGGATTATAGTCCATCCAAGGAGGGCACTCACAGCAGCATGAGCATATGACAGCTGCTCACATCATGTCCACAGTCAAGAGCAGAGAGACATGAATGCACCCATGTTTGCTTGCTCCGTTGTGCTCAGCTCTTTTACTCATACAGTTCAGGACACCCTGCCTAGGGATTGGTGCTGTCCATAGTGGGCTGGGCCTTCCCACACCAATGAACAAGACACTTCCCCACACCCCCCAACCTGATCAAGAGTGACCCTTGTACTCTTTGCAGGTGACTCTAGGTTGGGCTGACAAAGTTAATACCAAGTGATACGGTCTGTACTTACATGTACAAGGAGGCCCAGGGTTCAAATCCCAGAAAAAAGATGAACGTGCATAACCAAAAACTATTAAGTAAATAAACATGCTGTGTCTATTTTGCACAGTAGTCGAATGTCACTCAGGAGAAATATATTCCCTGGGCTGCAGTGACAATTGTGATTACAACAGAATCACTCCCAAGCAACACCCAGAATTGCATGACTTTGTGTTTCCAGCAAACTCTACCTGTGAAGTGCAAGTTCCCCCTCCCTAACACTCACTACAGCACAGGGTGGGGATGAGGGTGGGAGGGAGACTATCCAAATCAATCTCCAAATTCACCTAATTACCTCATAGGTTCAGCTTTTGTCGGTTAACATTTCATTTTTGTTGTTGTTCAAATGAAGAGCAGGACAATCAGGAGACAGATCCCCTCCCCAACTATTTATAAAGTCTCTCACTGAACCCCGACTTACCACTGGCTGGACTGGCTGGCCAGAGAGCCCAGAAGATCCTGTTCCCACCACCCCAGTATGGGGGCTACAGGCACACGCCACAAGTGCTTAGCTTATTTATTTACTTTGAGCTCTAGGATAAAAACCAGGTCCCTGTGCTTCTGCACAAGCACTGAGCCGTGTGCCCAGCCAGCCCCGGAGCTTTTAAATAATTCCAACTATTCTAGTTCTCTCTGCATGTCTGTCTCCTGCTCTCTTGCATTTCTTTTTTGATGAAGGATTAATGCATTGGTTTCTGTTTTGTTTTTTCAGTTAAATGCCACCACACTAAATCAAAATTCTAAAGTGTGTGCAACTTGTTTTACACACACACACACACACACACCTGTTACATTTAACCTCAAGCAATGTCCAAGATTCATATTACAGTCAGTCATTAAGTTTTCTTAGGGCTCTCGGTGTCACTTGGAACCAAAGTGTGTGCTTAGCATGCCATTGAGCAAGTACCAAAAATAGACAGAGCCAGCATTTTTCTCAAGCCAGCAAGTTCAGTTCACCCAGCATCCATAGACTGAGTGCGTGCACAGGGTGCTGGCTGTCCACTTCTGTTTAGCACGCCACCAGGTTCTCCACCTTCCTTGCTTGTCAACACACCAAACACACTTCTGTGGCAGGCAGGCTGGCCTGTCGGCTGCTGCTCTCTAGCTTGGAATGCCCTTCCAGAGCTGTGTGATTCATGCCCTAACCTGGAGGAAATAAGAGTGTGTCCCTTGATGTATTACAGATGTGTACACACACACACACACACACACACACACACACACACACACACACACACACGCTCACCCTCCCCCACTCATCCCCTCCTGTCCTTCTCTATACATCCGAGAGCCTGACACACATATAGTGATATGCTGTGTATAACGGCACCAGACCACACACACCAGCTTAATGTCGACACTGAAGCTGAGTGTGCAAAAGTACATCTGTGACGTCCACACACAAGCAACGATGCGTTTCTCAGAACACCTCTCGGTCATGGGGTGACATGTGACTGGATTTATCTATGCTGGCGTTCACTGTCTTCCCCCACCACCAAGAATCTGCTCTATAGCTAAGAAGGACATCATTCGTCTACTGTTACATCCCCGGCACACGGAGGACCGTAAAAAAAACTTCATGAACGTGTTCCTGTTTTGTGAGGCAGGCACAGCACTGCTCAACTGCTTCGCAGCCAGGAGAGGCTGAAGCAACATACATATGTGACACACTGCCCTATAATGTTGTTGGGACAAAGGACCATGAGACTACAGAGTTTTGAGCCACGGTGGCAAGGGTGGAATGTGGCTGGCCTATCTACTATTGATTTCAAAGCCTGCATAGGCGTCGCTGTCCAACAGCAGATTCAGAGAACACGTACACCATCATCACTCAGGTATTCTTTGTCCTAGGGGTAACCACTGCTCAGCCTGGAGTAGAAGGGGCCTATTTATATTTACTCTAGTAATCCATCTTGCCTGTTTCTCAGTCAGATCTGGCCACTTGTCCTCAACAAGCTAATTAAGAGTTGAATTAATAGTGAAAAGCAGATTTTATCCAGTGTGGCCACACTGGGGGGAGAGGCAGAGACATGCAGAGAACTGCCTTAAGTCCTCTTCGCGGTCCTGGAGTTTGCTCAGTCTTCCTGGAGGGCGGAGGAGGATGGGCGCGTGTGCGCACCCCGACCACGCAGTCTGGGCTTCAGTGTCTCCCTGCAGGGCGGTCTGACGAGAACCGTGTGAGAACCGTGTGCAATAGGCGAGGGGAACGAGGCGCCCTCGGCCTGGGTCCCCCCCCCCCCGGGAACAGCCCATTTCTTTGGGGCCACTGGTCCCGCGGCCTGACAGACGGGGACGCGGCGTCCCTCTGCAGTCCGTTCATTTCCGCCGGGCCGGTTGCAGAGCCCGGCAAGCCGAGGGCTCGCAGCCGCCTGAGGAGCATGGCAGGGACGGGCTGTCAGCACAGCCCGGGCCGCGGAGCCGCTGAACGCGTCACTCTCCGGCCAGCGCATCCCCGCGGTCGCCAGAAGCGCGTCACACCTCCAAGCCGCCGTCTTCCCCGGAAGTCCGCCAAGAAGCTGCTCTCCGTGACTTCGCAGCGGACGCGGCGAAGAGGGGCCCTTCCGGCGGCGGCTGCGCAAGCGCACTGAGTCCCGCGCGGGCGGCTCGCTCGCACCCCGCCCACTGCGGCTAGATGTAGCCAATGGCCGGCGCCGCGGCCGACGGAAGTCAGTCGTGCGTCTCTGCGGCTCAGCCGACCCATTTCCGGCCGCCGGTGGTCCGTCGGAGGCGTTCCGGGTGGCCCGCCCCCGGGAGGCTTGTCACACGGTCCGGGCCGAGGCGGAGCGGGGCTCGGGTCCTCACAGGACTGCGAGTCAGAGTTTCCCCCTCGCGCCAGCGCCGCCTCAAAGGTCAGGGCTCGCCCACTCTCCGGTGGCGCCCGCCTGACCTTTCGTGGGCTCCCAGGGAAGTTCTCCGCGGCGTTGGGAACCCGCCCATCAGCTGGGCGCCGAGGCCCCAGCCTTTTATCTCCAGCACTCGGGGTCAGAGGCAGGAGGATGGCCGCGAGCTCCAGTTCTAGTCGAGACTGAGCTGCTATGTGGGACAGTCTCAAACAGGCACACGCACACCAAAACAAAAAACAAACAAACAAAAAAACAAAACACTTTTTTTTCTATTTCGGTAAATGTCCCAACGGCCTCTCTTCCTCACAGAGATGAAAAACGTTAACTTGACGCTGCAAGTGCACGAGTCACAGGCACCGTCTGCTCGGATGACCGTGACGTGAGAAAGATGAAACACAGCGATTGCTGAACCGCACCGACTTCCTGAAACCTGGGAGGCTTTTGGCTTGTGCTTCTTCCCACCTTGCATAATGACTTGTCAGCTGTTGAGTGAAAAGGCTCGTGGATAGGATGGGGCTGTTCTGACAGACTAACAGGTGTCTTCATGACCAGTGTCACAGCAGTCTGTTTTGGTAAATGGCTGGATTTTTTGGCTTTCTTCTGTAAATGTGTGATGAGAAGTTTCTTTGAATTGTCACCAGAGTTACTGGCACTATTTACTAATGCTGGCAGCGTGTATGGTGGGCAGAGTGTGAATCCTGGCATTAGAATATCTGAGTTTTCCCCCAAGACTGCAAAATCTTACATTCACTCTCCTCTACCTCAGTCTTCATATCTGTAAAATGAAAGTTATGATGCTGTATTAGTTACTTTTCTCCTTGCTGTAACAAAGTATCTACAGCAACTTGAGGAAGGGGGCCGGTATTCTGCTTAAGGAAGGGGTTGGAGTCCATCACGACAGGCATCTGGTCACACTGCATTGGCACTCAAGAAGTGGGTCTATGGATGCCAGGGCTGTTTGCCTTGCTTTTGTGCATTGAGGGACTGCCCCGCCCCTCACCCACCCCATGGAATGATGCCACCCACATTTACAGGGGTCTTTCCACCTCCACATAACCTAAGTAATTCTCCCTAGATACTTCCAGAGCCTTGTTTCTGTGGCGATGCTACATCTTGTCACATTGCCAATAGGAACCATCACAGACACCTTCCAGACTCAATGAGAAAACAAACATTAGCGTTTTGGCTAAAAATACTGTGATCAAGTTGGGTGTATGGCACATGCTTTTAACTCCAACACTCAGGAAGCAGAAGCAGGCAGGTCTCTGTGAGGCCCGCAGGACCAGCCAGGGCTACATAGTGAGAGCCTCTTAAAAAAAAAAAAAAAAAAAAGACTGAGCACTTTGGGAGAGAGGATAAATAAAGAGTTGGAAGGATGGAAGGCCAGGGCTCCTGCTGTGTGAGTTAGCACCTACTTTATAGTAAAGGCTGCTTCCCTTGTGTTTTGAGGAACCCTGGCAGTAGCTCTGGAGAGAAGCTCTTCTTACCAAGCCATGGCTTTTCAAGGCTTTGCTCAATCCTGTCTTTACATTCATTCTGTTGGCAAGACCAACACCCAGAGTGAAGGGGGGAAAACCCGCACAGCATACATGCAGCTGGAAGGGGAAAGAACTATCTGGGGTTGGAGGAAGAGTCCATCTACCACAAGAAACAATAATATTTGATAGTTTTTAAAGAGTCATTTAATTTTTAATTATGTTTCTCGCTGTGTGTAGGTATGTTCATGAGAGTGCAAATGCCCTTGGCGTTGTGTTTCGGGCCATTGTGAGCCACCACCTCAGGTGGGTACTGGGAACTGAAACCAGGTTTTCTGAAAACACTTAATCACTGAGACATTTCTTTAGCCCCAGTATTTGAGTTTTAAAACTGTGTGCAGGGTATTCATTGAAAGAAAAAAAGAAAAGGACATGACAGTTCCTAGGTATGGTGGAGGAGAAAGTTTATTGTAGCTAAAAGGGAGAGTGTGGCCAGAGGCAGCGACATCTGGGAGAGTCCAGAGTGGACATGGCCCTGAACCATGTGAGCAGAGGAGGAAGGGAGAGGGACCAGAGATTAAGAGGGACTGCCTGGGCCAAGAGACTGACCAGAGAGTGGCATAGCCAAAATGGCTGGATTATGTAGGGAAGGGCAGCCCAGACCCTAGACTGGACAGTTTGGGGTAGAGGGCCAGGTATACCAGCCATACCCTGTGACAGGTAGGGACTGAGGGACGCTGGGAGAACCTGGTGGCCAGGTCCACTTTGATTGGTTTAATAGGCACCTCCCTTTGTCCCAGGGTTTGAGACTTACCATTTATTGGATAAAATCATTGCTGCCTCAACTCCATTTCAGATCTTCATGGTGGTGTGGAGATGTCATAGTGTGAGCTTCTGATTGTGTTGCCCTCAAACTATTGCCAGGGCCATTGCAACAGCCCTGAACCTAGCCCCACCACCATCTGGCCGCAGAGGTCACCTTCTCAAGGTGAAGTCGCCTTCCTGGGGTGTCCCCAGCCAGGTCCCTGAACTGACACACTGGATTAATCCTTAAGTGAAGAGACAAGGGTATGTGTCCACCTAGAGATGGATTTCATTCTGATACTACAGGCATGAACCACCTTGCCCAGTACCCTTAAGTTGCCCCTGTGTATTTCTGTCTGTCACCCTTGGTTTCTACACTTTCAAAGCTGAAGGGCTAGCTCAAAAGCCAAGTCATTCTAGAACTCCTAAAATAGTTTCTTTTTAAATCCTTAAACAACATCCTACATTTGCTCAAGTACGGTGTGGTCTACACGACTTAACAATTGTACAACTTGAAAAACAAAACACTCCCCCTGTTGCAAGAATCTCCAGTAAGTCAGGTTTCCAAAATGAACCTGTAATGGAGGTCAGCCAATGTATGCGGGGCATTCAGTCTCATCGTAGAGAAAGGGAAGCAAGTGTACATCCTGCATGGGGCTTGCACAAAGCACTAAGAGGTGCCAAATGAACTGCACTTCCTGGTAGGGGCGGGATGGGACCAGGTGAGGATGAGCCTCTCTCCTTCATTAAAAACTTAGGAGGGGCCAGTGAGAGGGCTCAGCAGGTAAAGGTGCTTGCTGCACCCCCGACGATCTGAGTTCCATCTCCGGCCGCTCTGTGGTGAGGAAAGAACAGACTCCAGCAAGCAGTCTTCTCTGCCCTTCCACATGCTCTTAGCACAGGTTAGATGCACACACAAGACATAAATGTAAACCAAACAAATGTAAAAAACCAAAATGAAATTATACAATCTAAATAACCCATTAAAAACGTATTGGAGATGTCAGCCTTGTTCTACCAAGAGTGCAGCGGGCCTTTTATTATTTGTGAGTTTGTGTGTGTGAGTGCAGGGCCTGTGCAGGCCAAAAGAGGCCATCGGATTCCCCTGGAACTGGAGTTTCAGGCAGTTGTGAGTCTCCCCTTATGGGAGCTGGGAACCAAACCTGGGTCTTCTGCAAAAGCAGCAACATCTCTTGACCCTTGAGCTGCCTCTGCAGCTCCCAGCTGGGCCTTTAAAAATAGTGTCGTGAAAAAAACAAAACTCTTGTGACCCCACACAGGGTGACCAGGCCTTGGGGAGAGGGGCAGGCCTGGGATGACCTGGAATGGAGTACTAGCAGGCCAGGGGTGAAAAGAGGGGGGTGTCACAGTAAGGGGCAAGAAAGGGGAACGGCGCACAAGAAAAGTGATGTAAAACATCCTCCAAAGATGGCAAGTAGTAAGATTACAAACACGTGTGGGCAACCTTGCCAGGCTTTTATTTATTTTAGAGAGAGAGAGGGAGAAGGGGGATGGGGGGAGAAGATGTTCTAGCCTAGCCTCTCTGTGTGTGTGTGTGTGTGTGTGAGAGAGAGAGAGAGAGAGAGAGAGGAGAGAGAGAGACGGACGGACGGACAGACAGACGACAGAGAGACAGAGAGAGAGAGAGAGAGAGAGAGAGAGAGAGAGAGAGAGAGACAGAGGAGACACGTTCCAGCCTAGCCGCTGTGTGCGCGTGCGCGCGCTTGTCCTAGCCTGGCCTCGAACTCGCGCCCCTTCTCGTGCGCGGGTCTCAGAGAGCGCCCAATGCGTCCGGCGCCCGCAGGGGATCGTACCATTGGCTGAGGGGAGACGCTCGGCCAGCGTCGCCCTGGTAACCTCCGCGTGCCCATCTTCCCCGGATGCGCCCGGCCGGATGTGACGCAGCCCGAGGCGGAAGCGGGGGGGGCGTGCGGCGCGCATGCGTGCTGGCGGGCCGCTCTGCGAGTGTGAAGGGCCGGGCGCGGGTTGCGGCGGAGCTGAGAGGCCGAAGCTTCGCGTGGGTGGAGGAGGCGCGGCTGCAGGTCAGCGCCCGGAGCGGCGCGGCGCGGCGCGGCTGTCACCCGCTGCCCCGGGAGGGGCCCTGGCGGGCGGGCCGGGGCGGCCGCGGTGCATGCCGGGCCAAGCTCCGCTCGGCACGCTCGGGCTGTGGCCGGCGAGCATTTACTGGAAGGCCTCGGCTGGAGTCGTGGGGCAGGGAAAGCACGCGCGAGCGGCCTGGGCTTCGAGAAAGGAATCCCCTTCCCCCTCAGCGAGAGCGGTGTGGCCGGAGGCTGGCCTGGCCCCACAGGTTTCAGCACGGTTTCTGGGAACCACACACGAAAAACCCTCCAGAATTTACAAGTTTGCAGACTGTGCATTTCCTCTGTGGCCCGTGAAAGTCAGTTGTGGTGTTTAATCACGGTAGTTTAAGAAAGTCCGCCTCTCCTAAATCAGTGTGACAGGCATGCAGGGCCCTCCCTTATGTGGCATGCCTCTGTAAGAAACTGGGCTTAGAAAAGGCAGGGTGAGGGAAGCTCCAAACGCTGCTAACACGCTAGCAATCCCTGCGGTATGTTTTTAGGAGCGTGTTTGCTGTATGAGGTTTAGCCTGCATCTGTATATGCGCAGTGCCCGCGGAGGCCAGAAGAGGGGCCCAGACCCCCTGGAACTGGAGTTGCAGACAGCTGTGAGCTGCCATGTGGGTGCTGGGAACAAAACCTGGGTCCTCTGCTCCTTACCGTAGTCCATCCCGCCAGGCCAGCTACCCTGTTTCCGTCTCAGAATTAACGACCAGAACGCCACTATGTAAACCAGTATTAACCTAAACGGCTTGCTTTAATTTATCCCAACCTGTTCCCTGGAAGATATTTACACGGTTCGGGTGGTTATTCATTGGCAACTTTTTTTTTTTTTTTTCTCGAGACAGGGTTTCTCTGTGTCTCTTTGGAGGCTGTCCTGGAACTCGCTCTGGAGACCAAGCTGGTCTCGAACTCACAGAGCTCCACCTGCCTCTGCCTCCCAAGTGTTGGGATTAATGGTGTGCACCACCACTGCCTGGCTACACTGGCAACTTTTTAAAGAATTTTTTTTTCCTTTTTTAGATCTTTAAGAATTAGAAATGGCTTCCAAAAGAGCTCTGGTTATCCTGGCCAAAGGTGCAGAGGAGATGGAGACGGTGATTCCCGTGGATGTCATGCGACGAGCTGGGGTGAGTTCCCCTCGTGGGCTGGCCCTCCCTGTTTTACTTGTTGGTTGTGTGTAAGCCTGCATCCTGTGGTTCAGGTGTGCAAGTCAGAGGGGAAATTGTATGAGTTGGTTCTCTCCTCCACCCTGGGATTAAGCTAAAGTCTCCTCAGCCTTTCGCTGCTGAGCCATCTTGCCTGTCGTACTTCATGAGATATTTCAAGTACAAAACTCCAGAGATTACATAATAAAACACTGGTGTTGTTCACTGCTCACCTTTTTTTGGCTTTTGAGATAGGGTTCCACCCTCTAGACCAAGCTGACCTGGAACTTACTGTGTAGCTCAAGGTGGCTTTGAATTCTTGGCAGTTCTCTTGCCTCAGCTTCCCAAATGTCTGGATCACTGCTGACTTGTGACACTTTGCCTTATTTCTTTCAGACCCTTTTCTAATTAATTAATTGATTAATTAATTTATTCAAGGGATGGGTGTGTGGGTTTCCCAGCTAGCCCTATACCCCTGGGCTCAAGCTGTTCTGCCTCAGCTCCCAAGTAGTTGGGATAACAGGCATGGGCCAACACTTCTGGCCTGGACACCTTTTGTTGGTTTGTTCTTGGTTTTTAAAGTAAATGCTGTGAAGTAGGGGCTTTTCCTGCTTCCCCTTTGTGGAGTCTCCTCAGGCATGTGTCCATTCCTCCTTCCCCAGAATGTCCCATGCATTAGCCTGTGCTTCACATCCTGTGCTTACATGGAGCGTGTCTCTTCTATAACACTGTGAACAGGGAACGCGCTTGTGTCTGCCAGGTTCACTCTGAGCATTTACACAAACCTGACAGCAATGCTGACTCAGCTGTGCTGATTTACTGTTTGAGCAGAATGCAGGCCCGGGCAGTTTACACTCGGCTCTCAAGATGAAACTCCAGTTCCCGCATTTCATGTTGCTGTACAGCACTCTACACAGTACAGATGCCACTGCCTCCCCCCCTCCCGTCACAGCCCTGTGACACTGGAGTAAATAGTTAAGATTTTAACCTTTTCTGTGGATGAATGTCTTTCTGCATGTGTATCTGTGCACTACTGTGTCTGGTACGGGAAGAGACCAGAAGAGCGTGCCTGATCCCCTGGAACTAGAGTTAAGTGGCTGTGAGCTGCCATGTGTGTGCTGGGAACCAAATCCAGGTGCACTTAACCACTGAGGCACCTCTCCAGCCTCTGTAATAAATACTCTTGTGGGTTTTATTTGTGCAAATGTGAGGACAGTTTCAGACTCTGCACCTAAAACTGTGATTACTGGGCAAGCACTGTTAGGATCAACATCTCTGGATTTTGATAGCTTGTCTTCAGTGAGCTAACCTGCTGGCCTCAGCACTGTAGGAAACGCCTGTGTTTTGGGTACTAGCTAATGGTAATGTCTTGCTACTAAATGTTTTGCAGGATAAAGTATTTTTTTGGTTTTTTTTTTTTGGGGGGGGGGTTGTTTTGTTTTTTCGTGACAGGGTTTCTCTGTGTAGCTTTGGAGCCTGTCCTGGCACTTGCTCTGGAGACCAAGCTGGCCTACAGAGATCCACCTGCCTCTGCCTCCCAATAAAGTATTCTTTAATTGTTTGACTTTCATGTCTACTTTGGAAAAAACTATGAGGTTTAAATGACAACGGTAACCTTGCAAGATGGGCTATTAAAAGGGTGACTCTGTAATTCATCTCCGAACTCAACATTTGTAGCGTAGAGGGTGTTCTAGCCAGTCAGAACTGCGGTAGCAGCTCAGCTACAAATTAGTACTGTCCTTGGACAAACCATAAGATTCCTGCTATTTAATATATCTGGCCATTGCCTCTGCTTGGTTTTGTGGTAATCTCTGACAAGTTACTTAAAACCACCGAATGGGTATTAAGTGTCGCCCTGTGTCTGTATATTTCCATGTTCTTGAACATCTGCTCTTTCTCCAGATTAAAGTCACTATTGCAGGCCTGGCTGGGAAAGACCCCGTGCAGTGTAGCCGTGATGTAATGATTTGTCCTGACACCAGTCTTGAAGATGCAAAAAAGCAGGTTTGTTTTGTATATCTGAACTTTTCCTTCTTGGGGCTTACCAGTTTCTTGTTTGTTTGTTTGTTTGTTTGTTTGTTTGTTTGTTTTGAAATGGCTTTTGGCTGTATCTATGACTGCCGTTAGAATGGACTTAAGAAAATGATTCTGCCCGGTGTTGGTGGTACACACCTTTGATCCTGGCACTTGGGAGGCAGAGACAGGTGGATCTCTGTGAGTTCAAGGACAGCTTGGTCTACATACAGAGCAAGATCCAGGACAGCCAGGGCTACACAGTGAAACCCTGTCTCAGAAAAAAACAAACAGAATTAAAGACAATGATCCTCCTGGATGGGAATGGCTGGCTCCTGTGACTTGTGAGTGGGTGGGGTGGGTGGAGAGCTCACAGATGGTGGCTGAGTGGGAGCATTGTTCTTCATTGGCACTTTTCTCCCAGAGGCCTCCTTACCTCTTAAGGAGGTGACTTTCTCAGTACTGGTAGCTGAACTTTGGGTCTTACACGGCCACGAAAGGTCTCTGCCAGTAACTTTCATCCTCCTAGCCTCTTCCTCCTTTGTTAAAGATTTGTTTTGAGACAGGGTTTTGGAAGTGGCACTCCTGTGGCCCAGGCAGGCCTGACTCCTAACCCCTCTGTCTGGGCTTCCCTGGTAGCTGGATAATGGGCCGGGCTCCTTTTTCTTCCCTCCCCTTTCCTCTGAGAGTGACAGGTAGAGTTGCAGGATTCCTTTCCTGTGGGGTATTGCGTAGGTGATGTGTAGTTGGATTGGGGTAGAGGTGAGAGCTCTCCTTCCACGGTTCTGCTTTCTGTGCATTGTACGATGACGGGTACTGTTGGTTGTCTTTGGAAGGCTAGGATCACTTTCCTCCAAAGCATCCCTGCCCACTGACCCTTAGACACTACCATAGGTCAGAGGTCATGGCTCAGAGTGATAAGAGATGGGCTGTGCCCTGTAGAGCAGAGACACTGCAGCGAAGGAGGGAAAGAAAGGCAGGTCATGAGTGCAGGTCCCCCACCTGTCTCACATGGAGAGACCTGCATTGCTCTCTAAGAAGTTTCAGTATTGCTGAGCTGGAGAGATGGCTCAGAGGTTAAGAGAGAGCACTGGCTGCTCTTCCAGAGGTCCTGAGTTCAATTCCCAGCAGCCACATGGCGGTTCACAACCATCTGTAATGAGATCAGATTCCTTTTTCTGGTTTGTGTGAAGACAGAGCACTCATACACGTAAAATACATACATAAACAAACGAGATTATTTGTGTGTGAGTTTGTGTGTGTGTTTGTGTGAGTGAATGCTGTGTCTCTGGATACTTAACAGAGGCCAGAAGAGGGTGCTGATTCCCCTGGAGCTGGAGTTAATATGGAGTTGTGAGCCACCATGTGGGTGCTGGCGACTGAACTCTAGTTCTCTGCAGGAGCAGCAAAAGTTTAACTGCTGAGCCATCTCTCCAGCCCTCAAGTCTGCATCTTTCTTTCCTTCTGTCTTTTTTTTTTTTGCTTACAATGTTCCACCGTAGGGATATACCTTTATTTGTTTATTTGATTTTTGTTGTTGTTGTTTTGAGGCCCCTGCTTCCTCCTTCAGGTGCCACCACTATGCCTGCCACTTAGTTATTTATTTTTAGTGTTGGAGAATCAGATCCAGGGTCTCACTTGTGCTAAGAGTGTGCTCTACCTAGAGATGCGTATGTATAACCCCACCTCCATGTGCACACTGCCGGTCTGTGGCAGATGGTGCGTCTTCAGATACGAAGCTGTTACTGGGCTACCATTTAACACAGTAGAAATAAAATGTTCTCTTTTATTTCCCTACTCACAGGGACCATACGACGTGGTGGTTCTTCCAGGAGGCAATCTGGGTGCACAGAATTTATCTGAGGTAAAAAACTGCTCAGTTACACCTCATTGAAGCACGTATGAAGAAAGTCTTGTAGCTTCTACTCTGTTGTGCTGTGTTTGTTCTGGTGTGCACCAGGAGTGGTGCGTGAGATGCAGGAGAGATAGCCGAAGTTAGCTGGTGGTGTCCAGCATTGCAAAGCATGGTTCTGAGAACACTTACTGCAGAAGTAAGCTGAATTGGTGGAGCAGCTGCTGCAAACAGGCTCGGCGAATGCAGCCCAAAGTGAGCTGCAAAGGTCCCGGCTCGGCAGCAGCCTAGCAAGTGCTGCCTGCTCTGTCCCCCGGGCTCGGGGGCAGCTGTGGGGCCAGAGGACCAGTGTGAATACAGGGTGGCATCAGAGGTGGCCCGATGAGGGCCAGTGTGAATACAGGGAGGCATCAGAGGTGGCCCGATGAGGGCCAGTGTGAATACAGGGTGGCATCAGAGGCGGCCCGATGTGCCGAGTCAGACGGGAAGGCGTCGGGAGTAGGGAGTGGGCTATGAACAGGCAGGGGCAGTCGGTGGACAGTTCCTACTGGGGTCTTGTCCCATCTGCCATCTGAAGCTACTGAACCCCATGTCTCCTCACTTCTGCCCCTTCCAGAGCACAGGACCAGGGTCATGTGCCCCGATGACACTGTTTTTTCCTGCCCGTCTTCATTGAGGTGGGCCTTTCTCTTGGGGGGAATGTGGGAACCTGTCACTTTTGTGTTTACTGATTTAGAGCTCTTTCTGGAAAGCAGGTGGAAGTAAACTAAGCCTCGAGTGAGTGCCCTGCTCTCCTTGTAAGGTGCTCTGTGGTTCAGTGGTGACTAGGTGTTTGTGTTCTCTCTCTAGTCAGCTGTGGTGAAGGAGATCTTGAAGGAGCAGGAAAGCAGGAAGGGCCTCATAGCTGCCATCTGTGCAGGTGAGTAAGTACAGGGTGTGGACCACGCAGCTGGCTGAGGGGCCAGCCTGCCTGGAAGTTTGAATGCATACAACTTACCTTCGTGAACCAAAAAGGCACCCACACTGGGTGTTTGGTTAGGGTGCCATGAAGTTGTGTCATTGCCTCACTGAGCATGACTGTTGAACTCTTCGTCTCTCCATGCTCTGGGTCTCAAGTCTGTGGAACTCACTGTTTTCCCTAGCTGGTTGACCTGGGGATAAGACCTCTGGAATCCAGCAAACAGCCTGTCGCAGCAGATCTCTGTGCCAGCAGTCTGGCCTGCCAGGAGAGTCAGCAAGAATCTGTGTGGCCTGAACACCACAGCTCTAGCTGGGGCTCTCCTGCCTCCTGCTTGCTGAGGGTTTGCTTCAATGCCCCTTGACACCCATGGCTTCAGATAAGGTCTTTTGGGGTTCCGTACGCGTCCTGGGCCTTGAATCTGAAGTCATTTCCTTCCTTAAAACCCATTCCTGTTGCTCTAACATCAGGTGATGTTCTGGCGTCTGGATCAGTGCCACTTTTCCAGTGTCTTCCTTGCTGGACACCTTTTACACGTGTCACGGAACAAATGATCCGTGACTTTAGGGATGGATGGTTCTGTTTGGGGACTGAGGGACTCTGTCCTAGCTGGGGGACAGAGTAGATCCAGCAAGAGCATCTGTGCCCGTTTCTGTCCACCTCCTGTTGGAATGCCATCAGGCTGTCAATGCCATCCTTCAGGCAAGGCATTGTGCTGTCTCCTATTGTTAGTCTTCCCAGTTTGGGGCTGGCTGTGGAGATCGACCTGTAAACCCAGCACAGGGGATGTAGAAATAGGTTCATGAGTTCAAGACCACCCTGAGCTACATAGCAGGAGCCTCTCACTAAAGAAGAAAAAGGGGGAAGAGTGGGGGAAGTTCTAACCGTTCCCAGCTTGGGACCGATAGCATAGCTCAGGTGTAGAGCGTGTGCCTAGCATGTGTGGGGCCCTGGGTTCCATTCCTGGCACCAAAGACTGACTGGTGAAACCATTCTTACTCCCTGACATGACACAGCAACAGACACCACCCGAGTAGACATTCAGGGGGTCCCTGCATCGAGTGCGTGAGAACTGTTAACAGACCTAGGCACTGCCCTGGACATCTTGTCCTGGCTCCTACAGCTCTGATTCCCTGCTGTGAAGAGGCCCAGGGGTTTTTGTTGGTTGATGGTCCTGTGATCCCTGCAGCCTTGAACTGTCTGTCCTCTGTGGGCAGGAAGTCACAGGTGGGCAGGTGCTCTTCACTGATCTGGGAGACCTTAGGGTTTTCCTGCGTTTGTTCCTTATGACTTGGCTGAAACTAAAATGCGGAGTCATCTCATTCTTCCCTATCACTGAGTAGATAGACCATTGCCAGCTTTAGCTGGCTGTCTCTCTTCTGCTGAGGCACGCGGCAACGCTGCGGCCTCCCTGTGCGTGAGGTCAACATTACAACAGAAACAATACTAGCGGTGTGTGCCGTGCCATGCTAATCGAATTGATCGTCCTGTGCCACCACCCTGGAATGATGAACAGAGAACACGGGCATAACTTAGGCAGGGAATGGAGCACAGTAACAGAAGAGATGTGTGCTTCAGTCAACAAGAGGTCAGGGCAGTCTGGAGTTTCCCTCAGGCACCATGTTTGAACTGGGTTGTTAGCTTCACCTTTGAAGAAAGTCATCGGCGGCAGGAGGCTTTCCTGGGAAGGAAATACAAGGAGCATTACTTTGAGTGGGGGATGGGGCATGGGGTGGGGAGCTTGAAGGTGGAGGAGCCCTGGCAGGGTTTTAGGAGCTGCCCTATAAGAACAGTTCACCAAAAGCCAGGGTACCCAAGGAGTTCCAGTTAGCTGGGTGTTCTTTTGTCAAGTGTCCACCAGGTGGCACCATAGGAAGCAGGGTTCCCAGAGCTAACTCTTAAGGCATGTCCAATGGCAGTTAGAAGTTTGTCTTAATTTTCAAAATGGGCTTTTCACCCCCACCCACACCCCCACCCCAGCCTCTCAGAAGTCAGCAGTGAGGAGCTTACATGACAGGGAAGGCAGCCATGCGTCCTAACCCTGTTGCATGAAGCAACAATGCCGTTACCTCCAGGGGAGCAGCCTCGAGACCTGACTGACCTGGCCATGCTCTTCCCTCAAGGTTAGTGGCAGAAGCTTGCTGCCAAGTAGAGAATGACGTAGGATTCTCAGTTCAGATCTTCCCCAGTGAGAATCTGAGAGGTACACATGAAACCGTTCCAATAACAGTGAATGGTAGCTGGGCGTGGCGGCACACGTTTAGTCCCAGCACTTGGGAAGCAGAGACAGGCAGGTCTCTGAGTCTGTGCCAGCCTGGTCTACATGGTGAGTTCTGGCCAGCCAGGGCTACATAGGGAGACTCCTTTGTCCTAAAATGAAAACCATTGAGTGGTAATTATGACATTTTTAGACTTTGGAAATTGTCTGCCCTCTACAACTGTCTTGTGTAGAGAAGGTATGAGGTGGAGAAGGGCGTGTATTTGACGCTTAGACTCAAGAGGTTACTGTGGGCTTGGTCTGAATCTGAGGCGTGAGTGGCCCAGGCCTGGACAGTGATGCTCTGTGCCAGCTCCTGCTGTAGCGGCTGTGGTGAGAGGCTGTGGGTCGAGAGCTCCTGTTCTGAGGGAGCCAGGCCTGGAGGAGGCTACAGAGTAAAAGCTCACTGACAGGAGAGGTCAGGTGCTGTTTTCATGAAGAGAGGACGAGGCGTTGAGGGAAACATTCGGGTGGGGACAGACACGGTGTGCTGTGAGCATCACTGAAGTTGGCCGTTTGCACTGAGCTCACCGGTGACAGACAGGCTGGTCCTCATGTTGGTCTCGTGGGCTGGCAGTGTGCATGGTTTTTCACATCAGAGGCTTCAAAAGGACCCAGTGTCTCTGCACCTCAGACTTGAGCCCAGAGATTCCCTGCAGGGCCCGGCTTGCCTTCCATCTTCATCCCACAACTGGTAGGTGTGTGTGGGGCTGAGCAACTTAACTCTACACTTTGAAGTAGAAAAGAGTGGTCACGAAACAGCAACAAAACATGCATGTTTTGACCCCAATGCCTTTGCCACAAAACTAACTCTTTATAAAGAGTAGGCAGGAGCTGGAGAGAGAGACCAGCAGTCAACAGACAGGCATGGTTACCCACAGCCAGGTGTGTCTCCAGTCCCAGGGGATCCAACCATGCACAGACAAAGTACATGCAAGCAAAATACCCATGCGTGTAAAAAAATAAAAAGGGAACTAGTGTTTGTTTAGCAGGGCAGCCCCTCACCTTTGTACTCCCAGGACACGGTCCCTGTTCCTCGGGGCTGTGTGTCTCTTTGCTCTACAGTATTGAGGAAGGGTTTTGGTAAGCAGCTGCTGAAGTATTTGCGAGTTTGTGACCTCGGCAGACGTGTTTGTTCTGCACAGACCCATCTGGGATCCACCCTTCTGTTTGTGTTTAAGTATGTTATTCAGAGGCATAACTACGCAGTCCTATTGGCCTGGGACTCACAGAGATCCCCCTGCCTCTGCTTCCCGAGCTCTGGATTAAATGGGTGCTCCACCATGTCCAGCACTGTTGCAGGTTTTAACGCACAGATCTTCTGTCTGCACTCTCATCTTTTTATCCATCTTATTCGTAGGTCCTACCGCTCTGTTGGCTCATGAAATCGGTTTTGGAAGCAAGGTCACAACACACCCAGGGGCTAAGGACAAAATGATAAATGGTGGTAAGTATACCCTGTATTCCCATAGAAAAGATCTTAGAAACTTGTATGGGGGGGTGGCAGCTGTGACGTGACTTGGGGCTCAGGAATTCCTTGGCCATGGTGTGGCGGCCTTGTTTCCTTCAGATGTGCCTCTCAGCTGGTACTCACATAGGGGATACAGGGGAGCATGCCGGTTTCTGTTTGCAGGCACCAGACTCCGGATTGTCAAAATGGGAAGGAAATGCCAGCTTATTTATTTATTTATTTATTTATTTATTTATTTATTTATTTATTTGGTTTTTCAAGACAGGGTTTTTCTGAAGGTTTGGAGACTGACCTGGAACTCTCATTGAAGACCAGGCTGGCCTCGAACTCACAAGAGATCTGCCTGCATCTGCCTCCTGAGTGCTGGGTTAAAGGCGTGTGCCACCAACACCCAGCTGCCAGTTTAATTTTTATTTTTACCGAATGCCTTGACAGCAGCCCAAGGGTAGAATTTAAACCCTGATGGCAGTTTTGACAAATGTCCTTTTACCCATGGTCCACAGTAAAACAGACCTTCAGGGAATGTCTTAAGTGGCAGGCCTGCCTCATTGGTGACATGTTTCTTTTCTAAGTATCAGCTAGGCATTTAATTATTTTAGTTCAATTTTTGAGACAGAGTTTCTTGTGTAACCCTAGCTGCCCTGGCACTTGCTCTGGAGACCAGGCTGGCCTTGAATTCACAGAGATCTGCCTGCCTCTACCTCCCGAGTGCTAGGATTAAAAGCTTGCACCACCACACTTGGCTGAATTTTATTAAATTTATAAAAGAAATTTCTGCTCAGGGTGAAGCTTGCAGACGGGATGGGGGGAGTAAAGCCAGGCCAGGTGTCCCTCCCCTTCCACTGTGCAGCTCCTGTGAAGAGTCTTACACAGCTCTAGAGCTGCCCTTTATCCTTTTTGTTTAGTAGTCTTTACTCAGATGAGGTCTAATTAGATTCCTCTGCAGCCACTTCTGGTTTCGAGATGGGATTTCATTGTGTTGCATAGGCGGGCTTGGACTCAAGCCATCCTCCTGCCTCAGCCTTAAAAAGCTGGGAGAGCAGGGGTGTGCCCTGCTGCTCATCTTAGCCTTGCCTTCACCTTAGGTGTCTTGCACAGATTGGGGCTGGGATTCGCTGTGTCTTGTGTTTCTCCTGGGTACGGAGCATGGTTGGTTTCTGCTTCTTTGCCTATGTGAACCCATGCTATCGAAGAATTTGGTTTCTTTCTTCCTTCCTTTCTTCTTTGTTTTTTCGAGACAGGGTTTCTCTGTGTAATACTTCTGGGTGTCCTGGAAATCACTCTGTAGACCATGTTAACTTTGAACTCACAGACATCCATCTGCCTCTGCCTTTCTAGTGATGGGATGAAAGGTGAGCAGAAATTTCTTTTATAAATTTAATAAAATTCAGCCAGGTGTAGTGGTGCAAGCTTTTAATCCTAGCACTCTGGAGGGCAGAGGCAGGCAGATCTCTGTGAGTTCAAGGCCAGCCTGGTCTCCAGAGCAAGTGCCAGGGCAGCTAGGGTTACACAAAGAAACTCTGTCTCAAAAAACAACCTAAAATAATTAAATGCCTAGCTGATACTTAGAAAAGAAACACGCCACCTCTCTAGAGGCTTCCTCTTCTAAAATGACTTCAGCTTTTATCAAGTTGACATAAAAACTGACGACCACAGTTGGCCCCTTGTGAACTCGACATAGACACAGATTGGTCATTAAACCATCACCTTCACTGTTCATCCCCCAGATCTCATATTAATACCAGCATCACAATGTGGGCCATTCCAAAGTGGTTCCTTTTGTTTGTTTTGTTTTTTGAGACAGGATTTCTCTGTAGATCAGGCTGCTTCTGCCTCCTGATTGCTAGGATTAGAGGCATGTGCCTGTCATGTTCAATTTATAGTCCCACAGCTGGACCCATCCACATCAATCAAGAACATGCTCTACAGCAGCGGCTCTCAACCTTTGGGTCGTGACCCCTTGGGGGTCAAACAACCCTTTCATAGGGGTTGCCTAAGACCATCGGGAAATTCGGATTTTTTTAAAATTTTTTTTAAAGATTTATTATTATACAACATTCTGCTTCCATGTATATCTGCACACCAGAAGAGGACACCAGATCTCATTAAGATGGTTGTGAACCACCATATGGTTGCTGGGAATTGAACTAGTACCTCTGGAAGAGCAGTCAGTGCTCTTTAACTTTGAGCCATCTTGCCAGCCTGAAATTCAGATATTTACATTATGATTTATAACAGTAGCAAAATTACAGTCATGAAGTAGCATTGAAAATAATTTTATGGTTGGGGTCACCAAACATGAGGAACTGTGTTAAAGGGTTGCAGTGTGAGGAGGGCTGGGAAGCACTGCTCTCCAGCCTTGCTTACAGGCCAGCCTTACGGAGGCGTTTTCTCAAATGACTCTAGCCTGGGTCCAGCTGACATGAAATTGACACACAGGGTTGCTCTTGGGGCTGCACTTCTGTGTGTTCTTAGCCTTGTTGCTGTGTGCTTCCCTGGAAGCCTGTCACTTCACTGTCAGTAAAACTGAGTGAAAATCACTGTGTTATAAAGACAGGAGCTGAGTTCGTGCTAAGCTAAGGAAATGAGGTCAGGAGGAAAGAATGGCGGGAGCTGAGGCCTGTGTGGTGTGGCTGGCACTGTGTGGGGACAGTGCAGGAAGAGCTTTCGTATGTCACCCGATTTCTTTGCCTGATGCTGAAACACAGTTGTTGAGAGCTCAGTGGGATCCCTGAGTTTATGCAGTGCCCCCAGCTTGCCTGGAGCCTACAGTTCCTGGCAAGGAGGGTGGCATCTTCCTGCTGCCCAGGCCAGCACACTGAGGCTCATAGGCCAGGTGACCAGAGGCCTTTGCATAGTGCAAACCCCCCTCCCCCCCCATTTGTCATTGCTAAGCATGAGGTCTGTAAGTACTGTTTTGAAGACACTGACCTTTGTGCCCCTTAAAAGCATTCTGGAAGGGCTGTAGTGTCCTCCACATGACTGTTATAGGTGAGGCTCTTGTGCAGGGCTCAGTAACAGCATTTGACAAACAGGTGTGAATTTTTCCTCTGAAAAGGAGAACAGCTTCTCCTCCCTTGCCCATGGCGGTGGCAATACTTCTCAGAGCCATGTGTTGGGTGGGTGCCCTCCCACAACACTACATTCTGAGAGGTCAGACAGTTCTGAAGGGCAGACCAGCAGGGACTGGACCCCAGAGCCACTGTGCACCGGGATTGACTGCTTTTTCTTTCTCTCTCTCTCTCTCTCTCTCTCTCTCTCTCTCTCTCTCTCTCTCTCTCTCTCTCTCTCTCTCTCTCTCTCTCTCTTTCTTTCTGCTGCCCCACACTGGTGTCCCCAGGTATCACAGACAAGGCATAGTGAGTGGCTCTCTGCATGTCTTCGTATTTGCACACACAGGCAGCAGTCACTACCTGCGGTCTGCCTCTCCACCTGCCTTTTCCTCGAAGAGATTTTTACAAATCTACCCTAAACTCACAAATCCCAGCTAGCCTCCTTTCCCAGGCTCCAAAGCATCCCGGGCTGCCTTGGTACACTTCTTGAGGCTGTTCCTCACTGTGGCCACTAGGTGGGGCCATTGACAAGAATCAACCCCTGGTTGAGCCCTTTAAACCTCCTAGTTAGGTCCCTTTTCATTTCTAGTTTATCATCTAAAATGTCTTGACCTGGTTTAGCTGTAGGGCTCGGTAAACGTCCCTTCAAGTGATGGTCCCCGTTTTCTTCACTGTAGTATAAATGGGAAGTTCCCGATGCACCCCGCCTGCTTATTTCTGCAGATGGGGTGAGTTTTGAACGAGGTAGGAAGGCAAGCTCCTCCCGATATGGCTGGCCCGCTTGGAGGAGAAATGTGTTTTAGAGATCTCAGTGAACTCGGGATGCCCTGAGCTCTTCGTCCCAGGCAGAAACAGTAGACGTGAGGCTATGGGCATATCTTCTCGTGTTGGTGCCATGCTGGGTTCCCGCCCAGCTGGGTGTGGAGGTCATGATCAGCGGTGTGCCTGCCCCTGGTAGGCGGCTGTGCGCCTGTGCATTTGACCCTTCACAGGAGCCCTAACCCTGGGGCCCTCCCTCAGTCTGTTGCTCTTGGAGCCCTGACATCATTCTCTTCCCTAAGGTTCTGTCCCAGATTTCCCCTTCCTCTCTTTGCCTCTGTGCTGAGGCTAGAGACTCCACAGCCTGGGCACAGGGTCTCCCGTGGGTACCTAGAGTGGGCTCCTCTGTACTCCTCTGTGCACTCTGGACAGTGCCCTTGGTGCTGAGGGGGACAGAAACCACCAGGAGGATGTTGGAGCCGAGCCCTCCTTCACCGGTGGGTAGACTGCCAGGGGGAACTGAGCCAAGAAACTTTCACCCTGGACTGAAAACCTGCTTCTGGGCTCTGGGGGGAGAGAGAGAGAGAGAGAGAGAGAGAGAGAGAGAGAGAGAGAGAGAGAGAGAGAGAGAGAGAGAGAGAGAGAGAGAGAGAGAGAGCGCATGCAGAAGCCCCAGGCACTTTGAATAGCAGATTCTAAACAAAAGAGCAAAGCTGATAGCTGGTGCTGGAGGGGATGAGGGCAGGCTGTGAGAAGCAGCAGGCCCAGCCCAGTGGGAGGTCAGGCCTGCAGGGCCACACTGAGTCAAGACCCAAGGACTGGATGATGGCAACACATCCTGGGTTGTATGGTGAGGGTTAGAAGATGAGTAAGGACAGCCTGGAGGGTGGGTGTGACTTGTAGAGAGCCTGGTCCTGTGTAGAAGAGACAGAATGGGGGAGGGGAGCTGGGGGTCCTTGTGGAGTGCCCCACATTGTCTCAGTTGCAGGTGGCAGATAGAGGAAGAAAGCCTGTGCTGCTGGTGTCTGCCTCCCAGCTACAGTCTTGTGTGGTCTGAGGCTGCAGAGGATGGGACTACCTGTGAACCAGCCAGTTTCCGTCCTCATCACGGTCACTGTCCGGCCTCTTCTCCTGCTCCCTGACTTGATCCCGAACGAGTCCCTGTGGCAAAGTAGAGAAGTTCACCTCTAGTTCCCCTCAGAGTTGTCTCTCTCCCTTGTGCCCAGTGCTCTCTTCCTTTCACCCCTGCAGCTGCTTTACTGTTTCCCCCACAGGGCTTGAGATAGCCTGGAGGGCTTAGGAAACTGATAGCCGCAGCATAAGAACAGAAATGGCAGCGCCAGTGAGCGACAGTTGTTGTCTGACTGACATAATCTAGAGCGACTGTGTCTGTTCCCTGTAGGTCACTACAGCTACACAGAAAGCCGTGTGGAAAGGGATGGCCTGATCCTCACCAGCCAAGGGCCTGGGACCAGCTTCGAGTTTGCGCTGGCCATTGTGGAGGCACTCAGTGGCAAGGAGATGGCTGACAAAGTGAAGGCACCGCTTCTCCTCAAGGACTAGAGCCCAAACCCTGGATCCCAAGATTGAGGCAGGCCATTGGAAGCCAGTCCCCTATGCTAGGCCCACGGGTGTGTCTAGAAGCCAGGGAATCTCTGGAAGTAGCCACCACACAGGTCTCACCCTGAAGCCTGGGTCTGCACATTTCTGAACGTTGCTAGTAGAATAAACAATTTACCAGCTCCTGGCAGCTGCTTTTGTGTCTGCTTCTTTTGTGATATCAACTGCATTCCCAGGTGGTGACTGTTGGTACAGCCACAGGAGGAGCTGCAGAGCCCCTTCCCCACCTGGGAGCCGGAGGGAGGCCCAGACAAGCTCCCCTGTGAGGTAGGGCTTCTCCCATCCCATCCCCTGCTCGCTCTGAAGGATGACCTTCCTGGAGCTCCGTCACCTCCTCTGGGTGAGATGTTATATACACCCATTGTTAGCAGCACTCAGCTCCCACTTAGGAGGAAGATATGAAGATGTAGCTTGGCAGCCCTGACCACACAGAGGACAGGCCCAAGCTCGCTCTCTCTCTCTCTCTCTCTCTCTCTCTCTCTCTCTCTCTCTCTCTCTCTCTCTCTGTCTCCCCCCCCCCTACCCTGCTCCGATGGAGTGGCCAAGAAAAAACAAATGGAGTGCCGACAGCCACCTTGTCACTGAAGAAAACACCGCAGTCCTTGAGATG
Source organism: Cricetulus griseus (assembly GCF_003668045.3). Classification (NCBI taxonomy): domain Eukaryota; kingdom Metazoa; phylum Chordata; class Mammalia; order Rodentia; family Cricetidae; genus Cricetulus; species Cricetulus griseus. The sequence continues at coordinate 5,500,921 of NC_048595.1, forward strand.
CACTTGGACAGCTCCTGGTCCACAAAGCAAGGCTGGAAACCTCACTATTGCTTCTTTTGTTTCAAGACAGGGCCTCACTGTGTAGCCCTGGCTATCCTGGAACTCAGTCTGTAGACCAGGCTGGCCTCAAACTCAGAGACCCCCTGCCTCTGCCTCCTGTACACACGTTTTTCATAAACACTAATGAAAAGAGAGAATGGTGAGGGAGAGGGAGCAGGAGGCTTTGTTCACATGCTGAGGACGACCATGCCTAAAGACCACACTTAAGGGAAGAGCAGTGGTTAGCTTGGGTGTGGCTGTCAGTGCCCTGGTGTGAGCCCAGTACTAGGAAGGCAGGAGGATCACCACAAATTCAAGCTCTCACACCAAGCCAAGGCCACAGCAGGACCTTTTCACTCAGCTCCTTGTCTACTAAAACATCAGTATGTGTCGAGCTCTGTCACTGGTCCCAGGAGTAAGTCCACAGGGTCTGTCCTTAGTTGTGGGAGAGGGGGTGAGGAGAAGATACACAGGTTTGTCCTGTGGTGAAAACGGAGTTTCCTCTGCCAGCAGAGGCCTCTCTGATATCTTCCTTAGGCTCTTAGGGAGATACAAAGAATAGGTTGACAAAGGCCCCAAAGGCTTGCTTGGGGTATGGGGAGAGGCGGGATGAGGAGGACCTGGTGAATGGAAGCTGGAGAGGTGTCAGAGATAGTGGAGGAGACCCAGTTGCCAGTGTTGCCCCAGGGTTTGTCACAGAGCCAGCAGAATCCCTGGCCACCAGTGCTAAAGCAGGGCTAATGGCAATGGGTGTTCAGTGACAGGATGGGACAGGAAGGGCAGTTCTCACGTTTTTTATTTGAACAATAAATAATAAAAAAGACATAATAAAAAAGGTCAATGCAGACTCTTACGAGCTGGTAAAGGAGGTGGCAGGGTCAGGGTGAATTTGAGTTCCAGCTTGAAACTGAGGTGTCTGTAAAATATACTTCATATGAAGAGGAGAGCCAAAGGCCAGGGGTGGTGGCCAACAGACCATGAGTTTGAGACCAGCCCGGTTCAAAGTTCCAGGCCACCCTGGGCTAGAGTGAGAACCTTGTCTTGGGACACCTCAGACTGTTCTCTGCAAGGCATTTACTGCTACCATGACCATCCTCAGATTCCCAAGTCTTCCCCCTGCATCCACCATTGCTGCACGGTGTCCGGGGGATCCTGGAAGCCGTGGACACTCATATCCACGTCCTGGAGCAGCAGGCACCTGGGCAAGCCAACCCTGAAGGAAGGCTGAAGGAAGTTGTATCTGCCTGCACATCTGGAGTGAAGACTTCTCCCAGTGAGTGGGGCGTGGGGGCTACAGGAAGCTGTCTCATCAAGCTCTCAGGTCTGGCTAGCTGTAGCCTGCTAGCTCTGGGGCTGATGAGATTCCAGCCCTTGGGGCTGCTCTGCCTGCCATGCTAGTCCAGCCTGCTCTTCTCCAACAGGTGGCTGGGAACCTGGAACTGAGGGGGTGGGGGTGGGGGTGGGCTGTACATAGGAAAGGTGGCCTGAGCTTAGGAATGGGGTGTAGCCAGTTAGTGGGCTGCTTCTTCCTCAGTCTGGAGCCACTCAAAGTGACTTCGTGTGCGTGCGTGCGTGCGTGTGTGTGTGTGTGTGAGTCTGTGTGTGTGTGCGTGTGTGCGTGTGTTTTGTTTTTTTTTTTAAAGATTTTATTTATTATATATAAAACGTTCTGCCTGCATGTTTGCCTGCAGGCTGGAAGAGGGCACCAGATCTCATTACAGATGGTTGTGAGCCACCATGTGGTTGCTGAGAATTGAACTCAGGACCTCTGGAAGAGCAGTCAGTGCTCTTAACCTCTGAGCCATCTCTCCAGCCCAGGTTTCCTTTTTTTGGAAAAGTTTATTCTTCTCTAAGCGTTACAGCTAGCACTTTTCAGCCTGTTGAGGACGGGACAGTAGGGACCAGCCCTTCTTTTCTGGGTGCAAATTGATACCCCAAAGGAGGACTAATGGCCCTGCCTCAGAGGGTGTGCCTCACCATGCTTGAGCCTTCGTATTTTTCACAGAATAGATACCACACAGTTCTGCCCTCTGCTTTTTCACTGACTAAAATCCAGAGAGGGGTTGGGGTCTCACTCTAGGTAGAAAGCTTACACCACCATGCACAAAACCCAGGTTTGATTCCCCAGCGCCAGAAAAAAATGCACCCACCTCTAATCCAGGGTGTCCTCAGCCATGGTGTCCTAAATGCCAAAGGCCTCAGGGTGCAGCCCACTGTGTCATCCTGGAGTCTGTCCCTTGGTCATGTCCCACTGATGGTTCACTGAGGATCAAGGGGAATATTAACTTCTGAGGCTCACTCTGCCGAAGACTCTGAGTGATTTTAGGAAATATCTTTGCCTTGGTGAGTGGGCAGCACCTGGGCCTCAGTCCCTGAGGAGCAAGCAGTCAGGTCTGGCTCACCCAGCCTATGGTATAGACTAGCTCCTTCCCTGCACCCCCCAAGTGGGACCAGAGTGAGGGCCAATGGCAGGAGCTCACCTGGGGACTGCAAGTACCTTTATAGGTCCCCAGTGTGCTCTTGGCATGGGGCCTGAGGTGTCCTGGCCAGCATTGACAAGACCTTCAGCGCTGGGGGTTGGGGGGAGGTTGGGATTCCGTGTAAACTCCACCTTCACGATCACCACTGTGCTCACAGCTTTTGTGTTAACTTGACACAAGCTGGAGTCATTTTGGAAGAGGGAAGGTCAGTTGAGGAAATGTCCCACCAGACTGGCCTATGGGCAAACCTGTGGTGTATTGATGGAGGAGGACTCTCAGCTTGGTGTGGGCAGGGCCACCCCTGGGCTGATGGTCCTGGGTGCTGTAAGAAAGCAGGCTGAGCAAGCCAGTAAGCAGCACCCTCCGTGGCCTCTGCATCAGCTCCTGCCTCCTGCCTTCCTCCAGGGATGGACTAGGGCTGTGGAACTGTGAGTTAAATAAACCCAAACCTCCTCAAGTTGCATTTGGTCACGGTGTTTCATCACAGCAATGGAAACCCTAAGACATATCAGTACCAGGTTGTGGACTATTCTGTAACAGACCAGACTATGTGTTTTGGGAGGATTGTGGAAAGATTTTGGAACTTTGGGCTGGAGGAGCTGTTGAGTTCTCAGATCTCACAAGGCTGTTCTGTGGGAGCTTGGAAGAGTAAAGGATCGTGCTGAGAGCAGTGCAGAGCATGGAGGCCTGGCCTGTGACGTTCCAGAGGGAAGTCTGAGAGTCGCTTAAAGACTAGCCCGGCCATTGCATATTGAGTTAAAACTCTGTGGTTCTGGTGAAGCCATGATTTACAAGAGACCAGCACCACTGAAGCGAAACAATTGGCAGATATCTGGAGCTGAGAGTCAGCGATGATTAAGAGACCAGCATCTCGGAAGCCCTTCCTCAAGGTCAGCACACAGAAGTATGGTCCGGAGGTGAGGTGGCCGAGGCTGCATTGCATGCTGGCAATTAGAGTGTGTAATTGACTTGGTGATAAGAGTCACCCAGGTGGTACTGCTTTTGAAAGCTTGAAGGGGTCATAGGCAACATCTGAGGCTTGATGCTGTGTGGCAGGGCTGGAGTCCCTGACAGAGCCTAGGAGAGGTGATGGAGGAGGTGTAGTCTGGTGGCAGTAGAAGCCCCAGGATTGAAGGGACCATAGAGAGAAGTAGAGACTTGGAACCATGTGGCAGGGTTAGAGCTCCAAAGAAAGTCTGAGAGAGGCTATGGGTGAAGGTGCAGCCTAATTGCAGAGATCACAGTATTTTGGAGATGCCGCCGCCATCGGACAATCACCAAGGACAGCAGCAGCCATGGTGTGGAGCCATCCTGAGCTCAGGAGACCTTGGAGTATGACAAGCCCTTCGGAGTTCAGAAAATCTTGGAGTAAGAAAGTGTTTAACTTATTTTGATTTTTACAGGAGCCCACAGTAGAGAGATGAGTTTCAGAGAGGCTATGAATATTTTAGAGAGACTTGAACCTTGACAGAGACTTTGGATGTTTAAGGAGATTGAACTCCTAACACGTCTGAATTTGTAAACGTGGGACTTTTGAAAGTTGGTTTGTTTTATATTGTGATTCTAGTGTGAGATCTTGGGGATGAAGAAGAAACAAAGTTTATGGTTTCACGGTGGTTGTGTGACAGGCTGACAACAGGCCAAGTTAGCAAGCCATAAGCAGTGTTCTTTCAGAGTTTCTGCTATACTTCCTGCCTCCAGGTTCCTGCCCTGACTTCCCTCAGTGATGAACTGTGACCTGGAAGTATAAAGGAAATAAACCCTATCTTCCCTTGGTCATGGCATTTCATCACAGCAACAGAAGCCCTGACTAAGACAACTACCATTGTTGCCATACACTGGAAGCTCCTGCCCCATCCCTGCATCATCACCTCCATTCCTGCTTGCAGGGCGGGGCTCCAGCCTCCCAAACAAGCTCCTGTCATCAGGTCAGATGCAATCTTGCAGGGCTGCCTACCTCCCTGGCACGCCTCAGCAACTTGCTGCTTTATTTTAACTTGGCAATTTTGCATGTGATCACTGTTTAAAAACTTATTTATTCTTATTTTTATGTTAACTGGTGTTTTGCCTGCAGGTATGTCTGTGTGAGGATGTCAGATCCCCTGGTACTGGAGTTAGAGATGTTTGTGAGCTGCCATGTGGAAGAGCAGCCAGTGCTCTTAACCTCTGAGCCATCTCTACAGCCCCTCTTGGGATCACTTTTTTTTTTTTTTTTAAGTATTTGGGTCTAGCATGAATGTATGCTTGTAATCTCAGCATTCAGGAAACTGAGGCAGGAGGATTGCCATGAGTTCCAGGACACCCTGGGCTTTATAAGGTGATCCCTGACTCAAACAAGCAAGTTTTTTTGTTTTTGTTTTTGTTTTTTTAAATTCAGTTTGTTTGTAGGAGGTTTAAGGTGGCCTAAAATTAAAATTAGAGGGACTGGAAAGAGAGCTCTTGTAGAGGACTGGGTTTAATTCCCAGCACCTACATGTCAGCTTGCAGCCACCTGTAACTCCAGTCACTGGGGAGCCAACACCCTCTTCTAGTCGCCATGGGCACCAGACATAGATATAGATATAGATATAGAGCACATATACATGAACACAGACAAACACTCATACATGTAAAAATACAAAATTAGCCTTAAAAACCAAAACATTAGAGGGCCTGGGATAAAGTGACACGGTGCATTCAGCTTTCGGTTTGATTTGAGGCAGCATCACTATTAGTTTAATTGAAAACAGCAGTCCCTGTTTTCAAAAATAGAAGTGTGGTATTGGGAATTCTGATCAGAAGGGGCTGAGTGTGAAGTCAGAAGGCCAGATCTGCCCTGTGGGATTCACATCTCTTCTTGGAAGCTTCTGTGCAGCGAGGCGATGATGATTGGGAGATTCACCTTGAATTGCCCTGCTCAGGTCTCTGCCTTCCTAAGCAGGGCACGGAGAAGACGGTGTATTTGGATTCGGGACCCAGCTGGAGTGTGGTGGTGTCAGAGGTCACAGACCTCTTTTCTACAGGATGGGTTTCTTGAGGTGGTGAACCTGTAGCCTGAGCTATGCTGTGTGGTCAGTTTGCATGTTAAACCCTAGTGGTTAAGTGGGGATGCCTGCTTCCTTGTATTTGGCTTGCAGCTGTCTAGCCCAGGGAGAAAGAAGTGTGCACAGCTCACAGGCAAGCATGATATCACCGTGTCTAGTATTTGGTTATGCTTGAGCAGCCTTATGCAGGAACCACAGCCACTCGGCACACTTACGACAATTATCCCTGGTGGTGAATAATGCCATGTCATTAGTCTTCGAGACATCACCTCAGCGACGGCTGGGTCTCAGAGCACTTTAAAATATCTTAATTATACAAATATGTCAATACCTACTCTGTAAAGGCCTCAACCATCAAGGTTTTATAAAGCAACACTGCAATGTCTCCTTCCTGCCCTGTCATTCCCTTCTCCAGCCTCGTCTGTGAACTCAGACACTCTGTAATGGTACAAGCTTAGACCCACACAATCTATGCTCTATTTTTTTTTCATGTGGACATTTATTTGTAAATGCATAAACAATAGGAGCCATTGTGTATACTGCTTTGCAAATTGGATTGTTTTACAACGCAGTATGACTTGGAAGTGTGCCAGGGTCAGACTGATTTTGCATGAAGAGTGGGGGAGTGTTTCTATGGGACACCTATGTTGTAATGTAACCATACTTCTGTGAATGGATTCCTCCCTTAAAGTTCAACACACAAGCTGGACTGTCCTGAAAGCTTCCTTCTGTTGCCTAACTGTCACAGCACGGGCCTGTGAGGAAGAAGGCATAAATAGCACAGCAAGCCCTTCGAGCTACAATTCTGACCTGCCAATCAAGATGTGCGCATAGGTGCACTAGTGCCGTGAAGGTTATAGGGGTAACCAAATACTGAGGCCTTCTCCACAGGAGGGAATTCATGCTTGGTGCTATAAACCTAACAAAAGCCCATGGCTTCAGAGGTCATAGGCTGTCATGGAGGAAGCTACCACTGTTGTTTTTGCTAAACTGACATGTGGTCAAATTGCCTTTTAAATATTTTGTCTCTGACCTGCCCTAGTTAAGGTTTCTATTGCTGTGATCAAACAAGGGTTTGTTTCATCTTACACTCCCATGTCACGCTTACACTTCTGTGTCACACTCTATCATGGAGGGAATCAAGTGTAGGAACTTGGGGCAGGAACTGAACTGAGGCCATGGAAGAAGACTGCTTACTGCTTTGCTTCTCCTGGCCTGCTCTGCCTACTATACTACTCAGGACCCTCTGCCCGAGGGGTAGGGGTGGGGTGGGAGCAGGCAAGAAGGGTGGTGGAGAGAGAGGAAGTGAGGTGCAGAGATCAGAGGAAAACTGTTGGGGTGAGTTTTCTCTCTCTGCCACACGGGTCCCCGTGCCTGAGCTCCAGTCCTCAGCCCTGACAACCAGGGCCTTTGCCCACTGAGGCATCTCACCAGCCCACCACTCAAGTTTTTCATGGGTTAGTTGTTCTTTCCTTTTCATGGGTTAGTTGTTCCCAGACTGGCTGTGACCTTGAACAAGCATGACCTTGAACCTCTCATCTCCCTGCTTGCTCCTCCCAAATGCTGGGATGCCATTTTGCCTGGTTTTATGTGGCACCAGGGTGGAGCCCAGTGCCTATGTGCTTACTGTAAGCTAGGCTAGAGCTCTATCAGCTGAACTGCAGCCTCCAGAAATTTCTAGTCCTTTTTATTTTTGTTTTGTCTTTTTGAGACAGGCTTTCTCTGTGGAGCCCTGGCTGTCCTGGAACTCTATAGAACAGGCTGACCTCGAACTCAGAGATCCACCTGCCTCTGCCTCCTGAGTGCTGCGATTTAGAGAAGTGTGCCATCACCACACCTGGCTGTCAGAAATTGCTATTCTTCTTAATCTTTCCTTTCTGGACCATTTCTGGCTAAAGCTAGATGCTATCTCACTAATTTTTTTTAAAGATTTTATTTATTTATTATGTATACAGTCTTCTGCCTGCATGCCAGCGGAGGGCACCAGATCTCATTCAAGGTGGTTGTGAGCCACCATGTGGTTGCTGGGAATTGAACTCAGGACCTCTGGAAGAACAGCCAGTGCTCTTAACCGCTGAGCCATCTCTCCAGCCCTGCTATCTCACTAACTTTGAGGGGTCTTTTTTCTCTTTTAATGTAAACAGTCAAAGCAATATATATCACTTATACACATGTGTGCAGTTCTATGCATATAGTCTTTGTTTTGTTTCCCTGTTTTGTTTTCTGTTCTTCCTGTGCTCAGGTCTTTAACTTGAGTGGAACATGGTCAGAGAGCTTGGCCTTGGCCTTTCCTTTACAGTGGCTCATTTTGGTAAATATTCCACATGTGGTGGGAGGTCTTCTCATTCCTGTCCAGCAGCACCAGCCCTGGGGTGGGGGCAGGGAGTAACTGGAGCTGCAGGCGGCAGGCAGGAATCATTTTAGGCAGCTGTTCGGCAATATCTGAAATCAGCAAATAGCAAGGAAGCAACAGAAATATGTGACCCACAACCCCCAAAAGACCACATGCAAGAATGTAGTAAGACCCGATCCACCACCTCCTGCCTGCTCTGTCCCTTGAAGCAAGAGTGGACAAGCCCCCTGTGGGGAGCAGAGTGTGTAAAGGGAGCATGTATTGCTGGCATGGGTGGAGCTATGTCAAGGACCAGCACTTCAGACCCATGGGAGTGACAAAGCCTTCCTGGGGTCTGAGTGCTGGGATGACAGCATGTACAAGTACGAGTGTTTATGAATGGCTGGCCAGTGTGTGAAAAGCTATCCAGGGCCTCGACCTCCTGTAGGTGTTCAGTAGGGACTGGATGAACTAACCCTTCCCCTTGTGTTGTACATAATAAAAGAGCCAAGGTCACTGTGGCCATCGGCCCCAGCTTTTCTGTGTATGTGTCTGCCCATTTTTCATTTTTTTCACCGCTCTCACCCCATCCAAGGTTCCAGGACCAAAGCTCTGCAGGGAAAGGGAGCCTCAGGATGTCACAAATTTGTAACAAATGTGGTTCTCCATGACGATGTCTCTTTTGCCCTCTCACGTTAAGCTAACTGTATCTGTAATGTTCGGCCACCTTGTTCCCATAGCACTTGCCTCTGGTATTATGTCCTGTCCCTCAGAATGCTTTCAGAATGGCTGACCACGCCCCCATGGTCATGTGCCACTCCCCCCACCTCCCCCACCCCCGCCACCCCGTACTAAAGCTCAATGTCTGAGAGTAATATTGTGGCAACTCCTTTCCCTGGCATCTTATCTCCTCAACAATCACAGTGCCCCCCATCTCTCTAGGGAGGAGGGATTTAGTCAACTGAGTGACAGGTCACGATCTCCAAGTTTGCATTAAAGATAGAACAAGGCTGCTGGTGGTGGTGCACACCTTTAACCCCAGCACTCGGGAGGCAGAGGCAGACGGATCTCTGAGTTCGAGGAGCAGCCTGGTCTACAGAGGGAGTTCGAGTACAGCCAGGGCTACACAGAGAAACCCTGTCTCAACAAACCAAAAAATAATAAAGGGGGGGGGAGGGAGACGAAAGAAAAAAAGGAAGGAAGGAAGGGGAAAAAGAAATAAGGATGGAAAAGACAGCCCTCCTACTAGAATGTCACACACACACACCAACCAAAGAGACCAGATCCAGGGTGCTGCTATGAAATTCCAATTTTTTTTTATTTGAAGTTTTAAACTAACACATCCATTTTTTTTTAATTTATACTTTTTAATGTATGAACGCTCTGCAAGAAGAGGGCATTAGACCCTATTACAGGTGGTTGAGAGCCATCATGTACGTGCTGGGAATTGACACTTTGATTCATGGCTATGCTTTCCCACTGCTCCGATCATGTTCACCCCATTACTGTCTCTTGGCCCCCCCACATACTGCTCTTATGGTGGCTAAAGTGTCACAGCCCCACTCATCTTCAAAGTATACCCACCTACTGGTCCTACCCCATACCCCCCACCCCCACCTCCCTGCCCTCCCCACCCGGCCCCCACACTGGGCAGCCATACAATTTTGTTTTTCTCAAGTCCCTTTCAAAATTTGTCTCCCCGAAGCCATACCAGACTCTAGTGTTCAATAAACACCCCACTCACTGCCAGTCTTAAAAGTCCGGTCATTTAGGCGCGTTTATGCAGATGGAAGTTTCTGTACCACTCCATCCTGCAGTCCTTTGTCCCAAATAAATGTAAATGGAGTTCTTCATTGGTCTAGATAATAAAAAGCTGGAGTCAGGATACAGAGGGAAATGCTAGAGATCAGAGAGAAGGCGCAAGCCACAGCACACCTTAACCTCCTTAGCGTCTCAGTAGACAAGAGGTCGATTTCCGCTTTCTCCATGCTTATATCCTGTTTCTGCCCACTTCCTGTCTGTCTGTACAGACCTCCAGACCTCTATGGTCAGCTAGTTGCAAACTCCATTCTTTAACCCCCAGGCAGGCTTTATTTGTTCAAGTAAGCTATCACCACAAATAAACACACAGAGGCTTATATTAATTATAAACTGTTTGGCCTATTGCTCAGGCTTCTTACTAACAAATTAAATTAACCCATAATTCTTTTTTTTTGTTTTTCGAGACAGGGTTTCTCTGTGTAGCTTTGGAGCCTGTCCTGGGGCCTCTCTTGTAGACTAGGCTGGTCTTGAATTCACAGAGATCCACCTGCCTCTGCCTCCCAGAGTGCTGGGATTAAAGGCGTGTGCCACCACCACCTGGCTTAAACCATAATTCTTATCTCTGTTTAGCCACGTGGCTAGGTACCTTTTCTCAGTAAGGCATTCTTATCTTGCTTCCTCTGCATCTGGCTGGTGACTTCATCTCTTGCCTTTCCTCTTCCCAGAATTCTCCTAGTCTGGTGGCCCTGACTATACTTCCTGTCTGACTAGTGATCAGTCAGCATTTTATTAAACCAAAACGAGTGACAAATCTTTACAGGGAACAAGAGCATCATCCCACATCACGCTATGAGGGAGGCTATGACTTGACCAGTGCTAGTCTGACGCATTTACTAATTCCTGATTGGTAGAACTTCCCATCTGTTTCTTCATGGCTGCTTGAGTTTTCAGTCCAGGACTGGCCTCTGGCAGAGTACCGACTTCAGAGACGACTGGGGGAACAGGGCTAAGACAAGAGTCTACGGACCTCAGGCTGCACCCAGGGCTTCTTGATCAGCTAGACAGTTTCCACTACTTCCAAGATGACCTAGACAATGAATAACTGTCACAACTTTGGATTTCCAGGCTGGGGCCAAAAGGGTTAAGATCTCAATCTTATTTTTGGTTTCTGTCTCTTGCAGATGATTTTCTTTATATATGACTCCACGGACATGGAGGGTGGCAACCATGAAGCAGCAGTTGGTATAAAACTCTTTCCCTGAGTGGAATAAATGGCACACGCCTTTTATTCCAGCACTTGGGAGGCAGAGGCAGGTGGATCTCTATGAGTTCGAGGCCAGCCTGGTCTCCAGAGCGAGTGCCAGGACAGGCTCCAAAGCTACACAGAGAAACCCTGTCTCGAAAAACAAACAGCAACAGCAGCAGCGACAACAACAAAAACAACCAAAACAAATTACCAAAAACAAAAATAAGAAAACAGCTCTTTCCTTGTGCAAGCAGGAGTCCTTTGGGAAAAGCCATTCATTCACTCAGCTTGTTGAGCGGGATGACTGGAGAGCCATCTGAGTCTGCGCGCTCTGGCTATGGTTTGCTGTTGGGTTGCTCCTGTCCATTGCATAAGGGGACATTCGGGATTGACAGAATTTAAAGCAGTCGCTCGTTACCTGATACGGGGGGAGGGCATTGAGGGCTCGGGGGTTGGGGGGGTGAACCAAATAGCAAGGGCTGATTAGTGGGTTATTCGGGATCCATTGATGGGGTCATTTGGGGATAATTTTTTAATCAAAGGGACCATCCTGCCTCTGTCGCGTTCTCTAGAGAGGTGGCTACTGGCTATTCCCAGCGTATCAACTTTTGAGTAAGTCCCCCCCTTTTTTTCACCTGTGTGCAAGGGTTAGGGTTTTTTAGTACCTGGCAAAGCCAAGGCCGGGGTGGATACCCGAGCTGCGGCCTCTGACCGCCTAGATTAGACCTCGGTCCTTTCCCTTTAGGTGCTGAACTTTGGATGCCTTTAGGTCCGGGGTCGGGTACCGTGCCATCGCCCCAATCCTCCAGCTGGACGGTTGTGTCTCACCCTGGCTGAGGGATAAAACAGCCCAGGGCCCTGGCGCAGAGGCCTGGAGATGCGACTCACGGTGCAAGTTTTGTTGAGCGGGAGGTAAGAAAATAAGGGAGGAAAGAGAAAAGAGGTGAGGAGAGACGGGGACAGAAGGGGGTGGGGTGGGGTGGGGAGGGGTGGACGAAGGGACGTGGGTGGAGTTTTCCTTTTAAGGAGCCGTGCGCAGGTGGATGACGACACCTCAGTCAGTCTGTATTCTAAGCCGGAGCCTGCTCAGGTGACTCTGGTTTCTCTAGAAGACTTGGTTGTCCATACGGGACTTCCTGGGGCGCTGCCCAGTGGGGGTCAGGTCTTCCCTAAGGCCTTAAAGAAGAGGGTGGGTGGGGGTTTGAACCCTTGCGGCAAGCCTGCGGGTCAAGGATGGCAGAGCCATGGGGGTCGATTCTCACAGAGGGATCTGGGAGGCCTGGAGGCCTGGTCAGGGTGGCCAGGTGAGCGAGGCCCCAACCAGCCAAGGCCAGCAGCTAAGGTCGGCCGCCGCGGACTCACATGGGGACCCAAGGGTTCAGCTCCGGGGCAGACGCCCCCAGTGAGCTAGCATGACCTCTGGGGCAGCGGGGTTGGACTGTAAAACGTGACAGATAAGACAGGCAAGAGATGGAACAAAGGTGGAACCACAAGCAGCCACCACTCTTCCGTGAACCACGCAGACAAATCCGTTTATCTAGAGGCCTGGGACTCACGGAATTGCCCTTCCCCAAGACAGCTGAGGTGTCCCCCACCTCCCCCCCCCCGGGGCCCGGATATTGGATCCTGGTGGCTTCCGATCAAAGACAAGAGGAGGAGGCCAGGATGAGCTCTTACCGAATTTGAACCACAGAGACGCGCACTTCGGCGATCGCTGGAAAACCACAGGTTTGACATTCCCTACTGGCTAGTCAATGGGAGCAGGGCGCCGTTATTAACTTTTAATAAGAATAGAGTACAGAAAGCCTTGCTGCTTCGGAAGCTGAACAAGGCAGGTTAACGAAAGTTCTGGTAAGCCTTTGTTAGCCCGCGGTCAGGCCAGGGTGAGCCTTTGTTAGCCCGCGGTCAGGCCAGGGTGAGCCTTTGTTAGCCCGCGGTCAGGCCAGGGTGAGCCGTGTTAGCCCGGGGTCAGGCCAGGGTGAGCCTTTGTTAGCCCAGGCCGGTGAGCCTTTGTTAGCCCGGGGTCCCAGGGTGAGCCTTTGTTAGCCCGGGGTCAGGCCAGGATGAGCCTTTGTTAGCCCGGGGTCAGGCCAGGGTGAGCCTTTGTTAGCCCGGGGTCAGGCCAGGGTGAGCCTTTGTTAGCCCGGGGTCAGGCCAGGGTGAGCCTTTGTTAGCCCGCGGTCAGGTCAGGGTGAGCCTTTGTTAGCCCGCGGTCAGGCCAGGGTGAGCCGTGTTAGCCCGGGGTCAGGTCAGGGTGAGCCTTTGTTAGCCCGGGGTCAGGCCAGGGTGAGCCGTGTTAGCCCGGGGTCAGGCCAGGGTGAGCCGTGTTAGCCCGGGGTCAGGCCAGGGTGAGCCGTGTTAGCCCGGGGTCAGGCCAGGGTGAGCCGTGTTAGCCCGGGGTCAGGCCAGGGTGAGCCGTGTTAGCCCGGGGTCAGGCCAGGGTGAGCCGTGTTAGCCCGGGGTCAGGCCAGGGTGAGCCGTGTTAGCCCGGGGTCAGGCCAGGGTGAGCCGTGTTAGCCCGGGGTCAGGCCAGGGTGAGCCGTGTTAGCCCGGGGTCAGGCCAGGGTGAGCCGTGTTAGCCCGCGCGGTCAGGCCAGGCTGACCTGTGTTAGCCTGCGGTCAGGCCTGGGTGAGCCGTGTTAGCCCGCGGTCGGGCCAGGGTGAGCCGTGTTAGCCTGCAAATCTGTTTTTCTAGCTTCACTGCTGGTTTCTCGCTATAAAGTTTAAAAACAGGTAAAAGTGATTCACAGCATGGGAAGTCCAGGGTGGTTACCTAACTATGGTAGGTCATGGCGAGGCGGGAGGTCAGCACGGAGGTGCTAAATGGTTCTCAGGTTCTGCTTGTGTTCAGTGAGTCATGCTTTGTAAACCAGGCTGGCCTTGAACTCACAGATATCTGCCAGTTTCTGCATCCCCAGTGCTGGGATTAAAGGAGTGGCTACCCCTGCCAGTCTAGCCTTTGTGTGCTTTTCTTGACATTAATTTTTCCTTACCCTCAGTGACTTGAATTTTATACACATGCTTATGTGTGAAAATGCCTATTTTCTTGACTGTTGATCAGAATTTTAATTTCATGTGTCTGTTAGTCATGGCAATGGAAGGACATGGGGAGACGTTGGGGAGGGACAGAACCTGCTGCTTGGGGTAGGGGGCATCCTTCCTGTCCTGTCTGTTCATAAATGTGATGCATTCTCCTCGGAACTCAGCTTCCTTCACAGACAACACCTGCATTCGCTTTAGCCTGCCCTTCCCTTTGGGCTCATGCCTCCACCAAACCCATCTTTCATAGAGTACTAAAACCCATAGACATAGACCATCCTGGTGCCCACAGACACTTCCGGCCTTCTGCTTTTGGATTTCTATGTTTAGCAGGAGGGCAGCACCCTCGTGAGCAATCTCCACCTCTCTGTGCTGCCCCCTCCTGGCTAGGCGCCCTGAGACGCTGCTGCTCCACACCACCCTGAAATACAGGGAGCGCCTCGTTTTTAATTGGCATTCTTGTTTAGAGGGAAACAACCTCCTGATGTGAGGACCTCTAACCCCAGAAGGAGCTGAAGACACATCCTCAGAACTAGGCTGTCAACTTTTAACCAGAAACCTTCCCACTAGACCCCAGGCTAGACCCAGTTAGGGAGACAGGTGAGGCGATTAGCACTCCTAGCAACTTAAGCAGCCCCGTCCTCCGGGCACCCATGGGTGTATGTATAACACCTGAGGGTGTGGTGTGCAAATGTGATTCGAAAGAATAGTATGAGTTTGTGTAGCTGGAAATGGGCATTGGGTTGGGGATGAAGGAGGGGTGGGATTATGCGTGCTGGGTGGGCAGCACGACCTCTTTTGCCCCTAGCAGGGCTGCTGATCGGAGGCTTTGTATATAGAAAGATCATTTTTTGTGGTTGCTGAAGACAACGAATCTTTATACAATTTAAGGAAAACAATTTCCATGGTGTGGTGGCTCACAAGCCTGTAATCCCAACATTTGGGAGTCTGAGGTAGGGGGTTCATCACTGAGTTTGAGGTCAGCAGTGGGTACAGAGTAAATTTAGGTTAGCCTGGGTCAGAATGTGGCCCCGCCTCAAAATAGCAACAAATGTTACACGAATAGAAGTTTTCCTATCAGCCGGGTGTGGTGTCTTTAATCCCAGCACTCAGAAGGCTCTCTGCGAGTCTGAGGCGTGCCTGGTCTACATAGTGAGTTCTAGGTCAGCCAGGGCTCTGTAGAGAGATCCCATTTAAAACAACAAGAAAAAAGAATTTTCTCACAGTCTGATACTTCAGGTTTTAGAAGGAAAACCCTTAAATGACCATTTTAGGGTCATAAACTGTTTTCCTTTAAAAAAATTATTTGTGTGTATGCATGCATGAGCGTGTGTGTGCGCGAGTGCGCGCACGCGTGCTCGTGCACACATATGTGGAGGTCAAAGGGTGACTCTGAGGCATTGTTAGCTTCCAGGAAGAGCATGTGTGTATCTGTGTGTGTGTGTGTGTGTGTGTGTGTGTGTGTGTGTGTGTGTGTGTGTACGAGCATGTGCGCATATGTGGAGGTCAAAGGGCGACTCTGAGGTATCCTTAGCTTCCAGGAAGCAGACTCAGGTTGCCTGGCTTGCCTGTCTTACCACCCCTAAATCAATCTCTGAGCTATTTGTCAGACTTGTTCCCAGACAACAAATGGCAATCTACTGTTGAAGACTGGCCGATTCTCGAAAAAAGAACAATCAAACAGATTGTTCATCAACAACTAATCTGGGAAAGAAAAAAAAATAAAAAAAAGGGGCCTTCTAAACGAAACAGATGTCTGGCTGCTGTCTCCTTTTCCTTACTGGTTCAACTGCACCATCTTGGTGGCCCACAGCACAGCCTGCATGATACGCTGTCTGGCACTGTCTGGGAGAAATGTGGGCACTGGCACCAGTGACTTTTTGATCCCTTGTCCTTCCTGAACAGCTCTCTTGAGAACCCAGGTCCTCATGAACCTCACTCTCCAACCCCCCACCACCGCTGGCTCTGCTCCCCTTGAAAAGCTATCTTTTCGGTCCTGGAGCCACCACACAGGATCTGCAGTGCCCAGGGCTTGGCAGACAGCAAGTCCCTGACAACTGTGAGCTGTTCACACTGGGACATCTGCAGGCAAGTCAAACAGGCCAGAGCTCTGCCACATGAGCCACCCCCAAAACAATGCCATATTGTGTGGAGGAAAACACACCACCCTCAGGCTCCTGCTGGCCCAGGTCAGTTTCTGACTGTACTCGGGGCACATGGGAAGGTCTATAGGGAGATGACACAGTGTGGCAGTGGTTTCAGAGACAGCCGTGATGAAATTGGAATGTGTGTCTGGACCTTGCTGCTCCAGGGGCCCCTGAACTGGCCCCACAGTGACAGCAGACCTCTAGTCTCTTCCCGGGCCTGGGCCCAGGCCACCTGGGCTCCTGCAAACAGCAGGCGTATAATTAGAGGCTCCTGGGCTGGGCTGAGGCGGTGCACAGGCAAGTCTGGTCCTGTGCAGGCCACCGTGGGTGCTCGTGCTCAGAGCTGGGCTCCATTACTCAGCCGGCTGCAGAAGCCGTCAGCTGGCTGCTACTCAGCCAAGAATCCTGATCAATGAGGGAGGAGAGACACTGTGTACAAGGACACTGCTTCATCCAAGAACATGAGGCTAGCCAGGAACTCAGAGCAACAAATACAGCTTCCTGTGTGCTGTGCCCGAGGCAGTGCCATGGCTAGGCCAGAGGAAGGCTTGGCGCAGGCCAGAATGACTTACACAAGAGGGGAGTGGACAAGTCATGCTGTCCCAGGGGAAGGCACTGGCTAACCCTCATGACTGTGAAGAAATCCATGGGAGGCCTGTGATTCGATGTTTACTGACGTGTGGATGCTCAGTGGCTGCCAAGGAATGAAGGTACTGCCTGGATCTGTGAGGAGAACGCCGTGCACATTCCTAACCACCGTTCCTTGGTGATGGCTTTCCCATTTAGCGGGAGCAGGAGGAGGCGGCAGATATGCCGATCCCTGCGGGAACTTGCTTCAGGATTTTGAGCTTGGGGTTACTGGTAGGTGTCTGGACTCAGGGTGAGAGATGACAGCATGTGAGAAGCAGGCTAAGCCATTAGCCTGACAGACAGCAGCTCTCTCTAAGACAGGTGCCAACTGGTACTTGAAGCACATTCCTTCCCGTCCATTCCCAGCCCCCCACTTCTTACCAAAACCCCACCTGCTGCTGTGGGGCGGTGACTTTGAGTCACAGAGTTGCTCTGATGTAAGCTCAGGTACAGAAAAACATACACAAGTATGTTCGCTGCTCTGAATTCCAAGCAGACAATACGAAAGCCAAGGGGAGCCTGTTGAAACGTGTGGTGGTAGCAGATTCCTCGTGGCTCAGGTACAAGTATCTTGAAGTTTTGATCCATGCAGGTGAAAAGCGAGCACGCTCACACCCTCTCAATAAACGGCGCCAGGCACGCCTGAGCCGTGTTTGTGTAGTTTCAGGTAGTGAGAGGTGAGGCCAACAGTGTAGACAAATGGGAACTCACCAAATTCTGCTCTCCTCCCCTTCACCGCTCAGAGCCCCCAAACTGCTAAGAGTGGAATGACTCAGTCAGGGAACAACAGGGCCAGAACATTCTGTCAAATGACCTACACTGCAAAGAAAACAAGTCCTCAAGTGCATTTTTAGTGTGAAGAAAACTCACAAAAATACTCCAAAGCTCTGGAGAAGCTCTATTAAAAAATGGACACTTTTTCTTTTGGCTTTTTCTCCATCTCAGTTGTCGACCCTCAAGGCTCTGGCTGTGTGGAGGCTTAAGTTTCCCCCAGAGCTCAGGCAACTGTGGAGGCAGCCAGCATAAGCTCCATCTTCTCAAGAGCAATGTGCATTCTGTGTCTATAAAACACTTAATAGAATGCCCCAATCAGTTTCTAGTTTTAAAAAGTGGGACCAAGTATTAGTTTGATTATAAATTTATATTTAAACATTATACAGGTATCATAGAGATGTCAATTTCCCAATGCTGATAATCACATTAAAAGATCATACAGGGCTGTAGAGATGGCTCAGCAGTAGGAGTACTTAACTGGCTGCTCCTCCAGAGGCCGAGGGTTCAGGTCCCAGCACCCGCACAGCAGCCCACAGCTGTCTGTAACCACAGTTCCATACTATCATTTGGCCTCTCTGGGTACCAGGTACTGCACACACTGATGCACAGATATTCATCCCGGCAAAGTACCAATACACATAAATTGAAACAAAGTTCAACCTGCTTGGTGTGTTGGCTAGGGATACGTGGGCAAATGGATTCATGAGGGTTCCCAGCAGTGTGCTATTAGCGTGGTAGCTAAGTGCATTTCTCTGGCCAGGAAAAACTGTAAAAAGCATATTTCCAGAAGCTCAAAGAAAAACATATAAGGAAGGAAGGAAACTGAGTTGGAACTAATGTCAAGTAAGTGCCCACAGCTCCCTGTGCCAGGCAGTGCTCAACACTAAGACAAGGAGAGGAGGTCCCAGAGTCCCTGCTTGCAAGAGCTACGGCCTGCTTTGGAAAAGGGTGGTACACAGATTGCCTCCACAGTTCAGAACCTGCCTGTCATCCCCAGAACTTTCAAAGCCTTGTGACTCTCCATTCCCTGCAGCCATCCTGGTGTCAGTTGTGGGCTATAGCTTTTAGTGTTCCTGCTAATTTCACTTCTCTGAAACCTAACAGCCGCTGTCATCTTTCCTACAACAAATCACATCGTGTTCCTCTCCCACTCAGGATCTTTCGAGTTGCACCCACTGCCCTTTCCATAGCACAGCCTCCTCCTGCCCATGGCCTTCAGCTTCTGGAACATGCCCAGCTCCTTCCTGCTTCCTGCTCTCTCAGACTTGCCTTCATCTGATAACAGACCTTCTAAATCACAACTTCCAGGGGCAGGGTGCCCTTCAGCTGCCTTCTTCACACTTTAATCATACTGCTGTGAATTCTGGCGGGGGAGGGGGAGGGCTCTTTCCTTCCCAGACCCCACATGTGGCTGCAGTTACAAGTGTTACTGAATGAACTCCCAGGCCAGGGTGACACCTGACACACAGGGTCCCCCAGCTCTGATGAAGGCCCCTGGCAGATGGCAGTCTGCAGTGGTCTCTACTGCCTGAGCAGTAGAGAGTCCTTTAAAGACTTCAAGCAAGAAGCGAAGCTCGGAAAGGACCCAGGGTAATCCAGACTTAGTCCTGAAGCTCAGGGCGAGTGAGATGGAGTCTACGCCGCACACAGCTTTCCAGACTGCAGTGCCCCCCCACCTCCTCACCCCCCACCCCCATTACTATTTTCACAGCAGCACCAGAATCAAGTTCACTTTATTGTTCTGGGCAAAACCAAACAGCTTGGTTTTACCACACATTTTCGTTTCTTGGGCAGGGACTCATGTGGCCTAGGTAAACCTTGAATGCTGTTTGTAACCAAAGATGACCTTGAACTCCTGAGCCTCCCTCCAGTCCCCTGCCAGACGCTGGGCTTGCGGGCATGTGCTACCATGCCCAGTTGATGTGCTGGCTCCTAGGGATCCGATCCAGGGTTTGTGCACGCTAGGCAAACACTCCAACAACTGAGCCAAGTCCTCAGCCCCCATACATGTTTATAATACCCAAGTAAGTTGCTCAAATTGTCATTTAGAAATCTACAATAAGTTTGAACACGCATTAACTTCAAAGACTCTTTGTCATGCCTTAAAAATAAGAGTTATCAGTTGCTTGAGACATCTTATAAGAGTTTAGACAAGACACATTATTAACGGTGTCATAAATAAGTAATATAACTTTATTAAAATGAAAAGACAATATTCAAAATAATGCAACAAAATGAATAAATCCTTTGTCCAATACTGTACACACAGTGCAGAGCTCAGTGCATTTTTCTAAAGCATGTTTTAACCTTCATTTAGTTCACACTAACATACAGTAAGCTGTAAACAGCTCAAATAATGTCACTCAGCAGTTTCAACTCCACAGCTCACGGGGACATCGCAGCATTGCCCTCTGCTAGCAAGCACCTTCTCTTTGTGCGCATCTGTACAAGATAAACGCATCAGAGGATGGAAAAAGCTGAGCAAAGCTACGTGTCTCACTGAGTCTCAGGGCAGTGAAGCAGCCAGCCATGAGTTTTCAAAGCAGGAAGATGCTGAAGTGACCTCTGGCATTAAGACATTCTGTGCTATTGGTCAGAAGTGTTTCACTTAAAAAGCAATCCCCAGGAAATACTGAACAGGAACCAGCAACACAAGGCCAGCTTGTGTTGTACTTGTTTATTAAGTCTAAAAAACAAAAAAACAAACAACATACCATACCTCCTCACAGGAACTCTCTATCACACAGCTAATTGCTGCATTAATCTATAAAACTCTCGTCCCCGACACTGATGGCTGGTACGACTCCACCATACTTTCCTGAAAGCCTCTTGCTATGACAGGCCATTTCAATGGACGGGGGAAAAGCAGGAACAGTGTGGAAGTTATTCACCAATTCTGTCAATTTTCAAGATATGAGACGTACACAGGTCATAACATGGTCCAGAAACTGCTGTCCTTCTCAACAAGACAAAACCCTAGAGCTGGAAGAGTTAGGCCACAGAATGGTTTCAGCAAGACGGTACAGGCCTGGTGAAGAGCATGCCCTGTCCTGTATGGAGACGACTGCTGGGGGTGGGGGAGGGGTGGGGTGGGCACACAAACTATATAGCAGGCCCAAATGCCAAGAATCCTCGAACTTAACAAATTTATAATTTGATCTAACAATACTGCTTTCTTCCATTGCTCAATTTTCAGCCAGGAGCTGCTTCTCCAGCCTGACTTGATGTACCCTGAATATGTATTACTCTAAGATAGTGACTAATTGGTTATCCTGCAGCTATGGTCTATGGTTACACCGCACATTTATACATAGGTATATAATGTAGTCAAATGTAAAAGTTTTCCATTCTTCCCTCCTCTCTACACAGCTTTAAATTATCCTTTCGTCCTCCGCTGGTAAGTCAGGGGCTCCCAGCTAACAGCACCTCACCCAAGACAGAGTCCAACGTCATTCTGCAACCTGACATTGTTCTGCGAAACTCAATTGGGAGCCATCCTCTCCACGTAACTTCTTCTGCTGAACCCTGACCCCTTAGTTATGGAGAAACCACGTAGGATAAGTGTTTGCGCTTGATGTGACCACCCGCGTCCATTTTCATCCTGGAGGCCAGCTTTTCTGTGGCAGAGGTCACACCACAGGCAGCAGGTAATGGCTGGATTTGGGTGCTTGGGTTTGCTTCTTCTGCTTCCCTAAAATACTTTTCATATTTGTCTAGGTATGGCGGTCTCTCAGGTAGTAGGTAATAATGTGTTGAACTAACCTTCTTCCCATTTTCAATGATGGGCAGGATGCAGGGGACCTTGCTGGCAGACCCTTCGCTGCTCTGTCTTTGCAGGGCTTTGCTGCTGACATACTTGGGGTCAGGGGCAAAGCTCTGTGTTGGGGGCATGACCCCATTGAGGTAAGATGGAAGGCTTTTAGGACTTGGGGTACGGGAGTTACTCCGTGACAAAGGTTCTCTTGGGGGGACTTTGGGAGGCCTGTCTTCATCACTGTATGTGTTGGAGGTCACTTCTGCTGACCACCTTCTGTAGTCTGGCTTGGCTGGCCTAGGAGGTATAGGAACCCTGGGAGGGACCTCAGGCTTGTCTTCATCTGAGCTGGGAGAAGCCCTGTGTGTGTAGCTAGATATGCGGATGGCTGGCTTGTTAAATGAGCCAGCTGGTCCTGAGTGAGACCTCCTTAATCTGCGATGGCTTTGAGGTGGGGGAGGGTTTGGATCTGGAACAGCTCTGTTCTGGTCAGATGTACAGCTGAGATCTGCTACAGAAACAGTTGGGGTGTCAAAATATGCATAGTTGATCTGTCCACACCCACGGAAGCTTCGCCTACCAGGAACGTCGTATTTGAAGTCAGAAGGGGCACAGTCTTCTAGAAGGAAGTCTGTGTCTGAGCTGGTCAGAAATTCTACCTCACAGTCGGCCTCATCCAGAGACAGGTCTTCAGAGATGGGCAATGGTGGGAGCGGCCGAGAGCCCCGATCACAGACGGCTGCACAGGGAAAGGGGGAAGGGCAGTTTTTGATGGGTGTAAGTGGAGGTGTGGAAGTGCAGATCCCATTCACTGAGAGTTTCTTAAAACCACACACAACCTGATCCTCTTCTCGATGTCCAGAGCTGTCACTTGGGGGGATGATAAGAGGGGGCAAGCTTGACTTTGGAGACCGACCATATTCTGCAAAGAAGTGACCACTCACCGGAGCAGACCGAGAAGCACACCCTGAAAGGAACGAACAAGTGATACTTAACAAGGGCGGTGCTATCTTTGTCCTTCAGCTCACGAGAGCCCAGGACCCCCGCTCCAGTCCCCTGGCCCAGTCAGGGACACCTGACTGCTGTAACCCTGAGGACACCCATGCAACCACCACAGGTATAATTAGAGCCAGAGTAGGGGAACACACGTGATCTGGTTCAAAGAACAAATTATCTCGGCCATCTCCCTTGGACATGTGCTCGGCATACACCCACACATCCCAGGCAGGTTTTGTGACGTGTGCAAAACTCACAGAAGATGAACAGCGTATAATTTACCTGAGTACCATGCTACACCAGGTTTGCCACTTAAGACATGCGACAACACAAGGCATGCCGGGCATGAGTGAGATAAGATGAGGTGAGGCCCTTCCTGCCAGCGTATCATATTTGAATGAATGGACTCACTTGCAATGCGTTCACCTGATAAGACGCTCTTGACAAAAATCTAAGGAACACGATGTCCACATTAAAATAACTGCAGTTTTCTAGTTCTGATTACCACATGTACCATTTGCACCTACTGTGCTCAAATGTGCATTAGTACTAGGAACACACAAGACACACTGCCTAGAGTTGTTTAAAGTTAAGTCTGCATCGCACCTGAGAGCAAATGCATTCGTGATTCCCTTAGAATCAGTGACTTGGGGTACATGTAGTGAAGACTAAGGAAGTTCTCTTAGGAAGCTGCGGCCACTAGGTGTCAGGCTGTTGTTGGAAACTCTCTAGGTTTCCTCCTCTCAAACACACTGCTTGAGGACAAGGCAGAGCTGCTCAGCAGACTTCATACATACCGAGAGTTGTTAGGTGCTCCTGAGTGGGGGAGTTCAGACTGTAGGCCATGGTTATTGGATCAATATTTATAAAGTTACTGAAAGCAAAGGAAAAACCGTGGTCATGAGCAAGTACGATGGCATCCTCGGTGGCTATAGTCACAAACCCTGTCAAACACAGGGACATTACACTCTTGACTTACTTTTCAAACTCACTGCGGCTGCCCCAGCAGGTCTTCATAGTCCCCAAGGCCTGGCCATTATGCAGAAATGCAGTTTTTAATGGGACTCGAATATCCTGAGCAGAAACTCCTGCTGTTGACATTGTGTCTCACTCTGGGATGCCTTCAAAGCTGTGAAGCCCAGGGGTTTTTAAGTTAGCCAGTAGCTTTCATTCCCTGGGGAAATCAAGAAGAAATACGAGAACAGTCAAAATAATTCAGAAATAGTGTAGTCTATATTGAAGCATAAGTAGGCTAATATTAGAGATGAGGGGGAGATGGAAAAGTTTGGTTATTAACTTTTTAGTTCTTCTCATGAAGATACTTAAAGTGTAGACAGCAAAACAATTGTTTTTGTAAATACTAACCTAACACTTGAAACCTTTTTTCACAGAATAAGAATCTACTGCCAGAAAAGCCAATCCTTGCTACAGAGCTTACCGGTTGCACAACAAATCATAATCGCTTTCCGAAGCCACAAATCTCCCTTCAGCCCACTAAACCAACCTTCTACGGCATGCCTTCTATGGCAAGAAGCACAGTAGATCCCACCCTGTTTTCCCAAGTTAAGAAAGGAATTTTAAAACAGGCATGGTGGTGTGTGGCTGTAATCTCAGTATTTGGGAGACTGAGGCAGGAGCTCTATAGGCTCAAGGCCAGCTGGAACTACACAGCAAGACCCCACCTACTCTCACCCACCCTCAGAAAAAAACCCAGTAATTTTAGAAAAAACTGTGCTTCACATGCTGAGCTAACAGTCACTAATACCCACACTCAAGAGATTCTACCTGCCCCATAGCCTAACACTGATTTGGACTCTGTATTTCAGGCTTAGTCACAAAAGACACACTCTCCAGTTATTACTTGCTCAAGAGAGACACAGTCATATATGAAGATACTGATTTCTATATAGTCATATATGAAGATACTGATTTCTATATAGTCATATATGAAGATACTGATTTCTATACAGTCATATATGAAGATACTGATTTCTATACAGTCACATATGAAGATACTGATTTCTATACAGTCACATATGAAGATACTGATTTCTATACAGTCACATATGAAGATACTGATTTCTATACAGTCATATATGAAGATACTGATTTCTATACAGTCATATATGAAGATACTGATTTCTATACAGTCATATATGAAGATACTGATTTCTATACAGTCATATATGAAGATACTGATTTCTATACAGTCATATATGAAGATACTGATTTCTATACAGTCATATATGAAGATACTGATTTCTATACAGTCATATATGAAGATACTGATTTCTATATAGTCATATATGAAGATACTGATTTCTATACAGTCACATATGAAGATACTGATTTCTATACAGTCACATATGAAGATACTGATTTCTATACAGTCACATATGAAGATACTGATTTCTATACAGTCATATATGAAGATACTGATTTCTATACAGTCATATATGAAGATACTGATTTCTATACAGTCATATATGAAGATACTGATTTCTATACAGTCATATATGAAGATACTGATTTCTATATAGTCATATATGAAGATACTGATTTCTATATAGTCATATATGAAGATACTGATTTCTATATAGTCACATATGAAGATACTGATTTCTATTATCTTGTAAAAATCAAGTTCTGCAAGATTACCAGCTTCAGTGTCAACTTTGGACAGCTTCCTCCCTCCCTTTCAAAGACAAACTTAAGGGACATTCTTTGCATTCTCCTCTGTGAAATACCCAGTAACTCATGTCCTGCTCCCCTGTGAGGCATGGATTACAAAGGCAAATATATTTCTTAAACTGGTAGCTCCTGGACTTTAGAAGCCCTCACATCCCCCCCCACCCCCGAGCTTTATGGGATGCTACAGGTCTGAAGGCCCCGTACGCTCAGCCCAAGTTTATTTTTTACGATTCAGTACTTTGCAGACACAGAAAAGCACTGGCCTCTGCTGTCTTCAGTCACGTGCACTTAGGAAGCTTGGCCTTTCTCCTTTATAGATGGCAGGATATTAATTGTCGACTGCCCAGAACACAGGCCCCTTGAGATCTCCACATACTGACTACACCATTCTGCCATTAAATATTTGCACACCACCAAGTGCTGACACCATAGGATGACACAAGGACAAATCTGCTGGCTGGATGGAGCTACACAGATGGCTCCCTTTTATTACCATCATTAAATTGCTCGGCAACTAAACATCTATTATTTACAAATATCAGGCCTAATAAACTGGGATTTCAGAACAAGTGGCTGTTTGTCCCTACTACCTTAACCGTAAGTACCTGGCTCAATAAGTGAATGTTTGCTACCAACTGAATATAAACTATACGGAAGGCATATGGGTTTTTTTCTTTTTTAAGCTAACAATCTAAAAAATACTCCATAGATGTTTACAAATTCAGCTGTTTCAATGATGAGGCAGTGATTTTATGACAGACTTCCAATATTATTTCAAAGAGTCAAACCTTATTTTTTTTTAACACGAGAAAGAAAATAATCCACCACTTATGAAACCCCATTAATGGGAGGTTTCTGAGTCTTTGTTTTTAGATTACTGAAATGAAGCAGATACATTATTTACCATAAAGTAATAACTTCAAAACAAAACACATTTTAAGGAAGACTAGCCTCTCCCTGAGTGTGTTTATCCAGCCTTTTCCAAGCATTAACAAGCACGAGAGACTACAGGGCAAGGACCTGTGGCAATATGAAAAGTAAAGGCGGCAGGGAGGAAGAATGTGGTGTTTAAGAGGATGAAGATGGTTCCTCCGATTACAAGCCAATGCTGCGGGGGATTCTGAAGGCCCAGCCCCCACCTGCCGGCAGGCCAACAAGTACTACTAGTAATTACTGTGTCAGCCTCCTAATGCCATCTACATCTGAGCTTTCAACAGAGGGTTGTGTAACTATCGCCTCTGCTCAAGTTGCTTTGGAATCCTAAAACTTACATTTCAGTGGTCACTTAAAATTATTTATATGTTTTAGAAAAAGTTATTTTTTATTCATTGTTTCCATCACCTACTTGTTAGCTTTCTTAAGGAAAAAAAAATTTTTTTAGTATAAAAAGAATTGTGTTCACTAAGCCAGCTCACTTCTGACCACAATAGTGTCTTTGTGTATTCATAGAAGGTGACCTGCCTCTAAATTTCAATGGGGAATTGTGAATGGGCCAT
Organism: Cricetulus griseus; assembly: GCF_003668045.3. Taxonomy (NCBI): domain Eukaryota; kingdom Metazoa; phylum Chordata; class Mammalia; order Rodentia; family Cricetidae; genus Cricetulus; species Cricetulus griseus. Next base: position 5,527,329 of record NC_048595.1, read on the forward strand.
GTTATGAAACTATCCCAACTTCCTACTTGCTTGCATGGCAGAAGCAAGGAGGGCAATATAACTGCTGTGTTCTCATCTTTTGGAAAACAACTTCAGGCTGTAAAACCGCAAAGAACAACATGCCACAGGTTTATGGTTTACACACACATTCTCATTCATGTCTCTCTCTCTCTCTCTCTCTCTCTCTCTCTCTCTCTCTCTCTCTCTCTCTCTCTCTCATTTTAAACTAAGGTTAAGACCTGAAAGTCTTCTACCTCTCCTAGAAAACAAAACCAGTATTTGGGTTGTATACTCCTGGTGGGGGCACAGAGATCAACCTGGCCAAATTTAAGCCAAAAAATAAAGCAATACATATTGCTCAAGTGAAATTTGACTAATGCTGCAATGCTTCAAATTTTATTCAAGTTCTTTTAACTGTAAAGCCAGATCTACCTTTCAATCCATGAAGACAATAACTACAAAGATATACTTAAGTATGAATATCAATACCTAAACATACAAGATGATACCCTGTTACAAAATCCAAGAACAACAAAGTGAATATTGGTTGTTCCAGATAGCACAGTATAGACCAGGATCCAAATAACCTTGGGCACGACATAACTTATGAAATCTTGAAGTAATTTTAATATTCTTAGTGAGGCAAAATGCAAAATTCTGTTAGTGGCACCTTTTTTTTAAAAATTTTAAGATTTTACTCTTAAAATCATTTAATTCATTTTTATGGCTTCAACTCCATAGACAGTTCCTAAATAGGTAAGTGCAACCTGGCGTCAGCTTTGCATTTCTTACTGTCTGGTGATTATCTTTCCACTTGGATGGGCCTCTGGCATCCTACAGGCTCTGAACCCAATCCCTTCTGTCTCTTAACTAGAGGCCCCCCCCTCCCCCTTTCTGGTCCAGGAGGATCCCATTTCCCCAGGTTCCACTGTGAGTCTGAGTTGGGTCACCTCCATACACAGTCTCCACACGCTCTCAAGCCTCTTCCCCCTACGGCTCCAACTGGCCTCCAGTCTGAAAACACTTAAACCACAGTACAACCAACAAGATCAGATCAATATTCCTCAATTGCCACACCAAAAAGAACCCATAGAAACTCTAAAAGCTCCCTGCCTGACACAAAAGACTTACCCTGCCTACTTTTCAGCTCCCGCTGTCCACTGCTTATGCTTTAAGGCTAGCTCTTCTTACTGTGCTCCTTCAATAGGCTCTCCTCTTATGAAAAATCAGAGCCCTGTCTCTCTGTCCCAGCTGTACCCTCCTATTCCCTCCAAATCCAGGACCGGTGCCCGACATCCCTGGACCACCCCCCCCTCAAGATCTTGGCATATTTACTTGAATAAATATTAAGTGAACAATGAGAAAACAACTATCTCATACTTTAAAATGTAATTACAAGAGATTTTCCCCAGGATGCAAAAAGAGAGGAGCTAAGTGGAAAAGCAAAACAGAAAAAAATTGTTATGGGATCAACTTAGTATATTACTAGAGTGATGAGATGGCCAGTAATAATCTAATACATTTAGAATATCCTAAATTCACTTCTCAAGTCTAAAGTGGGCGGTACGTAGACTGAGTAAAATATTTAAGCACCAATGGCTGCTAGCATGGCTTTCTAAATGGCTTGTTAGTAAAACCTGAAGTAGTGAAAACAAACTATGCCTGTTCTTACACAGGATTCCTGTGGGACTAACTGTAACCCATCTACCTTGCTTTTGCTGTTCTTTATTACTTTCTTTTAGAAATAGTCAGGTTAGACCCACAAGCAGACTGCACTCAGCTCTCTAAGGTGAACTCACATGCCTTTGTCTTGAAAACATTCGCTTTGAAGCTGTTTCACACACAAAGCCAGGCTACCTTAAGGCAGTGACCTGGATGTGCTTACCTTGCCAGGAGATGGCACTATCTATCTCAGGAGCAATCCACGAGAGGAGGAGGGGCACATTTTTGTCTTAAGACTCATCCAGTTCTGCCCAGTGCTTCCTCATTTAAGAGTGTGATGTAATTTCCTTCTTTCAGTCTGCTTCTGGGACCTGATTTATGTTTATTCGGAATGATAATTGATCTTTTCAGCCGCAGTTAACAATCACCTACCTACTTCTAGAACCAGGGAAGACAAATGTAACTATGTAACAGAATTTATCAAAAGAAACCCATCGCACACTTGACACCTATGACTTTTGATCCTCCCCCATCTACCACTGTCTGTGTTTGTTCAGGTCTGATCACCTCTGAGAGAAAATGGAAATCAGTTTATTGGCTGTTTTATGGACCTTTATTAGTAATCTGGGAAGGAGGACTTCACATTCACCCGCACGCTCAGCATTCCTGTCGTTATGCAGGATCTAAAATCACTTGTGGTCAACTGGCTGTATGAGGTGACCATGTGTCTCCTTGGTTGTAGAAGTGGTTCTGAAGGTAACTGCTGAATGTGGTGTCTGCTTCCCTCAATCAAACGAGTGGTGTAACCTGCACATATGGACTGCAAGCAGGAGAACTATCTGCATGGACATTTCAAAGGAAATGCCTGAAATCAAAGTTCTTCCAATTTCATTTTAAAAGCTAGGATCGGGAGACAGGGAAAGAAAGGCGGCAAATTAAGAAAATTTCTTTGTTATGTGCTTATGGTGAAAAGGCAAAAATGGCTTTATAGTAGATGCATGAATGACTTTTGAAATAAATGCAGCTATGCTACTCACATGTAGAATCAAGTATGTGTGACAGCTTTGGCAAATATTAAGATGCTGTTTAGAAGGATGAAATGAAGGTTTGTGTGTTTTCAACCCCATCCCCCAGAGGACCTTAAATGTGTAAACCCCACACGTTCCGGCCCACTTGCAGGTGGTGAAAATAGAGGCCACAAGGAAAACAATTGATATCCAGACTGTCAAAACGATAGAACTTCTTGTAATTCAGAAAACTCCTAGTTAAGTACTTTAAGAAATAGCAAGCGAACAAAAACCCCAACTACCATAATCAATGGCCTTGTAACTCAGTTTGTCTCTCAGGGCGACAAGGGCAGCAGCAATGCATTGTTTTGTCCTTGGTACTTTTCCTGCAGAGCACAACAATCAACAGTGCCATCCACATACACAGGCGAGCACACACAGGATGGACGGATATAATGCCTTTCTGACATAAGTGACACATTGTACCTGTGAAAGATCTGTGGATTCTGTTGTAATCTTAATGACAATGAGCACAATAGTCTAATGATGGGAAGTGAGCCTTTAAAACTTCAAGTTTACTTAACAAGCATTTAAAACACCCAGTGGGCAGCTCCAGATTGTTAAGCCCAATGCACAGGCAGCGTTGCTAATAACTAAGTTTCACAGGACACTGTCTGTCAGGAGGTCTTCGGTGTTTCCGGTGCCTTACCATCACCACTCTCAATTACAGTTGAGGAAGCCTGGCTTCAAAGTTCAGGCTCTTGATCATCCGACAGCCTCTCTTCTAGTACCCCAGGCTCTCAAAACTGATGGGCTAAAAATGACTTAAGACACACACTTGACTTCTATGGGCAAGGCTGATACCTTTTTGGAGGGATTCTATTTGGTAACAGTATTTCCTTGGGTAGCCTGTAACCTATGAACATTCCAATTTCACTTCCTCAAATTTCCCTTCTAAAAAGTCACCAATTATATACTTGGCCTAGACACGTAAAATGGGCAGATGAAGGTATGATTAACTTGGGTCACCTGAAATCATTCTTTTTAATGGTCTTTACCTTTTGTCACAGCGATGCCCGCAATGGACTCAGCTGCACAAGGTATTCGATTTGGCACAGGCTCGTCCTTACTTGGAAAAGGGCTGCTACATACATCCAGCAGGCTTCCTTTTAATACTCTCCCAGCACGGACCCCATGGATGCCATAACTCGGCCCTATCACAAACCCGGAATCCAGTGACAGAATTCTTCTGTCTGTAAAGCACTGTACACATCACACAGCACTCCCCTACCCATCATCTCTCTGGATCCCACAGCACCCCCAAGAGGAGGCAGGGATCATCATCTCCATCTTGCTAATGAGGAGCGGAAATGAGGCAAAACATCCTGCCATGAGCAAAAAAGGCTCTCTGGACCATGCTGCATACAAGCTGGCCAGCGTCTCCCTCACCTCTCCTGTCTGTGGTTTCATCCTTGCGCCTCCTAGCACTCCGTAGTAATGACCTGTGTGTTAGGTAACTGCAAAGACAGGAACTGGTACTCAACTGTCTTCAGGTCAAATCCTTAGCAAACATTAGTTACCTTCCCAAACACACATCGAACACTTCTTCTGGACTAGATACTGCATTAGATGAAGAAAAATGGTGGCTGCCCGATGAGACACCCCCATCCGATGAGGAGGGGAGATTAGACCATTTCAGATGGTGACAGGATAAAGAGGTGGAAAGCCTATTTACACAGGTGGTCAGTGGAGGCCTCACTGGACAGGTGACTTTCAGAATTGATCTCTTAAAGGACAGAAGAGAGCCATGAAAACAATGACATAGGAAAAGAACCTTCCATGTGGAGTAGGAATCTGTAACTAGAAAAGGTGCATTCACTGAGGCCTGAAGGACTAGTCATGCTGCAATGCGGCCCCCCCCCCCGCTTCATATTATAAAGTGGACCAAAGTATCAATGAAGACTACAAATCTCACTTTTTTTTTTATCTCACCTTTTGAAATCTGAAATCCCACACTAACCTTTTTCTCCACACCAATCCTGCTATGTTAGTAATTTACATTTTGGACTCTGAAGTTAACCAGTTTTCTCCACTTTAGTTTGAACTGTGTGACTGATGTCAGAGCATCACAACTGGATTGTGCCTGTTCATTAGCAGCTTTCATAAAGCATGGCCAACACCTGCAAAGGATGCTACGTGCATCCTAAAAATGAGGTACCAGTTCATATTTATGGAGGTTGAGTGGCCGCCTTGTAGTGGGAGCCAATGACATTCAAATTCCAGGAATTACCCTGGGCACCACCTTCCCTCCTCTGCTCACCTTTCTAAAGCAACTTGATGGTATGCTGACAATCAGGTCAGTTGCAGGCATGTTAGATTGCACCTATAATTTAGGGAACTTGCTTTTAAAAGCTACTATTAGTATGAGCAGAAAGGCAGTATTACCTACTACAACTTTGGAGAAGTGGCAATAAAGTGTTTCATAAAAAACAAAAAACAGCGCAAGACTACAACATAATTAAGTCACACAAACAGCTCAAAAGTATCTATTGTGAGCCCAAAGTAGGAAATCCAACCTGCTAAAAGTCAGTAATTCTACTTCTCAAACATATATAGAATTCAGACATTTCCTAACAGCCATTAAAAAAAGAACAGATTTTCTTTCCAAACCTTATCAGTGCGTGGGCCAATCCTGTGGAGCCTTAAAATATAAGACATTGCTTTCCTGAACTTATCAACATCAGCTATGTGCAAGGCTGTGTAAAATAAAAGCTACTCAATGCAGAGTGCTGGCCCTTGAGGAGTTTATCAACTAATTTATCTGCCAAGATCTAGATTTACAGTTCAAGATTTTCACCACTTATTAGCAAATGTCCACCAGAACCCAGCTGAGGAAATGGAGGCAATGATATCCAGTCTCTGTTTTGTTTAGTTTTTTAAACCGTCATGTATTTCCTTTCAAACTTTCTAATATCCAGAAAGGTAGGGATTGATAACAATCACCCATAATTGGCAGGTTAGTAAGAAACCAGCTTATTATTTTTGTCTTTAAAAATTTGCCCTTTTGCTGATATAGGTGTTTAGATTATCTCTGGCCTCTTACTTAAGCAAAATCATTCTTAAAACTCCATAATTGCATACATGTTTTAAGAAAGGTTTTTAAAAAGCAAAGGGGCAGACACAGTGAACTCTGTTGTTCCAATCTCAACAGACACAGATCCACTATACCCGTACAGACTTAAGGACGTTTAAAACTGTAGAACCCTTCTTTTTTTTTCTTTCCCCAGGAGGTTTAAAAAAAAAAAAAAAAAAAGCAATTTATACCTCACCTTTCTTCACCCCTGACAGTTGCCTGGAAACCAGTCCTGCCCTACCTGTGTTGCAGGTGTAACTCCCGTCACATCTCTGTTAAAGCTACAGTCTCTATTCTTACTACACTTAAGTTTATGACTAACAATCTATTCACATTTTTATCAGGCAGGAGACTGGTTTCTTTCGAGCAGTGATGAAATCCTAATAAAGACTGAGGAAGCACCCATCTAGCACCACCAATCACGGCTAATTTGAACAAAGATACGATAGACAGTATAAATACACGATATTGCCAAGGAGCCTCAGCGCTCGAACCCCTCGTTCTGCAATTTCATGCCTTCTGTAACATTTAATTCATTGGAGGCAAAGGAGTCACGTTCCTGGGGAGAGGACAAGGCCACGGAACAACTCGGATGAATTAAAAAAAAAAAAAAAAAAAAAAAAAAAAGGGCAATGACCTTCGTCGCCGAGTCGGACTGCGACTCAAAACTGGTACCAACCAGGGGCCGGCAACCTCGGAGCCCGGACAGCTTCTCGCTGGAGCTCGCTGGGCCGGGCCGAGGGGTGCGCGGGAAGACGGAGGGGCCCCCTGGCAGCCCCGCAGCATCCCCCGGCCGCAGAGGACCGTGCGGCCGCCGCTCCGGGGTTCCGGGGCCCCGGGCTGTGGAGACGTGTCGTGTGCGCGCGTGTGCATGGCCCCGGCGGGAAGCCCGGGGCGCCCCGGCCCATCCCGCGCGCACCAGCCCCGAGAGCCGCGAAGCCGCCGGCCCCGGCCCAGCCCGCTCGCTCGCCCGCCCTCCCTGCCCGCGCGCCCCCGGCCCCCGGCCCCCGGCCCCAGCCCGGCAGGCCCCTTACCCCCGGGGAGCGGGGCCCCGCGGCGCCCTCCCGCGCATGTCCGTTCCGGCTGGCTCAGCGCCGCGGGCTCCGGGGCCCGAGCATCGCGCAGGCGCCCGGCCGCTCTCTGCCTTCTCTTTCTCTCTCGCTCCTCTCTCGGCTCGCTCGTAGGCTGGCTAGTCAGTGCTCGCGCACCCTCGCTCGCTCGCTCGCTCGCTCTCCCGCTCGCACACCACGCAGCTCGTCACTCCCCACCTCGCACTCGGCCGCCGCCGCCGCAGCCGCCGCCGCGGACGCCGCCCGTATATATAGGATGAGCGACAGCGTGACGTCGACGCTCGCTGCCCCGCCTCCCCCGCGCAGCCAATCGGAGCGGCCGGCTGCTTAAAGGGGCAATGCCGCGACAGACGCGTTGGAGTGGGCCCCGCCGGGCGGGCGTCGCCGGCGGCCTCGGCTCCGGAGGGGGCGTTTCTGGCTGGGCTGCCTCTGTGCGAGCTGCCGAGCCTCAAGGACACCGAGCTTTCCCCAGAAGTCTGTGGGCAGCCCTGTTTCCAGCCCCGGGGGAGGAAGTGGCGCCGGGGAGCGCTCGGCCCGGGGTGGGGGGGCAGGGGCACCCCAGGGGTGTACAGCGAGGGACCGGCGCCGGGGGAGTGATGGGGATGCGGGGAGGGACATGAGGGATGGCAGGCAGCACAGCCGGGGATGCGGTGGGGGCGATGGAGAAAGAGGCAGAGAGCTGGGCACAGGGGGAGCCGCCTGAGACTGGAGGCCGGAGGGGAGGGCCGGAGAGGGACACTGCAGGGGCCGCTAAGGCCAGCAAGGCCTGGGGCAGCGGGAGCGGGGGAGACGCGGCGGCACACACAGGGAAGCCCGCGTGGGACAGCGAGGCAGTCTAGGAAGGGGAAAGACACTGACAGGAGACACTGCTGCCAGGGGCAGCCGGCCAGCCGTGCTCTGTGGGCAGGATCAGGGAGGCCTCACTACACACTCCCCTGGCCCTGGCCTGGGGCGAAGCTAGGCTGATCTTGGGGCACCTCCCTCAAACCTGCCCCCGGCCCTCTCCTCTCGGTTTACCTGTCCAACTCGTGCAGTTCTCCATGTCTCTTGGCCCCAGGGTAGCCGCTGATGCCCAAGGACCAAACGCCATCAAGTCTGAAGGGAGGAGGTTTCTTGGGGCAGAAATCCGGTGATGCAACTTAGGTTTACAGTTTAACCGTAAAATAAATAATACAACGATAAACCAAGCGTAGTTAAAGAAAAAAAGCAAACAGACTGAAGCCCTCCAGTTTGAACTAGTACAAATTTCCCTAATGGTGTTCCACAGAGTAGAGGCCACAGACCTGTGGCTGACCCCTGTGGACTGCGCTTCAGCAAGAATGCCTGATAGTTATATGCTTAGCACTACCTAATTGGGCCCGTTTAACATATGGAATGAGGCTCTGGCCTCGTTATCTGGTTAACTATTAACTTAGTGCCCGTGAAATGATTTGTCCTTTCCAGTATCAACTTGTATTCTTTCTAATTTAACTCGAAGGCCTAATTTTAGATTCAAGGTCTTAAGCACCAGATTTTTTAAAAAGAAAAGAAAAATCTCAAGTATTCCCTTGCTGGTTTTCAGCAGCAGACTAACAATGCTGGAAGGCTGCCCTCCTCTTTCTGATGGCTCCTACGGGTCTACAGGGGCTGGTGGGTCGGTTTTCACCCCCATGCTTCTAGAAGATCAATTCTCCCATCTTTTTATGGCCTTCCACAAAGTATTTTTATCTTATGGAAATTAGTCATTGCCAAATTAACTAGGTATTCAGTGTTTACTTGCTTATTTAGGTTTTGGGACACTTTACTCTGTAGTCCAATCTGTCCTAGAACTCACAGTGTAGCTCAGGTTAGTATTCAGGCATCTGTACTGGCTGCCCCTAGGGTTCTGACAGGATGGGCCCTCAGCTGCAGCCACTAGGAGCACAGTGCCCACCTCCCATCCTCCTCCTCCTCTCTCTCTCTCTCTCTCTCTCTCTCTCTCTCTCTCTCTCTCTCTCTCTCTCTCCCTCTCTCCTTCTCTGTCTGTCCCCCACCCTCTTTCCTCTCCCCTGCTTTTCCTGTTTCAGAGGCCAGTCTTCCCCTCCCTCCCCCTTTTTGTTTTTTTTGAGACAGGGTTTCTCTGTGGCTTTGGAGTCTATCCTGGAACTCGCTCTTGTAGGCTGGTCTCGAACTGACATAGATCCTCCTGCCTCTGCCTCCCGAGTGCTGGGATTAAAGGCGTGTGTCCACCCCCACTGCCCCTCAAGAATGAGAACTCCCTTTCCCCCTTTTGTGATCCCTTTCCCTAATTAAAACAAAACAAAACAAAAAAACCCTCTGCTTGAACCCTGTTCCATGGTCTTTGTCTTGCACACAACTTTTTTTTTTTTTTAGTTGTAACATCAAATGCAGTGATCCTTCAGCCTCCAGAGTGTTGACATTTACAGTCATGAAGTCACCACATCCAGCTTGACTAGACTTTGAAAGTCACACATGGTCCTCATGTGTGACACATGGTCTGCATGGCTGAACCATATGCTATCCTTCCCTCTCTCTCTCTCTCTCCCTCTCTTCTGTGTGTGTGTGTGTGTGTGTGTGTGTGTGTTTAAACGATCTACCCGAGAGTGTCTTTTCAGACCTCACAGGACAGCATTTTCTTGAATGGAGCCTTCATTGAGGTCCGGTTTCATCCAAAAAGAACTCTGGTTCCTCTATTTCCAGTCACCACAATACACTTGTAATTTGTGCTCCAGCCTTATTGGCATGCTTTTATATTCCCCTATCCATAAACCAGTGATAATTGCCACAGCAACCGTGGAACACACCCCTTCTGTGAAGAAAGACATCAACAGGATACCCAGTCTACCCCTGTGAGCCTTGGGATGTGCTGATGTTTTGGTAAATTGTATAAAAAATTATAAAATCATTTTAGTAATACATGATCAATCTGGTTTTTCTCTTTGGATTTACTTTACACTTACAAAAACAGACATTTAGTTTACATTTTTTTGGGGGGGAAGCAATTGGAACTTCTACTTCACTGACTTTAACTCATAATTATTCATATAATGAAACTTTCTCAGCTGTGGAGGAACCTGTACTCCACAGGCTACTTAATAGTATTTTATAATAACATTGATATGGCAAAAGTAATGCAGAATAGTTTGAGAAGTGTTTGAAGTGAAAATGCTAACCCATGTGAAGTGCCAATGGCATACTGGTTGCTTGTTGTCCATTTGATAGTTCAAACACCAGAGCAGAGAGTTAGAGAAAATATTCTTTTCTAAGTTATTTTTAAGTTGTCTCTACCCAGAAATTGGAAGTCTTTTCCTTTTTAAAGTCTTTCAAAGTTGGTTAGATTTGAGACTATTTCCTCAGGAATTTTTGTTAGCTGATTTCTTTAAAAGCAGAACTTAAATAGATGTCTTAAAGCTTCAGTCTTATGTCACGCTGACCCAGTTTGTCATTCTGTACCACTCTTTTTTAGCTGTTCTGGAACAAGAACAAGGCTGAGGTTCTGGAAATCTGAGACTCAAAGTGGTACTTTTCCTCTGTTCTCTCAAAGGAATCCCACATGTCAGGCCTAAGCACAAATGTGCTGTACGGGGTCTGAGCAAATATACATTTATGTTGTTGCTCTTGGAAACCTATAAAAGACTACACACATTTTTTGTATTTATTCTTCTTGATTACAAGTGTTTTGTATACTTCGTTTAAAAAGAAATACTTTACAGAGAAATACTTTTTGCATTACCTTATTAACCATAGGGCCTTTGTTTCTCTCAATACACAAGATATATTAGACACTCACTCTTCACTAGTCTGTAGGTAAGTGCAATAAAAATACATGAACAGTGGGAAATTTAAATTTCCTAGAGGTCATTTGCTTACTGTACCACACTGTTGGAAATAGACACACACACACACACACACACACACACACACACACACACCCTGCAGCAAACTCTGTGGATTACTTTAAAGCCTGTAGAAGAACACAGACTGTCCAGACTGTAAAGGTTCTTGGGGCCAGGCCTGATGCCCTGAGTTGGGTCTCTAGACTCACATGGTGGAAGGAGAGAGTCAAGCCCTGCAAGTTGCCCTCTGACCTCCACACATGCACTCACACATAAGTGACTAAATGTTATTTTTTAAAAGTTTAAGAGGGCCTGGGAAGGAACTGAAAGGGAGGGGATGGGTGGACTTGATCAAAGTACACTATAGCGGTGTATAAAATTCTCAAACAAATAGAAAGAGTAAGAACCTGGAGATTTACTCACCAGGAGCGCTGCATGACAGCAGTGGCTTCCACTAAACTTTGAACTTTAGCAGCCACATGAAAAGTAACACAAAAAATGTTTGCAACATTTCTGGTTTTCCTTCTGTAATTCAGGATATTGCTGTCTTTCCTAGATTTTTCTCTTTAAAAAGGCTACACCACCTACCCACCAACACACACACACACACACACACACACACACACACACACACACACACTCACTCTCTCTCTCTCACACACACTCTCTCTCACACACACACCACACACACACACACACACCACACACACCACTCACACATACACTCTCTCTCTCTCATACACACACCACACACACTCTCTCTCACACACACACTCATACACCACACACTCACACACACACACACACACACACCACACACACACACACCACACACACACACACCACACACACACTCTCTCTCTCACACACACTCTCTCACACACACCACACACACACTCTCTCTCACACACACATACACATACTCTCTCACACACACACACTCTCTCTCTCTCTCTCTCTCTCTCTCTCTCTCTCTCTCTCTCACACACACACACACACACACACACACACACACACACACACGTGTTGGGGTGACTTGTAGCCTGTGAGAATACTGTGTGCTTGTTGTGTTAGAATTTTCTAGTCTGTTGTTTGGAGACAGGTTCTAACTATCGTTTTTAATTGAGTCACCTTTTATCTATGTAAGGCTCCCTTAACAAACACAGTGTTCCTAATTCCAGCCCCGTCTCTAGAACTCATAACTTTAAGAAGTTTTTAGCATCCTATGGATTAATTCATTTACATAGATAACCTAGATGTTTTTTAGATAGTTTTTGTTTTTTTCAAGTTTCTTTTAAACGTTTTCATATTTAAGGATTTTGTGTGGAGTAGACACTGTATTTCCTATTAGCTGGCCAGTAGGGTGTGCTCTAGTCCCTTGCCAAATTAAGTAATTAAAATATTAATGTAAACACTGCATTAAGAGATTTCAGAAACTCAGTTTACTTCTTTATGACTACCAGGACATGTAGGGTGTGTTTCCACAGACACAGGTTACTTATGCACACATAGCACATAAGGAAAGATAAATCAGGTTATTAAATAGGGAAAGCCTGATCAGCTTACTTCTTTGGCTTAGCCCTGAAATATTTGGGTATTTTCTTTTATTCTGAGTAATGAAGACTAAAGAAAGTGTTACAATAGCCAGGTATGATGGTGCATGCTTGTAATACCAGCAACTAGGAGGGTGAGACAAAAAGAAGGAAAGTCCAAAGTGTCCTGGGCTGCATAGTGAGACTCTGTCTCAAACAGAAAGAAAGGAAGAAAGAAAGAAAGAAAGAAAGAAAGAAAGAAAGAAAGAGGGAAGGAGGGAGGGAGGAAGGAAGGAAGGAAGGAAGCAGCAGAGAGTATAGCCTGAAACCTGAGGGTTTGTGTTTGAAGCCTCACTGGGCCCTCCCAAGCACTGACAGTATGTCTTTGGGCAACTTATTTCATCTCTGGCATCCAGTAACCTGGAAATACCAATGGTTCTTACAGTCAGGCTATTTGACAAACAGATTAGCTTGGAAAACATGTAAAAGACAGCTTGGGGCCAATGAGGGTTCAATAAATGTTACTTTTTATATTATTGGTTGTATTGTTATTCTCATTGTTATTGTTACCTATTCTTTGAGAGGTGATTAAACACCCTTTGCTGTAAAATTCCCCAATTCTCGATTGTTATCTACACCTGATACAATCTGTGCAAGAGGTGATTTCACTGCATCCCAAGAAGGCAAATGACTCATGAAGTCCTCCCCGACTGCAGTATACCCTCTTCTGAGGCTAGGAAACCTTAAGCCAGAGAGAAGCCCGCACCATAGTGAAGCACCAGGTCCCGGCTTCCCAGTGGCCAGAAGGCAAGGTGGGAAGTGGCAGTGAAAAGTCTGTGGGTGACCCTGAGCTCAAATCTCGCACATGCACAAGGGCATGTCCCTTCAGAGCACACCAGATTTCATCTACGCAGAAGCCTAAAGCCCCTGCACGCCCTGTATGTGTCTGGGATGTAAGGACAATGGGGACTCAACGACTGGATATTAGTATGAGTGCATTTCCATATGTATGTTTATAAATATAAATACACACACACAAAAAACCCATGTCGCAGCACTGTAAAGCTGCAAGCGGTGCTAAATTAATAAGATGACCTCTTTTTCTCTGATTTCTCTACCTTGCTGCTCACGAGGGTCTGGAGTAAATCCACCTTCCAGCAGCCAAGTGGGAGAAAGAGCTGCTTCAACGGGAGTGACTGCTGGTTCTCACAGAAAAGCTAAGTTTCAGTTAGGAACAGAGAGGCGGGGGCGTGATGAGTCAGGTGGTGAATCTGCTGTCTTTGTGGCTCATGGCCACCCTTGGGTGCCCAGCAGAAGAACTTGTCACCACTGGAGAGTTTAGTCTTCAAAACATGCATTCACTCAGGTCAAATTTAGTGAGCTGCTCACTACCAGCCAACCACTGTTCTAGCACTGGGTACACTGGTCAACAGAGTGGATATAATCTTTGTCCCATGAAACTCAGTCCAATGGGAAAGGAAGATGACAGACAACTATCAGGCGTGTCGGTCATTGTACTAGCATGGCGGGGGGGGGGGGTAGACGTGCTAAGACCTGGATGAAGTATGAGAAGAGGTGGTCTAGATGAAAAGAAAGGAACACTCCAGTGTGGGAGAGGCCTCACCTGAAACTGCAGGTGCCTTGGGTGTGAAGTGATAGTGTGAGAGAAGGTGGGGCAGCTGGAAAGAAGTGAGATGAGAAGGTTCTAGAAACACAGATTCTGGACTTCTGTTTGGATTTGGAAGTAACAGGCCTTCACGATAGCTTGCACATAAGAAACAGATTTGGGAATGTAAGAAAACCAACTCTGTTAACAAACCCTGCCGGCTGTGTCAGGAGACACACCGTGACGGCCATGGGGACCATTGCTCTCTCCACTGATAGTTACAGAGTACCTGTCATATGCATTTCTGATGGTTGTGCCTTTTCAAAGCCATTTGAGTTTTCTGGTGGCTTCTCCTTTCCCTTTAATGCTTTTGTATGGTTCTGCCATGCCTCATTAATTAGAGGAGAGGCCACCAATAAACACTAGTAATTCTATAGCCACTCAGTACCTAGCACCACCTCGATCGCCTCGATTGTAGGCAAAGGCTTAAATCATAGAACAGGAGATGTGCCACAACCTAATTGACATAGACTACAAAGGAAAAGCCAGGCGGTGTCGCACGCCTTTAACCCCAGCACTCGGGAGGCAGAGGCAGGCGGAGCTCGGAGTTGGAGGCCAGCCTGGTCTACAGGGAGAGCTCCAGGACAGCCAGAGCTACAGAGAAACCTGTCTCAAAACAAAACAAAACAAAACAAAAATGAAAACAGAAAAACAAACAAACAAAACCCCAAAACAGCAGCAGCAACAACAACAACAACAACAACAAAAACTAAGGAAAGTTCACTGGAGAAAAGCAAGAGACTCTTCATCCTTAAAAAGGTTTCAAGAACCAGATAGATCTTGGAAGAGCTCGAAAGTAAGGAAATAATCACAGACAGAGGAAGCTTTATCCTCAACCCTCAATCAGCGATCCGACACGATGAAAAGCTGGCCCATTAATAGGACAACTGGCCAAATAGACAATGGAATGCCTATTCATAGTCTCAGGAAGGTTTTATAAATAGGATGAATGTCCTTATTTGGGGATTAGGAATAATAACTAATCATAGCTAGCACTTTTGTAACATTTACTTAGAACTGGACATGATGTAAGGCTTTAGATAAATTAACTTCCCATGCTCTTATTCCCAGTATGGAATTGGGGGAGGATTAGCCAAGTTCTGTCAGAATTTTTATTTGCTAGTAACAGAACCCCCTCATAAATAACAAGGGTGTTCAGTGGGTGGGCATGAGGAGCCTTCAGGTGAAGCAGAAGGTTCTCGAGCCGGGTATTCCCATTAGGCTGGCCAGGCCTGGGCTCCGTTTTAAGATATCTTGCTTGCATAATGCCCAACAGCACACCCTAATGCCCTCCGACCAAAATATAAAAGAGCCTAGTTTGTGGTTTGAATAAAATCTGAATCTCACTTGTCCAAATTGAAGGCCAGGGAAATGCAGTCTCCCATTGGCCAAATCCGGAGCTGAGAAGGCCAAGCCTGAGCGGGCACCCAGCTTTGCGGTGATAAGAGCTCCATCTGAGGGAGCGTGGGGGTGAAGGGACCATTGTCTCCTGGGTAAGAGTCAGGTGTGCCTAACCTTTTGACATCGCAACACCATGTCATTGAGAGCTGGAGAACCATACAATCAAGTGACCAAAACCAAAAGCTGCCAAAGATAAATCTCCGTGTTTTAAGTGAGCTGATGGTTTTGTCTTGGGCCGTGTTCACTGCTGTCTTTGGCTCCATGTGGCCCCCAGGCTATAGGATGGATATACTTAGTAGACAAAAAGAGAAATTCATGGGGTTAGGATACGCAAATGTTCCCTGTAGCTGGTTTCTTACCAACAGCATTGAACACCTTGGCTTACCAACGTCTTGCTTTCTCTCTATGACATCAGGACAAGGTGCTTCCCATCTTTTTGGCGCCTCTCCTCCAGTCTTCTTGTGCACCTGTGAGCCTAGATGTCGTCATCTTTGAGCTCCCTGATTTGTTCGTTTACTCACCTCATTCAATTTCTGAATGTTTAATTGCATCCCCTACATAAATTGCACAAAAATCCATCTGTACCTTGATTGTCTCTGCTGACCTTCGGCCACGTTTCCAGTTTTTCACACTTGAGTGCTTTGCCCTAGATGTTTGTTGCAGTCTCTGGGCTGGAGGTTATCGTGGTGGACGTTAGGGAAGGGAGAAGGGCAGAGAAAAAGGCGAGCTGTGACTACAGGCCTCCGCAAAGGCGTCCTCTGCCAATGGAACCCTCCTAAACAGGAAGTGTGCCTCAGAGCTGTTCCTTCAACCCCCCTGGCCAGTCACTCATCTCGCTTGCTCTCAGCAGGAAGAGCACCCTTGGACAAGGCAATAGTCAGCAAAGACTGGAAGCTGACAATTAGGGGCCATTTTTGTGCCCGGAGCCCTCCAAGCTTGGGGCATGAAGCTTGTATGCTTCAGGAGAGGGTCTGCAGGCTCCATCTACAGGCTTCCGGAGCACCACCCTGCATCTCCCGGAGCACTGCTCTGCAACGCCCATCTGCTGGAGATTGTATTGCCGATTGTACTTAGGAATCCTGAAACTGTTGCTGATAAACTCTTCTGGGCTGTGAAGACAGCTTAATGAGAGAGTTAAACTATCCTGCCCGAAGCCCCTGGGTTTGATCTACCTCACCATAGCAGCAGCAGCAGCAACACAAAAAGTATTAAATCTCCTGAATCCAACATTTTGTTATTATGTAGTAAACCCTGCTTCCAGTAATAGCTTTTTACCTTGAAATCTATTTTGCTTGGTATTTCCTTTTATTCTTTGGAGACAGGGCCTCACTGTGTGGCTCTGACTGGCCTGGGACTCACTGTGGAGACCAGGTTGGCTTTGAGTTCATAGGAGTCTGCCTGCCTCTGCCTCCCAAGTGCTAGGATTAAAGTTATGCACCATGGCTGGCTTTCACCCTTTTCTTTTATCAAAATATATTTATTTACTGTACTTCATGAGTGTCTTAGTTTCTTTTCTATTGTCATGACAAAAAACCATGACCAAAGCAACTTATAAAAGAAAGAATTTTAGAGGGAACTTGTTCACAGTTTCAGAAGGCAAATCCATGACCTTCCTGGCAGGGAGCAGTGTGCTGGAAAAGTAGGGGAGAGATTATATCTGATCCGTGAGGGAGAGAGAAAGGGGGAGAGGGAGAGAGAGGGAAGGATGGGGGAGAGAGGGAGAGAGAAAGGGTGAGACAGGGAGGGAGGGGAAAGAGAGAGAGACAGAGAGAGAGACAGAGACAGAGAGAGAGAGAGAACAGTGAGCTGGGAATGGCTCAGGCTTTTGAAACCTCCAAGTCCACTCCCAGTGACACACAACCCTCCTCCAACAATGCTGAGCCTCTCAACCCTTCCCAAACAGTTCCACAACTGAGAAAATACTCATATACGTGAGCCTATGAGGTCCATTCTCATTCAAGCCACCATGATGAATGTCTCGCTTGCCTGCATGTATGTATGTACACTGCCAACATGCCTGGTGTCCTTAGAGGTCATAAAAGGACATTGGATACCCCCCAACTGGAATTAGAGGTAGTTATGAGCAGCCATGTGGGGGCTGGGAATGAACCTAGGCCCTCTGAAAGAATGAGTATTCTTAACCACTGAGACATCGATCCAGCCCTCTCACCCTCGTCTTGAAAAATAATGTGTGTGTTCCTCCATAGAGTTTAAAAATATTGTTCTACTAGCTTCTAATAGCATCAAGATTGATGAAAATTTAGCCATGATTCTATTTGTTTTTTTTTTCTTATGGATATTAAATATTTTTCTCTCTGTTGTACATTGCAATTTATTCATAGTAGGTCTATGGAAGTTATTTTTATTCTGAAGATTATTGTGTTTCATCAAATATTTTTTAGTCATTATTGCAATTGCCTTTCCTCCTATAATTTGATTAAATGAGTATCCGAGTTTTAGTCTTTGTGTGTGTGTGTGTGTGTGTGTGTGTGTGTGTGTGTGTGTGTTTTGAGGCAGGGTTTCTCTGTGTAACAGCCCTGGATGTCCTAGAACTCACTCAGTAGAACAGGCTGGCCTTGAACTTACAGAAATCCACCTGCTTCTGCCTCCCAGAGTGCTGGGATTAAAGGTGGGTGCCACTACCACTGGGCTAGATTTTTTTTTCTCTTTTTTATCTCTTTACTCTTGTATTTTTTACTTCTTTCTGCTGGATTTTTGTATGATTTCTTCACATTTGCTTTCCAATTTGCTGTTGGTCTCTTCTGTATCTTGGTTACTTTGATTGATTTTATAACACCAATTATATGCTTTAAAAGTTTTTAGAGGGCTGGAGAGATGGCTCAGAGGTTAAGAGCAGTGACTGCTCTTCTAGAGGTCCTGAGTTCAATTCCCAGCAACCACATGGTGGCTCACAACCATCCATTATGAGATCTGGTGCCCTCTTCTGGTCTGGAGGAATACATGCAGACAGAACACTATACATAATAAATAAATCTTTTAAAAAAAAGTTTTTAGAACTTTTAAGCATGGTATTTGGTTCCATTAAGTACAATGAACCATTTTTGGTGACTTCTTTCCCCCTGTTTGACATTCCATTTTTGTTTGTTTTTGTTATGCTCTGTTTTTTGAGTCAGGATTTCACTTAATTTGTGGCCCAGGTTGTCCTCAAACTCACAGTGAGCTGCCTGCCTCTGCTTCCTAAGAGCTGGAATTATGGTGTCGGCTGTAACGCCCAGGCTGATGCCTTCTTTATTTCTTTAATCATAGTCAACACTCCGCACCTAATAATTTCAGTACCTGTGACCTTTGACTTATTTATGCAGTTGACATCCTCCTTAGTTTTGCTTTTTGTAACTCAGTTTCTCCTCTATTTTGTGCTTTTCAATTCAAGTTTGTAAAACTCTGGTCTGTGGGAACCCTAAGTGATCTTCATTAGAAGCTCTAAACCTAGACTTACTATTAAATGAATTGATGGGGGATGTTCTTCTGTATATGTGTTTCTCTTATTGGTTGATGAATAAAAATACTGTTTTGCCAATAGCCAGTAGAGGCAGGAAGATAGGCGGGGCTAGGAAATGAGGAGGATTCTGGGAAAAGTAGGCAGATGTGGGTGTGCAACAGGAGACAATGTGGAGACCAGGAGGATAGGACACACCAGGCATTCTCTGGTAAAATAAGGCCATGTAGAAATACATAGATTAGTAGTTGTGGGTTAATAATTAAGACAGAGCTAGCCAATAAGAAGCCCTAGCCACCGGCCAACAGTTTTATAATTAATATAAATCTTTGTGTGTTTATTTGGGGCTGAGAAGGGTAGTAGGACCTGGCAGGAAAGAAAAACTCCAGCAACAATGGATCACTTGAATAAACTGAATTTTAGGCGGGAAGATTTTTTATTTCTACCACGCAGATATTAGTTTTGATCTGTGAAAGGTTAACCTGTGTGTAGTAAGGTATACTCAGTGGAAATTCTCTTGCTCTCACCACATCCAAGACTTCACTCAGAGAGAACACCTCAGTCTCCTTCAGAGAAAGCATCCTGATTCATGGGCTGAGGGGTTACCTTCCAGGGTCCCAGCTCATACAGGGTCTTTCATAGGTTGCCGAACTCTATTCAGGTCCCTGGATTTATCTCCCCAATTCCCGCAACTTAGCCAACTAAAACTCAAGTCCAGGTATGAGTACATTATCTCCTAAAGGTCAGACTGGAAAGACAATATTTTAGGCTTTGTGGCCCCTGTAATCACTATTCACATCTGTCATCGTAGCCGTGAACACAGCCAGACAACATATAAGTGCTGGGGTGTGATTTTATCCCAATAAAACTTCATTTGCACAAATGACTGCCAAGCTGGGTGTGGCCTATGGGCCTGTGCTAGGCCATCAAGAATTGGCAGACACCTTCAGGGAGATGGCAAACTTACCATTTTCTAGCCTAATCAGAGTTATCCTTTCTTTGCCAGGCCTCAGGGACTTTCACATTTTGTCAGTTCAGCCATACAAAGATGTTTGAAAATATCTTGTTTGCTGCTGAGATGGTGTACCTGGAGGGCTTTTCCCATCTATCTTGCTGCCAGCAACAAAGGCCCCTTTCTCTTCCTAGAGCAGATTTTGCCAGGCTCTCAAACCATCATGGAATGATTCATGGCCATGTTCACCTAAATAGCATCCAAACTTCCCCTAATGTACATTTTCTTTCTCTCTGGCTTTTTTGTTTATTCTCCTGTTTTTGTTTTGAGTCTAAGTCCCATTAGCCGAAACTGGCCTTGAGTCTCTGGTCTTTCTGCCTCCACCAGGTGCTGGGGTTATAGGTATGCCCTGCCACACCCACTGTATTCTAAGATGTTTACCCACCTGCCCAATAATTTCTTGGCACATACTTCTGTTGGGAGCTGCAGAGTACAGCGCCTACAAGATGGCGCCGGTTTCCGCCTTCCACCAGCCCGACGGCGAGTGCTCTCTGTGGTAAACAACTCCTTATTAGGAGAGAGGCCACGTATCCTTCTAAATCTGCTTGGTGACAACCTATCCTAGCGTGCCACCTAGGCGTAGATGATTGGTAGTTGCTGGATATATTAAGCCGCGCCATCCTGGGTTCAGAGCCACTTCCTGTAAATCAAGGTTCCCGAATAAACTGTGAGAAGAAGAGTCCTTGGTGTTGCCTCATTCTTGCTGGTCAAGGGTGGACGGGATATACTTCCTTACGTTTGCAATGTGTTTAGCCACATAGTATGTCTATGCTTTCCTGAATAAGTCTTCCTTCAATCCTCTTTACAAATAAATCCTCACACCGTCCTCACACACCTCATCACTAGCATGGCCGAAGCAGTGGTAACCAGTTCAAAGACAACTCATGTGCTTGTATCTCACAGCAGAAACCATCTGTGTTTTAACCTCCAGTGATTGTTCTCTCTCCTTCATCTAATATTCTGTACAGCAAAATTATTTACAATGTTTTTTATTGAGCATTCCTAAATTATAGCTCACCCAAGTCAAATAGCACTAGTTATCCAACTTTGTGGATGTTTCTCTTTCCTCCCCAGCCCCTGGCAGAATGGTTTTTGTTTGTTTGTATTTTTGTTTTTTCCAGACAGGGTTTCTTTGTGTAATAGCCTGGTTGTCCTGCAACTGTTGACCAGGCTCTCCTCAAACTCAAGAGATCCTCCTACCTCTGCCCCCAAGAGTGCTGGGATGAAAGGTGTGCGCCGCCACTGCCAGGAAGCCCATATTATCTTCAGTGTGGAGCTTCAGGGTTTGCTTAGGCTGATGAACCACTTGCTAACTCCAGAGCATTCTTTCAGACACAGGATCACTGTGCTTCTGTATAGTGAATCTCTGCATGGTGTCAGAAGGTGAATGCCAACAAAACAATAAACTTGCTCAAAGATCACAATGATGAAAGCCAGGGGTGGTGGTGCATGCCTGCTCTCTGAGTTCGAGGCCAGCCTGGTCTGCAGGGTAAGTTCCAGGACAGACAGCACTACACGGAGAAACCCTGCCTTTAAAAACAACAACAACAACAACAACAACAAAACATTAGTAAACAAACAAACAAACAAATAAATAAATACTACTATGATGAATGGTGAATATTGCCAGCTTTCTCATCGCCACTAAGTGCTGTTCTGTGCTGATTGTTTTTCTTGACTCCTTAGTAATCCATCATATGCCTGAGCATAATTCACACCTGACTGACTTCAGTTCTGAGATCTTACTATGCAGCCCTGGCTGCCCTGGAACCTTACTATGTAGACCAGGTTGGCCTTGAACTCACAAAGATCTACTTGCCTCTGCCCTACAAGTCTGAGATTGAAGGTTTGTTCCGTTATGCCTGGCCAAGTTTTCAGGCTTTTATTAATAGGGTATTTTTATAGGTATTATTTTATTTTATTTTTTAATGATTTATGTTTATTTTATATGCATTAGTGTTTTTGCCTGCATGTACAACTGTGTGAGGACATCAGAATCCTTGGAATTTGAATTACAATCAGTTGTGAGCCACCATTCGGGTGCTGGAAACTGAACCTCAGTCTTCTAGAAGACAGTGTGCTCTTAACCACCAAGCCATCTCTCCAAACCCTATAGATAATATTTTAATGAAATGCCTTGAACATAATTTTCTACTTAAGACAAAATCTCCTAAAGTTAGGAAGTGTGAGATCAAAGAGGCTGCACATCCTCAAACCTTCTGTGGCTGCATGGCAGTCACATGGCTGGGGTCACCGGCCATCCCTAGCAGGAGAAGAGCATCTGCTTCCATTCCTTCCCTGAGAAGGGTTTCCCTCATTTCAGATTCAGTCTCCTGATGCTTTACTTTTGGAAGAGCAACTTATTATGCAAAAATGAAACCCAGCTTTTTGGTAGACTTTTCTTCTTCCACATGGCGACTTTGTGACTTCAAAAGTGTCTGATGGGGCTGGAGAGATGGCTCAGAGGTTAAGAGCACTGACTGCTCTTCCAGAGGTCCTGAGTTCAATTCCCAGCAACCACATGGTGGCTCACAACCACCTTAAATGAGATCTGGTGCCCTCTTCTGGTGTGCAGATATACATGGAAGCAGAGTGTTGTATACATATTAAATAAATAAAATCTTAAAATAAAATCTTGTGACAATGTTGCTATAAATAAACATGTATTTTTTTTAAAGTGTTTGATGTTGGCACAATCCCAGGCTTTCAGAGGAGCTGCAAGATGGATACAGAAAACAGGTGGGCGCTCCTTGGCCAGCAAGTTCCCTTCTTTCTGTCGCTGTCTATATATTTTTATTTGAACTATTTGCAAATAAGTTATAGACACGAGACTGATTTTCAGATGAACTTTATTTTAGGATCACAGAAGAACTGAAACAAAAGGAAAAAGTTCTTCCCTCCATTATTAATGTTTTACATTGCTGACACACTTGCTACAGTTAAGGGAACAAATGTGATATCTTTTATCAGTAAGGTCTCTGGTTTGTTCTGAGTTTCTTGGTTTTTGTTTAATGTCCGTTTTTTCTGCTCTCAGGACCTCCCCCGCCCCGGAGCCCTTATCTAGGAAACCATTAATAGCCATTTATTACTGGTGGTTAGGGTCTGCGCTGGGTGTCCCCATATTGAGAAGTGTGGGAGAGCACATGAGAGGAGTTGGAGGGGCAAGGGTTGGGAATGACATAAATCAATATTCAGCTATGAAACTCCCCCCAAACCAATTAAAACAAAGCCCCACAGACTATTGAAAATAAGGGCTCACACAGATTTGCAAAAGTAGCAAGATGATGTTATTTGGAGAAAATCAAAAGTGCAGACTAAAAGGGGTTATGCTGTCAAAATTGACAGCAGGCCGCATGAGTGAGGGGCGCTCTGTTTGGGGCTCCTGAAGAGAAGGAGCAGCTAGGCATTAGGGGCTCTGCTTTGAGAGGTTTGGGGTCCTGATTGCTAGATTAGGGATGTATTCATTTTTCTCACTGCGCATGTTCTTTCCCATAATACGTCTGATGTTAAGCATGTGCACACCTAATGATGCATAGGCATAAGATGATAAAAAGGGGCTCCTCCAAGTCTTAGGAGGTGGGGCCTTGGGGGAGGTGATGAAGTATGCCTGGAGGGCGGGGCCCTGTGGAATTGGAATCAGTGCCTTCCTAAGGGGCTAAAGAGGCCAGGATTGTCTCCTTTCTTCTTCCCCGGGAGAAAAGCCACAGAGAAAAGAAGCCATCTATGACCCAGGAGCGAGTGTGTTGATCTTAGTATCTTCAATATTTTTGCTTTAAGAAAGGCACAGTAGCTTATGTCTGTCAGTGAAACACTTCATAGGCTGAGGCAGGACGGTTTCTTAAGTTCAAGGCTGACTCAGACTACATAATTATTTCAGGCTAGCCTGTCTCAATGAACAAACGAGTTTAAAAAATATCTATTTTGTCTATGGCTTTGTTAATGGCTCCCGGGGACTAAGAAAGCCCCTCTAGTGCAGTTCACCTGGTGCTTCCCTTATGATTTTACTGGAGTTGCAGGCTTTTTGGTGGAGGTCACAGAAAATGAGCATCACTTTCATCCCATCTGATCAAAGGTAGGTTCTAGTCACGTGATTTGTTACTGTGCATGCTGACCTTACCCCCTTGCCGAGAAACAATATACAGCCTCCTAAAGGCAATATAAGCTCAAATGGTGGCACCCTGGGTCAGATATTCTGAACAAAATTGGGGGCTTCTCACTGTCTGTGGAGAAAGCAGAACTGAATTCAGCTCCATGGGACATTTAAGAGAACCTCTCTCTGATGGCTTTAATTCCTACTGTGCAAAAAACAAACAGACAACAAACAAACAAACCGAAAACAGAGGAAAGGAGATTCCAGATGTGAAAGATGACTAACGAGAGTCTGCACAGCTGCACCCCTCCTCACGGGTGTGAATAAATGTATGACGGGAAGTCTCTAAATGGCAAGTTTGCAGGGGAAGCTGTAGCCACGCCTTCTTAGGGGCTGGCTACGAGGGCGTGGTCAGGCACACCTGTAGCCAGCCCCTAAGTAGGCGTGGCTTCAGCTTCCCCTACACAAGTTAGACAGGTTTGTTTTGAGATGGCGTCTTGCTAAATATCCGAGACTGGCTTCCGATTTACAGTCCAACTACCTTAGCCTTCTGAGTGCTTAAATTGTAGGTACAAGTCATCACGCCCAGTTTATGTAAGGTTAATTTTTATACAGTGTGTTCTTGATGGTGTTATGAGCTAAGAATTGATGTTAAATCGGAAAATCTTAAGGCAAAGATGCTTACCACCAAGCCTGACCCACAAAATAAGTAAATAAATAAAGGTGATAAAGCAAACAAGCAAACAAAACCCCACTGAGTGTGGTGGTGTAGGCCTGTGGTGTAGGCAAAAGAATGGGAAGTCCTGGGTCAGCCTCATCCCTTAGTGAGTGTGAGGGTTAGCCAGGGCTATACGAGACCTGTTCCAAAAATAAATTCAGCATATTATTTGAGCTGCAAACATTTTTACAGCATTTATTTAGAGGTGACAACACCCCGATGTGAGCTGCAGCTTTGATTTTTTTTAGAGTTGTTTGCAAAGAAATGCATTTTATTTAGTAATGACTTAGTTGCCCAGTGATGTTACTTCTTGCTTTTATTCGCTGAATTAATAAACATCTTGATGGTTTGACTAGTTGAATTTCCCACATCCTACATTTGATCTTTTTCAGGAACCAATAAGAAAGCTTAGCAAATCCAAATGATTTATTTGTGCAGAAAGAAAGAATTCCCTCTTAGTCGTACATCCGGCACCCACACGGTACCTCACCAACGGTGCTGGGAGGGGGCATTTTCAGCAGAAATTCGATGCCAAATTAGTGTGTTTTAGTCAGTGGCTTTTCCATCTGGCCTTTACGTGTCTTCCGGAGGGTGGATGAGCCCAATGTGAAGAGCTTTGTTAGGCTATGAGGGGTGAGTGGACACAAAGAACTTCTCGCAGGAGCTTGGCTTTTATAGATTCTCCAGGGGTCTGTTTCTTGTTTGTTTCCACCGTGGAGAAGACAGAGAAGTCACATACCACTTATTCCGACGTTACACCTTTGTACAACTAGTGTAGAACAGCGAAACTTCACAAAATATAGGGTGGAGCAAAATGTCTTCTGCCCAGGCAGACTGGGAGTGGATGAGCATATAGTACCCGGCAGGCGGGTAGACGGGTGTATAGTACCCAGCAGGCGGGTAGACCGGTGTATAGTACCTGGCAGGTGGGTGTTCAATTCCTTGTTCTAAAACACAAAATGCAGACTTGAACTGAAACAATGCATCATAGATAACTAATGAGCCTCCTAAAACATTTTGGTTTGGGGAGACAGAGAAATAGACATAGATGCATAAAATGACTCTGTGTGTGTGTGTGTGTATGGGTGTGTATGTGTGTGTGTATGTGTATCTGTGTGTGTGTGTGTGTTTTCAACCTTTAGAACTGGCCGATGGTGGTTATATTCACTCATTAATATCAAAATTAATAACCAAACTCAACTACCACAGAAAACTCAGGGACAGAATCTCCCTGCAGGCTTTTATGCTTACTCTACCCAAATAAAATGGAGGGGATTCCAGATGTAAAGATTCCTGAGCAAAAACTCTGTTTACTATGTCACTGAATGTTAGCGTTATAGCCAAGTACTTCCTATGTTTTCCAATGACATTTTTTGAGCTTCTGCTGTTTTTGTTTTCACATTCTGGGGTGTGGGCTTAGCTAGCAGACATTGCTGTTCTTTCTCCCTCTGTCCTTTAGATACAAGGTATCGCTGTGGTAGTGTTAGCATGTTTCCAGCTGTCCATGATCAGACTTCCTTCCCAGCTTCCTACTCTGTAATAGTTTTGCCACACCGTTGAGTAAAGCCCTTACTTACTTGTCTCTTAATGTTTCCCCCGTTCTGAATGCCATGGTTGGAATTGGAAACTTCCTTCAAAGGCCGGAAGTGTTGGGGATCTGGTCCCCAGTCTTTGGTGCTGTTGAGATGTGTTGATCAAAATTAGCAGTCAAAAGAAACCTTCCTTCCTTTGAAGTTGATGAGCCAAGATTTTGTTGTTGTTTTTTTGTTTTTCAATCACAAAGTAGGGCAGCTCACTCACACACTAGACCTGAATAGCAAATCCATTTTATAGATTTCATGTTTTCATGAGAGTACCACAGTCTCAAAGGGCTGTGGAATGTTAACTTTGCAGAGTAAGGTCTCAACAGGTTTCTTGTGATGAGTCTTGATTTCAGATGACTAGGAATGCCGTATTTTTATGAGTGAAAGGAAGTTGTGTACCTACACATGTTTAAACACCGATTCTGATTGTTTTAATCACGACTACCCAGATATAATTGAACAAGCCTTAGGCACAGAGGTGTATGACTCAAAACTTCAGTCCTTCCAGGAACCTTCCAGAAGTTTCTCCATGTGTCTGTAGACACTGCACTTCAGGATATCTGTGAACATCTTCCTGTGTCCCACTGTGTCCTCAAAGTTTGTTTCCCAGCCATGGAAAATGCCCATGAGAAAAAGTTGTGCAATTGGTGTTAGTCACTCCTCCTTCCTGTACTCCTCACGTCATTCCCTGGTAGCTGGCACTTGTACTCGGGGCTGAAGTTGCTGAGGGGTATTCGGGAAAACCCACATAAATGCCTCAGATGAGGCTTGGCTGGCTGTGACTCTTGGTGACCTAACAGTGTTATAACCAGAGATTTCATCAAACACAGCAGGAAGGAAACCCTAACCCCGCCAAACACCCACGGAGCGCACTGGAATCCAAGGACCATCATTTGTTAAAAATGGATTCTCCACAGTTTTTAATTTGATGGAGCTGGTGGAGGAAAATTTGAACCTGAGTTTTAGGTGCAAAGGGATTACTGGAAATGGGGGGATTTAAAAAGTTCCATTAAAAGAAAAAGAGAAAAAAGAGAGGAGAAAAGAGGAGGGGGAGGAGAGGAGAACAGAAGAGAAGAGAGGAGAGGGGAGGGGAGGAGAGCGGGAGGACTCAGTGAGGCTCTGGCAGTGACAGTTCTGAGCAGCATGGCCCTGCTTCAGCAGGATGGGCCTGCGCTTGGAATGGAAGCACCAAGGTCTGACCAACTGAGCAAGACAAACACGGCTGTCTGTGGGAGGAGCCATTTCCCCACCATGCTTTCCTCACACCCAAGGACCTCATGGACAGTGTTTAATACAGATGGAATTATGCACACATCATTATAAGTATATACCATGTCCAAACTGAGTGCTGTCTTTATCTTTATTGCCTTTGAAATGGCCTGGCATGCTCTGAACCTGTCCCCCTCCTAAGAACGGGATGTTTCATAGGTCGTAAGTTTTCACGACTTCATAGTGCCTTCACCTTTCGCTCGCTCATGCTTTGTTTTGATTGTGGTTTTGATCTAAGAATCTGATTAAGTTCCGACCCAGACTTCGATAACCTTGTACCTGGAAGGCATGTGCGCTCTGAGACAGAGTCTGCTGTCCAGCCGTCGTCTGCTGCCTCTATTCCGACTCATCCCATCCCACTTGTGGACTCACCCTGGGCTATTTCCTTTGTCAAACTCCTTGGTAGTCACTTTGACCGCTTCCCCGAGCACTGCAGATGTTAGCTGGCAAATGCACTCACATGTTGCTTAACAGAGAGTCACAGTAACTAGGAGGGTCAACGTTGCACACTTCCACAAGCCCAGATGGTATAGGAGACCACTGCCTGCAGCCTCTCGGAGCAGGAAGAGATGCAGCAAACACATGAGCAGGGCCAATGCCAGCCACATACCTATACAATGTGTAGTTGGGTCTTTCTTCCCTTGACCTTGGGACTGCAGATTTACTGCCAAAAGCATTTACACGCTGAGCCATGTTTCTGGTCTCAGCCATACAATGTAGAGCAGTCTGCTTTAGAGCAAAGCTCATTTAAAACCATGTGACAGGAATATGTTCTGTAGTAATGACACAAAGTATGGTATAGTAACAAGACCGTCCCATAGTCCCTCGTTATCAAGGACGGGGCCCTGTGCGTAATTGTAGGCATCGTGAAGCGTCACCATGAGCACACGAGGCCTGTGCTGTGCTGGGACACGAGGAAGCTTTGATGTCACCAGGGCAGGACTCACCCAGCTGCCATAATTGTAGGGGATCACCATTGCTTGCGTGTCTGTGGTTGACCGAAACACCATTATGTGAGGTGAGACCGAATGTGCCTTTTCTGCGGTGACTTCATCATTTAAGGCAGTTTTATTCCATTATCCGGCCCGTGAATTGATTGCTGGGTTCTTGATGTTACACCTCGTGGTGATTTTTATCTGTGAATGTATTTCCAAATACTGCCCCATTCTAAGATGTGCTGATTAGAAAGTCATTGTCCTCGTGTGGAGCTCAGTTCAACCCTAGCAGCACCTCAATCCCACGTGTCGGAACAGAAACTTTAATTCTCACTGTGCAACCCCTCACTAAGCGTTTCCCATCTCAGCACGCAGGGAAGTCATGCACTCTTGCTTCAGCCGACCACCACGTAAGTCAGCTCTGACCCTTCTCCTTGGCCCCACAGCCAAGCTGCAGTGCCTCCATTTGCTCTCAGTGTCTGGCCCCACCATGTTTGTTTGTTTGTTTGTTTGTTTGTTTTTTTAATTCACAACATTTTGTTTCATGTTAGTTATACTTGTATGCCAGGTTTTCAATATATCATCTCTCAGTTTATTTTAGTTCTATAAACTTTGACCTGCTTCCCAGGAGGGTTACTTAGATTTGTTTTTCATTCTGTCTCTTCTCTCAGTTACTCAGGAGACCATCATTCTCTGCTGAAATTCTATGTATGTTTCATGGCTTTACAGTCTGCTTTCTGACTGCTTGTGGGCACCAGTTTTACCCTGCAGCAAATTGATATACTAGTCTTTCTTCAGTGGTCCATGGTGTAACTTGCCTCTTCTATTTAGTAACTGGGATCAGAGATGCCATGGGTCTGCATTGATTAGAAACTTTGCCAGTCCTGAAAGTACTTTCCAGGGGGCTTTCAAGAGAACTGTCAGCCCTGTCAGTAGCACAGATAGGATGTGTGGCCTTTCTCTTAGCTCTGAGGTCAAAGTCACTTCTGCTTTTCATTTATGTGTTTTATTTAAGTTTTGGGTTGAGCATGTTTTATACTGAGGTCGTGATATTAATACGAGATCTTGGGGACAAACCAAAAAGGGAAGTCTATGGTTTAATAGTGATGTGTTTGTGTGTTAAGTTGGTAAAGGGTCAATTGTGATGCTTAGTTTTATGTCAACTTGATACAACATAGATTTATTTGGGAAAGGGACTTTCAATTGAGAAAAATGCCTCATAAGATTTGCCTATAGGCAAGTTTTCTAGCGCTTTCTTATTTAATGATTGATGTGGGAGGGCCCAGCCTACTGGAGAGACAGTCCTGAGTTGTATACAAAAGCAGGCTGAGCAAGTCATGAGGAGCAAGCCAGTAAGCAGCTCTCCTCCACGGCCTCTGCTTCAGCTCCTGCTTCTAGGTTTCTGCCCTGGGTTCCTGCCCTGACTTCCCTCAGTGATGGAGTGTGACCCGAGAGCAATAAGCTGAAATAAACTCTGTCCTCCCAGGTTGCTTCTGGTCATGGTGTTTTAGCACTATGGGAGAAGCCTGAAGAAAAACCCTGTAATAACCTAATAGCGATGTGATACTTGGGGTTTATTTCATTTGGAAAGTGTATGTTGGCCTCTTCTTACCCTTGGTAAGTCTGTGTTACAGCTTTCTAAGCCCTGAGCATCTCTTGTTCTGTGGTGATGTGTTTAATGGGGCAGGGCCCTGGCTTTGCAACACAAGTGGCATGGCTGAACCTTGGTTCTTGGCATCCACTCGGCTTCTTCCAGAACAGAAATTTGGAAAGCACGCACAAGGCCAGCAGGTCCCCTCCCTGAGACACCTCTACTAAAGTTGCATGTTTCCTTTCATAGCCGGAATTAATTTTTGATGCGGCTTTCTTTTCTTTCCACTACCAGGAATTGAGCCTGGGGCTAGGAGCTTGCTAAATGGGCATAGATGAGCACTTTGCCTTTGAGCTGTACAACAGCCCACCCCCAACCCACAGGTTTTCTGCTAAGTTACCCATCCTGGCCTTGAACTCCCTCTATAACTCAGGCAGGACTTGAACTTGTGATCTTCCTGTCTCAGCTCCCAAGTAGCTGAGATTACAGGTGTACCTCCAGGCCCGGCTTTGACGGAACTCGTTTTGGATGGTTGACAAATCTAAGAAGATGGCGGGGTACTGGTGTGACTAGTTATCTCCTGCTTCTTCCTGTCTTGTTCTCATGCTTGGATGCTCTGTGTTCATCCCATGATGTTTACCAACAATCTACTCGGTCCCAGGTGGCGGAGAAACAACCTTGAACACATTCTGGAGATGATACTAAACCTATGATCTGTCTCTGCTGCTTCGTCCCTTTCCTTCTCGCTGTCTGCCGTGTGTACTGCTGATG
This sequence comes from Cricetulus griseus, assembly GCF_003668045.3. Lineage (NCBI taxonomy): Eukaryota > Metazoa > Chordata > Mammalia > Rodentia > Cricetidae > Cricetulus > Cricetulus griseus. The sequence continues at coordinate 5,558,041 of NC_048595.1, forward strand.
TTTGTACATTGGCAGTTGTCATCGTGACTTCTCATTCTTGGGTGGTGGTTAAGTGCCACCTCCCCTTATTACTCTCTGTCATGACCTCACAGGGCTTATCACAGCTTTTTGTGCCTCACCACCCAGCCAGCACTGAGGCATCCATATTTCAAGACCAGGTTTGTGCGCTGCCTGTGTGCTCTGGGGCCTAATGCAGCATGCTCTAGCAGTTCTGGCAGTGAGTGGGCAGAGACAGCCTCTACCAGTCAGCAAGCTTCCCTCTGTCTGCAAAAAATCTCCTTGACGGGGAGGAGAGAAGGAAGGAGGGGGGCAGGGAAAGTAGCCATAGCCAAATATGACCTTACCTCTCGCCTCTCATCTCTACCTCCCAAGTCCGTTAGCACAAAACAGGATTGGGATTCCCAGGATTTCCCCATTTTCCATTCCTCTATTCCCATGACCTCAACCACGTCCCTGGGGGCTCTGTTCCTGTTCCCATGTAGGTCAAGTTCTGACCCAACATACTTTCCCACTGTTTTCTTGGTGCTCTTTCCATGGGTTCTGCTCATAGTTTTGACGGAATGGAGCATATGCATCCTTCTGGCCTGTGTTTAAACAAGGGGCAGTCACAGTCACCATCTACAGCTGCCAAGTGTCTCAGTAAATCTTAAATCTTTAATTTATCACTACTTCTGACTGTATTTACCAGGTGTGCATAACATATGTAGGTACTGAACTAGGTCTGGGGGTCCTGGGGACAGCTGAGCAGGACACACATAGGACACACCCCGCCTTACTCAATTTGTCGTTCTGTAGACAGATATCTTGATAATCAAGCACATAGCTCAATGGCAGATGCCTGGGCCTCTCCTATGGCATGGCCCTAGGTTGAATCTCCAGCACCAGCAAAAAAAAAAAAAAAAAAAAATTATATGCAAAAGTATTGGATTATCATTTTTCACAAAGTCTGGGGTACTATAAATGTAAGCACACCAGAGTGGTATCTGAGATATTCTTGGAGGGTGGCCAAGAAAAACTTCTCCGTTAGTTGTCTACCCAATAATCCTTGCCCTAACAGCACAGATTTTTGTTTGGATCTGTAATCTACCTAGCTTCAAGGACTGTTTTTCTCTTTGAAGGCTCACACCTATAATCTCAGCACTAGGGAGCAGAAGGATTTCTGTGAGTTGGAGGCCACACAAGGCTACCAAGCAAAATCCTGTCTCAAACAAAACAAAACAGAAAACAAGCGAGAAAGACTCAAGTTTTGTATCTCCTTGCAGCTAGGGTATCACCTAACCATTAGCCAGAGGGTGTGGCTTGGGTGTGGTGGATGTGGTGGTCCTCACAACCTCCAGTCTTAGCCCTATCTCTTTCTGATGCTTTCTTTCCAAGACGTGCTCAGTTGTCAACCACAGGACCCAAGTCACATGCTGAAGATGCTCTGCCAAAAGATAAAGAATGCCCAAGGCCTTGGTGATCTGGGGACAAGTGCAGCAGCTACAGGTTCTCCATGCCCTGACTCCTTGGGGGTTGACAGCAATGCTCCACTACTTGGTAGTGCTCCCATGGCTTTCAACTCCATGTCATTGGACACACTCACTTCTTCAGGATACAGCTGCCTTCAAGAGGGGACACTGAACCTGCCTGGGAAGAATACAAGCAGACTTAACAGTGCCAAAGAGGCAGGGAGTGAGCACTGCCTACATGAGTCTCAGAATTAGACTTTCATATCAAGGCTTACATCTGAGCTCACAATTGTTGGCCTAGGGCTTCTCAGACGCCTCTGCACTTGGCCTTGGGGTTGACCCTGAAGGAGAAGAAAGCCTGACGAGGGGAACAGCAGACAAGGGTACCAGCCCCTAAATCCTAAGACTCCTTCAGGTCTCATAGCCTCCCTTTGAGGACAGTGCCCAGTCCTCAGGCTGCAGCCAGAGACTGAGCTAATTCGTGCATAACGGACAGCAGGACTAACCGCTGGCTTCTGTGATGAGGAAGATACCTCAGAAGTGTCACCAACACAAGTCTGGCTGTTCTGCACAGGAGAGTGCTGTATTCTGCTCCTCCTCCACTGGCTGTAACAAAACAACCAGGAGTGCCCAGGGGACACTTTCACACATAGGGCCTCCTCTTTTGTTTTCAGGAACTCTAATGAATCAGTTTTCTCTCACATGAGAGGAAAAGACAAAAAGAAAACTACAAAAGACCAAACAAACAAACAAAAACCCTCAAATTATTCTCATTTTTTTTGTCTTTGAAAACATTGTTTTTGCATTTATTTATTATGCCTTTGGGAAGAAAAAGATGCAGCAGGCCAGATGTGGCCACATGTCTATACTCCAAGACCTCAGGTAGAGGCAGGAGCATCTGGAGATCCAGGCTAGTCTGGGCTATGGCAAGACTGTCTCAAAACAAAACACAGCAGTGACCTAAATAACAGCAACAGTGGCCCTTGGCCACACATGCTCCCTTCTCCATCAGATCAGTCTTCCCGTGAGTCACACAGGGTGTCTTTCAGTGAGCTTTGCTTGCCTTGCACACATCCAACTCATTTAAGCATTGCCGTGACCTGCTCACTTGCAGACCTCTCTCCTTTTCATTGAACAAAAGGATCTGGGACCGGGAATTTAAGAGATTTTGTGTTCATGCAGGTGGTGGTGGTGCACACCTTTAATCCCAGCACTTGGGAGGCAGACAGGAGGATCTCTGTGGGTTTGAGGCCAGCTTGGTCTACAGAGCAAATTCCAGGACAGGCTCCAAAGCCACGGAGAAACCCTGTCTCGAAATAACCAAAAAAAAAAAAAAAAAAAAAAAAAAGAAGAAGAGAGAGAGAGAGAGAGAGAGAGAGAGAGAGAGAGAGAGAAAGAGATTTTGTGTTCTGTTACAATTCAAATGAAGAGAGGAAGTTGGGCTCAGTCAACTCTTCCTCTCCTGGTTGGTGCTGGGGGTGGGGGGACAGGGATACTCTCAAATCATTCAGCTCTTAGAGGCATGAACCAAAGGTAGACATTTCAGGCAAGCTACTGTAATTTAAATCTGGGGGCAGACATTATGCTTTTGAGTGTATTATTTCATTTAATCCTTACGCCATCTCTAAAAGCAGGTCTAATTACCACCATTTTGCAGATGCAGAAATAGGCTGTGAGAGCAATGTTGAGCAACTGGCCCAGTGTCACTGAAGTGGGCCTGCCTGATTTCAAAGCTTGTTTGCTTTTGCATGTCCTTATAATCACTCAGAAACAGCATCTGTTGCTAAAAGAGACCACTGCTGGACCCAGAAGAATCTTCCAGGGGCCTCTGTCATCTTCTAGAACAGTCTTCTTCATTGTTCCCGCCGCCTTCCTGCCCACTCAGCGTTCCCTTTAGACATGGCTGCCTGTTACTTCAGAGGATGGGGCGAGAGCTTTGCTCGGCCCAGGCTGTCCAGCAAATTGCAATTCCAGCTTTACCTTGGGGTCTCCAGGGAGGAGGCAGACAAAGCCTCCTTCTTCGGGTCTAGCTAGACTAATTCAGACCCTGTGCGTGGAGGCTCTGACCAGCTTTGGGGGAGGTCCACGTCCTGTCTTGGAGACAGCAGATTACTACATGACCCTGGGGCCTGTCGCCCATGCTGCTTCCAGTATGAGCTTTTCAGATGTTGCCTTTTTGCTTTCAGGTACTTAATTTAGTGTGTTTGGTAGTTTTCAAAGGTTTTTGTTACTTAAATTATCTGTGAATTAGTTCACAAAGGAACCAGCCTTCAAGAATCATCTTAGTAACTTTCTATCGAGTTAGAATCAGATTGCTGTTCCAACAAGGCAAAGACCTACTTACTGTCCCCTGATACCAGACTGTCAAATAGTCCCCTGCAGTGGATCTTTACAACTGTTCCCTTTAGATGGACTTTGAAAATGGAACTAACTACCTCTGGGGCCAAAGACACAGCTAAAAAAGTTATTCCTAAGTGTGATGTTTTGTATGTAAGACATTACTGGATTTTCTCCGTACTTCAAGGATAAAGTAAGGCAACTCTAAGAAGGAATAAGACAGATTCTTATGATATTTGAATTGTTTCAGCAAATCAAATCTATGCTTGAAAAACCTCTTTAAAAATAAGGTAAAATTTTCAAGCTGGCTGAACTGAATTTTGAATTCTTTTTTTTTTTTTTTTTTTTTTTTTTTTTTTTGGTTTGGTTGTTTTGGTTTTTCGAGACAGGGTTTCTCTGTATTGCTTTGGAGCCTGTCCTGAAAGGTTCAGGCATCATGCTGGCCCGCCCCTGTTACCTGGTGGAACAGGCAGTACCCTGGTCAGCCCAAGGTTCCATGGGAACTAAGTCTGCACACAGATACAGAGGACCCCTTTAAAAGATGGGCCCCTGCCCATTTACGCTGTCTGTTCCCTCTCTCTGTTCCCTCTCTCTGTTCCCCTCTCTCTGTTTCCCCGCTCTGTTTCCTCTCAGCTTCCTTTCTACTCTCTCTCTCACCTATGTGCTCTCTCTATGGCTACTGGCCATGGTGGTCAGCCATTTACCCCTGTTCCTCTTCTTAGTCTCCTCATTCTGCCAGGCCTTATAATAAACTTACAGTCTTATGTCTCATGTCTCAGCATTTCTTTTTTCTTCTTTTTAAACAAAACAATAACATGTCCCAGAACTCGCTCTGTAGACCACACCGGCCTCCAACTCACAGATCTATCTGCCTGCCTCTGCCTCCTGAGTGCTGGGATTAAAGGCATACGCCACCAATGCCTGGCTTGAATTCTTTGGTTCTTTATAAATTCAAATCTAAGCAAGGCGTCCTGGTTAATGCATGCAACTCCGACGCTATGGAGGCTGAGGCAGGAGGATTGAGAGGTTGAAGACTTACTGGGTCTGCCGTCTCGAAAGGCTAAGGGCTGGAGGTGAGGCTTCCTGGTAGAGCACACACCTAACCTGCCCAAGGCTCTGGTTCAATCCCCAGCAAGGAAACATGAAGTCTAGAGGTACTGAGCACATGGAAAGGAATTATCTGTTTTGTTTGCTTTGAGGAGATCTATCCAGTGACTAAAAGTCATTCCAGAGCGGTGGTGGTGTGCGCCTTTAATCCCAGCACTCAGGAGGCAGAGGCAGATGGATCTCTGTGAGTTCCAGGCCAGCCTGGTCTACAGAGCAAGTTCTAGGACAGGCTTCAAAGCCACACAGAGAAACCTGTCTTGGGTTAAAAAAAAAAAAAAAAAAAAAAGCATTCAAGATGTTGTCAGCTGGAGGTCAGAAAGGAATAATTTTTCCCCTTAGAAACCTAAGTGGTCCAGGTGGTGGTGGCTCATCCTGGGATAAAGGTAGTGCCTTTATCCCAGCACTTGGGAGGCAGAGGCAGATAGATCTCTGTGAGTTCGAGGCCAGACTGGTCTACAAAGCTACACAGAGAAACCCTGTCTCGAAGAAAAAACAAAAACAAAAACAAAAACAAAAACCCAGGTGGGCCGAGGAGGAAGAGGAATTTGCTACAAAACTCCTGCAAACACAGCTAAATCCCTTTTCCTGAGATAGTTGTCTTTGTGACCTCACTGGCCCTTAAGCCTCTTAGCTAATTGGTGACCAAGGCCTAGAATGTAGGCCACAAATGGCTGATCTGTGCCCTCCTCACCTTCCACCTGCCCTACAGCCACTCCATCTCTGCCTTTGGACTGTTCTTCCTCACCTCCAACTTACCTTTCTGCAATCCAGCTTTTGCAATGCTGTCCTCCATGGCTCTGGAAAACAACCCTCTACTGTGTCAATTTGCCTTTTCAAACCCTTCCAACATCACTTCTCTCCGTGAGAGAGAGGCAAGAGGAAGAAAGTACAGGCACAGAATAAAACGAGGTCTAAATCAGAGCCGTACTTTCCCAGGTATCCTGGCCTCAGGGACAAGCCTCGATGCGCAGGTCTGTCCTTTCCCTCACAGGAGGCTCTTGGCCTAGCATGTTCTTCACAGTCCACCTGCCCACACAGATGTTTGCAAGATCACCTCCCTAATTAGTTTTCCCTGGTGCTGTTTCCCCTCCCTCATGCCTTCTCTCTCAGCTCCTGGTCTACCCAGACCCCATGCCTTGCAGGTATTTATCGAGGTTACAGACATAGCCCTTCTTCCTACCTGTCTCTAAGGACTGTGTTTTCCTGCCCGGGCCACACAGCAGATGCAAAGACTTGGAGTGTCCAGTTCCCTGATCTTTGGCACTTTGGTTTTTACCTCTTTCTTCACTTATTTCCTTGGGATAAATCAATCAAAGTAAAATGATCAGATCAAAGGGAATGATTAAATCTTTGGATACTAATTGATAGTTTGCTATGCAAATCAACCGCACTAATTTACACTTCCCTGCAAGGCTTGTGTTCCTCTCCTCCACACTTTTCTGTCAGTGAGTGTCTTGTTTTGTTTTAAATCTTTTTACAACGCCACCAGGAAAGAGAATGCAGCACACAGTCCTCCTGTTCACGCTCTTCTCAGTGACTGCTCAGATTCCACTGCCTTCTATCTACAAGGATCTGCTACTCAAAGTCTGGCTTCTGGGAAATTTTAATTGCACGAAGCACTTGTGGTTAAGAAGAATCATAAGACTGTGGACTCCAGAATCGAAGGATCCGCCTTTTAAAGGGGCGGTGGAGATGACCCAGTGCTTGCTGCCTGCGGCACAAGGGCCTGAGTTCGGATCCCCAGCACCAGGTAAAACCTGGGCCTGAAGGTGCAAGTCTGCAACCCCAGTTCCCTGGGGGCAGGGAGATTGGGGGGTGCAGCAGGAGAGGGTGGGTGGCTTGCTGGACAGCCAGTCTAGCCAATTGGCAAGCTCCAGAATAAGTGAGAGACCTTCTCAACAAACGAAATGGAGAAGGATAGATGAAGACACCTGCCATCAGTTTCTAGCCAACATACATATACATATGGACACACACGTGTACATGTGCACACACCACATTTAGACAAGAAGAGGAGGAAGAAGAGGAGGAAGAGGAGGAGGAAGAGGAGGAGGAGGAAGAGGAGGAGGAAGAGGAGGAAGAAGAAGAGGAAGAAGAGGAGGAGAAGACTGACAACAGCATTACCGACAATTGAATCAGAACCTTGGCATTCGAATCTATTGGATGGAAGTGTGTAGTTTTAGGAATCACACGGGGGCCTAGGTTCATTTAAGAGCTATCCGATGGACTATGTAAGCCAAGTCACAAGGTGACAGAGTTAGAACTATTAAATAAGCCCCTTTTTATCCACAGAAGGTAGGCAAGAAGCTTCAGGAGGCTAACAGATGGCTTTGCAGCAAAGGGCAAGGCTGTGTTTGATCCTGTCAGGGTTAGGCATGAATAGAGGGGAAGTGTGCAGGTTTATCCGCTGAGTGGTTAGACACAGCCATTCTCCTCTGAAGGTAGACTCCAGAGCTGCGGGCAGGAAGGGGTTAAGCCAGGTGCAGAGTGAGCTGGAGGACTGGGGCCAGGGCTCATTAGAAATCTGGTATTTCAGGTTGGACTGGATTTGGGAATGGCTGCTCCTTTGTTCAGGGGCAAAAGCACTTTAGATCTGGCTGCATTCTCAAAAGTGACTTGTGGAAAATGGATCCTGGGCAGAGAGAGAGAGAGAGAGAGAGAGAGAGAGAGAGAGAGAGAGAGAGAGAGAGGCTGGGCCTCTGAGCAGACACCAGCACCCAGGTCCCCCAAGGCTACACTGCCATGTGTAATTACAGTCACCAAAGAGCAAAGAGGTAACCGAAGTAGCCTATGACAGTGGGAACTCACACTCCCTGAAGGCAGTGTGGAAACACAGCACACTGCATATCTCTGCACATTTGTCTGTCTGTTTTCATTTCTTCCTTTTCCATTTCCTGTGAGATTAATGCTAAAGCAAAATTGGATGTGGACATTGCTGGGTTCACTGTCAAATCTTCCCCTCTACTTTGATGTTTTGAAATTCATTTATTGCGATTTCCCCAGCACCAACACCCAGCGTCACTGTGTTGTGAATTCCTTCTTGTAGCAGCTTTTCTTCAAAAGTTGCTTCAGGTTACCTGTGACTGATTGCCTAAATAAAAACAAACAACGCGTAAAGAAGGAAAACAAGAACAACGCACGCTCCTCCTCTCCTGGGGCACACTTTGTTCCAGTCCAGATAAAAAAAGGGAGGGGAGGGCAGCATGGTTCCTTCCCACCTCCACCCCTCTCTTCCCTCCAGAATCAGATCCATTGGTCCCACTCTTGCTCTGTAGGGTGTCAGAGCGGGTTGTGTGGCCTGAATTAACTAGAATCACCAGGAGCTCCAGGCTGTCTTTCATTCTCTTGTGCATTGTTCTGGAAATGGCGAGCCACCTCCTGGGTGTAGGGGTGTGGCTCCTCCCTCTGCTAATTCCTCAGCCAAGCCACAGGAATAAGCTTACGGTAGACCAGCTTGTGGGAAATAACAAATTTTATTAGGCTCCTAAGTCTTACGGAGTACACACACAGAAAACACATATACACAATGCACACACACATGGACAAATGCACACACATACACACAGAGACCCATACACACACATGCACACACACATAGATGCATGCAGACACATACACAGACACACACATAGACACACATGCACGTGCATACACACATATAGACATATATACACACCACACACATGTATGCACACATACAAATATATAATGCTCAAAGCAACTCAGGCTTCCTAGAACTAAACAAAGGGACAGGGTTTGACTTCTGCAGGAAGGAAGTGGAGTAGGCATGGAAGGCTGTAATGAGGTTCCCTTGGGGCGTGGTGAGGTCCCGAGGTGGCAGCCACCTGGGTCCCCGTCTGTCTGGGTAGGTGTCAAAGTTCTTCTCTTTCTTCTTTCTTTTTCCTAGGTGGGGGCAGCAGATGGGATGGACTCACCTGTGTCCACGTGTAACAGTTTTACAAGAGAACAGCTTTTGGTCAGGCCTGTCCCTGCCACTTCTCTGGAAAATGGCCTGGGAGCATGATAGGGCACTATGTTTGGGGGAGGGCATCTTGACGGGGGAGGGATATTTTGAGCTCCTTCAAGTTATGGAGCCTACTTAGAAGGCAGGAGAGGAAGAAGGTAGATAAGGGAAAGAACTGGCTGGGAAGGAGGGAAAAAGGAATGCTAAAGAATGCTGATCTGCTGTGTGGCTTAGTGGTACAGCATGGGGTAGCATGGGTTCCATCCCTGGTACACACACACACACACACACACACACACTCACATGTATACACACATATATATACACACTCACACGTGAACACACACACACACACACACACTCACATGTATACACACATATATATACACACTCACACGTGAACACACACACACACACACACTCACATGTATACACACATATATATACACACTCACATGTGAACACACACACACACACACACACACTCACATGTATACACACATATATATACACACTCACATGTGAACACACACACACACACTCACATGTATACACACATATATATACACACTCACACGTGAACACACACACACACACACACTCACATGTATACACACATATATATACACACTCACACGTGAACACACACACACACACACACACACACACACACACACAGATCTGACCGTGCTGCCTCTGCTTGTCAACTTCCCCTGTGGTTCAAGTCCGTGGTCCTTTGTGGTCTTAGCTTGCCGCTGCTCCTTTGCATGCCTTAGTCCTCTCATGCTGAGCTGTCAGCATGGGGATACAGTATGGATCTTCAAATCCAGATGCTGCCTTGGTCAACCATGCTGGTTTCAGATGCCGATGGGTCATGGCCCACAGGTTGAGAACCACAGTTTTATAGTTTATTGCAATCCATTGCTCATTGGTGAATGTCAACTGAGGGCCTATCAAGGTGTGTTGTTAATTAACATTGGTTTTTTTTTTTTTTTTTTCAAGACAGGGTTTCTCAGTGTAGCTTTGGAGCCTATCCTGGCACTCGCTCTGGAGACCAGGCTGGCCTCGAACTCACAGAGATCCACCTGCCTCTGCCTCCCGAGTGCTCGGATTAAAGGCGTGCGCCACCAGCGCCTGGCTAGGCAGTTCTTGTGTAGTTGTTAATTTCTTATTTTCCTTCTTTTAACTTTAAATTGCTCTTATTCTAGCAACTAGCTTCTTCAAAACAAACAAACAAACAAACAAACAAACCCCAAACATTGTTTGTGTGTGCATGTGCTCTCTCTCTCTCTCTCTCTCTCTCTCTCTCTCTCTCTCTCTCTCTCTGTGTGTGTGTGTGTGTGTGTGTGTGTAAGCCAGAGGTCAATCTTGAGTTTATTCTTGGGTGCTGGGGATTGAACTCAGGTCTTCAAGGCAAGCACTCTTTCCCCTATGCCACCCACCCTAGCCCTGCTTGTACTCTGTTTTATCTTTAAACCATCACCACCTCTTTTTACAGCAACAACATGATTAGTCTGCTTAGAGTCCTAGATTTGATCCTAAGCAGTCCTCTGAACCCTAAAAGCCAGCCAAGAGACTTAAAGACAAATTACTTAAAACTATATGCTCTGGTCAAAACATTATTTAGTTTCCCTCCCTTTTTCCCTCCCACCCACCTCCTTCCTTCCTTCCCTCTATCTCTCCTTCTCTTCTTCCCTCCCTCCTCTCTTTTTTCTTTCTTTCTTTTTTTTTTCATCTGACAATTGAACCTAGGGCCTCACACATGGTAGGCAAGCGCCCTGAAGGCTGGTTTATGTTATGACAGGTTGTGTCAAGGCTCAGTCCAAGGGTTTTCAAGAGAACTCTGTGTTCTCAGATGAAGCTCTTCTCAGCTCTTTCAGATGGACAGAGGGGTAAGCATTAGTTTCGGTCTCTTAGGTTTCTAGAATTCTTTCTCAGTTGGGTAGCATTTGGTGTTTACTTCAACCTTAACAATTGAGAAGACAGTGTGACGTTAGGAAATGGCCATTGGTATGACCAGGGAAAATCATGCTTCTAAACTTCTTCTTGACTGACAATTTACTGAGCGCACAGGATTCAAAGAACAAAAGAAATACATTCCAGTGGTGTTTGCGCTTAGCCACTTGTGTGCTGTGTCCAGCCTTATAAGGCCAAAGCTGAGCGCTCAGTATGTGTGTGGGGGTGGAGGTGGGGAAAGGGGAGAGAAGGCAAGGGAAACCAACTTGGGGGTCAGGCAAGCTCAGGTCCTTCCTTAGCTGGGTGTCTGGAGGAAATGACCGTCAGGACGGCCCTGGTGCTGGCCAGAGGGGAGCTTGCCCCCAGCTACTCTGGTGCACAGTCCTTGTTAGTCTTGCCCCCACTGCCCAAAAGCAAATGCAGTCTGCGCGACTACAGTACTGGTCAAGAGTAGCTGCTCTTCCCGAGGTGGTTCACAGGCTGCCTTTAGCCTGATAGCCCAAGGTATCAGTGCCCCTTCCCTTCCCCCAGGCTGCTCTACTCCTCCTTGGATGGGGTGGCGGAGAAGAGTCTCCCGCACAGATGCTTAGTCCCACTGGGTTGTCCTAAACCATACTTCTCAATTGCTGCATTAAAAAAAATATATCTCGGAAGACACAGTTAATCTCAGCTGCAAGCCTCTAGCTTCTAGCAGCCTGACACATTGAATTTGTTTCTGTTTAAAATTCCATCACACACTGTCATCCCTTGGTGTCCTGGGGGTGGGGTGGGAGGTGGCTACCAACAGCCACAGGCTCAGATCCCTTCTTTGACAAGATGGCGTGGTGTGTCACAGAGCCTGGGGTGACTGCTCTGCTATTACTGTTTAGGAAGTAATGGTGAGGAGAGACTGCACATGCTCAGTGTAGACTCAACCCCGCCCCAAACAGTCTCTGTCTGAGTGCTGAGTGCTGACTGTATACCCTGGGATGTAGCTCACAGAAGAACTGCTGTGGTTACTTGAGGCCCAGATTTCACTCGCTCCTCTTTCATGCTAAGGATGAAGCAAAAGGCCTGTATAGAAACTCCTTCCATGGCAGGCCTTTGCGCCAATCCTCCCCTTCCCATAGAGGCCCTGGCTCCAGTTCCTCTGGAGACAGAGTGAAGTGCCGTTCCTGCCCCCAGGACGTGTCCCACCCCCCACCCCATCCCCAAGCAGCTTAGTTCAGCACTACCATGGGAGACTCTGAGACCTGCAAGCAGTAGGGATAAATACAGTTGCAGATACAACTCAGGAAGCAGAAACAGCTTACTGTAGGGCTTGTCTGCATCTCCCAGCCTAGTATTTTACTTCTTTTCAGGACTAAAACAAAACAAACACTATTAGCTGGTCTATAAATAAGTGGCCTCTGGTTTCACTCTGCTCATCTCTTTCCTGGTCTAGTTCATTCAGGGCACCATGCTCACACTACGTGGTCATGAGCATCACCAACCCAGGAAGCTTTGTTGAAAAGCGGGACTAGGCTCTTTCAAATGCAGAGAGGGCAGCTGGATGGTGACACACTGCCCAGATATGAATCATTTGTTCTAGGCTTTGAGGAAGAATTTGAAAAGTCACAGCACAGTCAGGAAGAATGCCAAGTTGATAGGATTACTAGAGCAGGGCAGGGTGTGAGTTTGACAAAATGTGGGGTCACAGCGGAGGCCAGCCAGGCTGCGGACAAGCCATTGTTTTGAAAAACAACTACATTGGATGGGCTAGACAGCCAAGGAGGGACTTGCCAAGGAGCTGGGCTTGGATCAAGTGCCCTCCTTAGTTGACACTGAGGACATTGCCACCCTCCTTATGACTCCCTGCACGATTTGTCTATTCTTGGTGGCGTTGAAGGGTGCGGAGGAGGGAGACTGCTAAAACAGTGTCATGACCATGTGTGCGGAAGTTTCACCCTTTTGTCCTGGAACCCCTTTGTTTTCAGGAAAGATATTGGCTGTATTCTGAGAAATGATTTGAAAGTTGGGTTGGGGAAATAAAGTCCCCCCTTTAAGGAAGGACTCCAGACAACTTTACGGAGCGCTGTGAGTGGACTCTGAGCTATCTGAAGGAGTGTTTAATTTGGGGAAACAACCGGAAGAGACAAGCATGACACACGAGTGGGCAGGGAGCAAGTCTATCTCACTGACGGTGCCGCTGGTGTGGAGGAAAGAGGGATGCGTTAACGTATGAGGCCAGGACTACAGACGTAGCGAAGGCAGGGGGAGAGGTCGGTTTAGTGGACAAGCCGGCAGTTAGAACGGGGTGGCAGTGAAGCTTTTTGGGTCAACTGTGCCCAAGTGGGTGGCATACAAGGCTCAGTTTCCCCCAGAGCTCAGAGGCCACCTTTCTGTGTGTCTCTTGCATTCCGGGATGGATGGACTCCATCTGTAATTCTGATTAGAGCCCTGTAGGTGGGGAATTGAGAAAAATTGAGTGGGTGACCACAAGTGAGTTGAGAGTATAGGGAGAAAGTGACTGGGGGTAAGCAGAAGGGAACCACAGAAAGAATTCCGTCAAAGAGAAGGAAGTGTCCTCAGAAGTCAGTGGCCAAGCAGAGGCTTGATGTCGGGAATGGTTGGTGAGAAAATGTGTCTCTGGTCATCACAGCCCCACCTCCTCCTCCTGGGAGGCAGAGTTTGTCAAGGGTGTGTGTTTCTTGAACCCCTACTGACATTGTGCTCTCACACAGATGTACAGGTGAGAAAAAGTGATGTGGACTTCATGCTCTCAGATGTGGGGTGGGCGTCATGGGGGAGAGAGGGGCTGGTAAGGTAAGGGTGCAAAGCGCATGGGCGCTACATACTGATCACACTTGGGTGTGAACGCTCCAGAAGGCCCTCTCAGTTCAGACAAGAAGGACAAACGGGAGTGCAGACTGTTCTCAGACAGAACAAAAGGGACCGAGGCCGGTTCTTTAAACCACAAAGGTGGAGCTGTGGGGTGTCTGTACACAGTCAGGCAACGCTGATGTTCAGACATTGCAACTTGGCCTGTTTTGCACTTTTGAAAGAGTCCAGAAGAGAAAGAGTGGGGTGGCCCCTGGCAGAGATGAAGGGGAGCAGATGGATCCCAGGCTGAGGAGAAGGTCACGCTAGCACAGAAGATGGGGGAGAGAACATAGGATCTAGGGGTTCGGGGAAGGCCAAGTTTTTCCTTCATGTTCTGAATCCTTGCAAAGGAAAGAGGTGATGAGAATTAGCCTGGAGAAACAGACAGGAGGGAGCCCTCTGGGCCTGGGCCTTCCAGTTGAGTGCTCGCCTCCGGAGGCGAGGCCTGGGCTCCAGTCCCTACTGCTGCAGCAATAGAGTAATTAAAATAAAACCCACCGGTCTTCTAAAGAGATAAGGTGAGGAGAAAGGGCTCTGGATGAATTCACACTTGGGAAGGGGGAACATTAAGGTCTGAATTGCTATCCACAAAGGAAGGCCTGGACGCCTGTGGCAGAGTGGCATTCTCCACTCCGTACGTCTTTGGCGAATTTGAGCTGTTCAGAGAAACTGCAGAGAGGGATGACCACAAAGCTGTCCCTGGCACATTCCTAACACAAACAGAGGATGCTGGTGGAGCCCTCTCCATCAGCTGCGCCTGTCTAGGAAAGATCTGTTGTAAGGAAAAGGGGATGGGGTTTGGCTTCTGCCGCGCAAGCAAGGTCCAGGTGTCTCTCAGCTGGGAGACCCGGTGGGTGGCTGTGCACTTCCCCACAGCCTTCTATATCCACAGGCCCCTGACCCTGGGTAAACACTGGAGCATCTTGCTGCTCTGAGCCTCATGTCTGTGTTTGACACCTGTGCTTATCAGGTATGCAGTGTGTACTTTTTGTTGTTGTTGTTTTTCAAGACAGGGTTTCTCTGTGGCTTTGGAGGCTGTCCTGGAACTAGCTCTTGTAGACCAGGCTGGTCTCGAACTCACAGAGATCCGCCTGCCTCTGCCTCCCGTTTGCTGGGACTAAAGGCGTGCGCCACCCCCGCCTGGCTCTGTATGCGCTTTTCTTGTCATCAGTTTTCTGTAGAGACTAAGACTATTGACCACAAAGAAGAGAGTAACTTAGGGTTCCCTTTGTTCTTATGGAGTGAGGCTGCGGCCCCTGAAGGACCAGGCTTGTAGCAGGGGCTAGAAGAAGAGGGAAAAGCTAGGAGACATCCCCAGAGGGGTGGGGGGAGCTGCTGCTAGGGCAGGAGAGTGCAAAGCTCGTTTGGGTACATATCGCACATGAATTATTTGCATATATAAAAGCACTGCCCCTTCTCCCAGCATCTTGCAAAGTCCCCATCTCAAGTCTGTAGTCAGGAACTGAAGCAGGGAGGGGGGGTTCACAGCTGGAGAGAGGGCTCAGCAGGGATTTTGTGGAGGACCAGGGCTCAGTTCCCAGCATATACATGGTGGCTGGCTCAAACCATCCTTGACTCCAGTTGCTGGGGAATCCCACATCGGCTTCTGACCTCCAAGGGCGCGCAGGCAGAAACACTCATACACATAATAAAATAAATAGATTATCAATACATTTTAAAAAAAGAAATGAAATGAGGGAGCTTAAATTCTAAGCACCAAAGAGACATTACAAGTATTCACACGCAAGTCTTCCTCAGTTCACGAAGCAGTTTGCTTTATTCTATGGAACAGCAGTGACCACAGGGTGAGGAGGAGAACCCTTCTGCTCAGAGATGTGAACCTCAGAATTTCAACTGTCCAGGTAATTCTCATTTCACATTAGAATGATATAAACCCGGCCGTAGGGATTAAAAAAAAAATGCAGCTAGTCTTTTCACTTTCATAGGAAATCTATCAGAGCTACCAGAACTGGGGGTGTTTCTTTTCTGATCTAACTCGGAAAGATAGAGTTTAAAAACATCCACAGCTACAAAGGCCTGCTCCTTCTCCCCCTGCTGAGGCCAAACTATAAGCGTCTGATTATGCTTAGACACCTCGTCCTTTATTTCACACACTAGATTCTTACCACAGAATCCCTGATGGAACCCGTGAACTTTCCCAAATGGACTGATCACAATTTGCCACAGTCACATTCGGGGACATAGTCTTCGAAGCTCAGAGGTGGAAATGCGGTGCGTTGCTCTATGGAATTGCAGAGGGAGAGCGTCTGACTGGCTGGAGCAGTGGCTCTGCTTGGCAATTTTGGGATGCACGCAGCTGGAATAATTTTCAATTCGACCCTTGGCAAACCTTCAGTGTCTAAGAGAAAAGAAGTGGAGGAGGAGGCCCAAGGATTGGACCAAGTAGTGTTCACCCCGCGTGTTAGGCTGGCCGGTGCTGTATCCTGTGTGATTAATGAACACCCTCAGACCTGACTAGTCCATCTATTTGAAGGGCGCAGGCCTGGTACACAAAAGATGTTCAGTGGATACCATTATGTATAAAAATTGTTATGGATTGGGGAGATGTCTGTTAGTAAGTGCTCGCTGGGTGAGCGTAGAGACCTGAGTCTGAAATGACAGACCCACATAAAAATCCAGGCATGGTGGTGCAAGCCTGTAATCCCAGCCCTGGGGAGGTGAAGACAAGAGAATTCCTAGAGCTTGCTGGCCATTTCCACTGAATTAGTGAGCTCTAGTGTCAGTGAGAGACCCTGTCTCAAAAAACTAAGGTGAAGAGTGACTGAGGAAGACAGCAGATGTCAGCCTCTGGCCTACACACACACACACACACACACACACACACACACACACACACACACACACAGATACACACTAGATACACACAGAGAGATGCACACACAGAGATACACACATAATATACACACACAGATACATACAGACACACACAGAGAGATACACACACAGATACACACAGATACACACACACTGATACACACAGACACACACACAGATACACACACAGATACACACAGACACACACACAGATACACACATAGATACACACAGAGAGATACACACAGACACAGATACATACACACAGAGATACACACACAGACACACACACAGACATACACACAGATACACACAAACATAGATACACACAGATACACACAAAGACACACATACACAGATATACACACAGAGATACACACACACATAGATACACACACAGACACACACAGATACACACACATAGATATACACACACAGACATACACACAGATACACACACAGAGACACAGATACACACAGAGAGATACACACAGACACAGATACATACACACAGAGATACACACATAGACACACACACAGACATACACACAGATACACACAAACATATAGATACACACAGATACACACAAAGACACACATACACAGATATATACACAGAGATACACATACACATAGATACACACACAGACACACACAGATACACACACATAGATATACACACACAGACATACACACAGATACACACAAACATATAGATACACACACAGATACACAAACACACAGACACACAGACACACATACACAGAGATTCTGCCGTGCCGCTTGAAGGTCTTGGGCAAAATCTTACTCTGTTCCCTAGCTTCATCATTACACACCAGAATTCTGTCTTGGCTCGAGTGGCCTATCAGAGCTAGACTGACATAGGCCAGTCTGATACTCTATAAGTCGCACGAAAAATCATTTTTAACCTCCTCTGGCTCTGAAACTGACTTCTTCGTCACAGAGTTTTCGGTCACTCACAACCCCCTTGGAGAACCAGATAAATTTTGCAGCTGATGTAGCCTCAACCTTCTAGGCTGGTTTCTCCCCGTGCTCCCTGGAGGACTAGGTTTGGAAATTTCCCCGAATGTATATCTTCTGAGGGCTGAATTGGACCTTCGGCGTTTCCTGTCCCACACAGGGAACCATACGCTTTCTGAATTATCTCATAGGGCATTTCTCATCTGTGAATCTTTAGAGCCTGAAGTTCATGTTTTTCCCTTCACCCGCCTCTGATTCTTGGTCTCCAAGGGACATGTGTGTATTCCATTAGAGCCCCACAGCTTCCCCGGCTCACGACAAATATGTGGGTTACAGTGTGTACATTTGTCCAGAACACCAAAGGTTACCACTGCAGATTTATTGCCTGTTACATCATTTTACCGTGGGGCTGATTCATAAGATCGGTTTATTTAGTAATTAAATAATATTAAATAAGGCGACTGTACCGGCTCACACCAGCCCTGACTTAGCTCACTCCACTGGCCCCTCCCTCTTGCAATCAATGTCTGATAAGAGGGAAGGGTGGGTACCCACAGGCACAGCCTGGGTCGGGATGTGGCATGGACCTGTCTGTCATCAGGGCCACCGTCTCGGCGGTGGCGGCACAGCGTCTCACAGAACATTCTCTCCTGAGAATTCCCAGCCTAACTCGGGGAGAGACCTTCTTTCCTGGGTCACCATCTTCTCTACTGTTTCCTTGGTTACCTCATTGTTTATGTTCAGAGGGTCTCATTTTCAGCCGAGAACCTGTTTTTCCTTAGTGGTGTCACACGGATCATCACACACAATTTTATACTCCTGTCAACTTTGCAGCTGAACACACAACACTTCTTAGGCTTGGGTAGGAAATCAAGGTTAGGTTTAGTTTGTTAATTTGCTCTTTTCAACAGTTTGTTATTGAAAACTTTTGAGTGTATGGTAATCTGTTAGAGCTAGGCAGTGAACAGTTTTTTGTTTGCCGTAGAATTCTACAGAATTCTATAGTTAGCTCTGTTTGTTTACAATTTTTAAAGACAGGATCTCATGTAGCCCAGGCCTTGAATTTGCTATGTAATTCAGGCTGACCTTACTTCCTGATTCTCTTGCCTAAGTTTCTCAAGTGCTGGGATTGCAGGTGTCCACCAGCACACTCAGCTTAGTTGATGGTTTTGTTCTGTTTCGGTTTGGTTTGGTTTGGTTTGAGTCAGTTTATCGAGACAGGGTTTCTCTGTGTAGCTTTGGAGCCTGTCCTGGCACTCGCTCTGGACACCAGGCTGGCCTTGAACTCACAGAGATCTGCCTGCCTCTGCCTCCCAAGTGCTGGGATTAAAGGCGTGCACCACCACCCAGTTTCAGTTGATGTTTAATGCAGTGCTTTACTAAAACACCATGGGTGCATCTGCCCACCCAGCAATCCATCTTGACTTCTTTATCTTTTGTTATGCAATAATTTTAGAATTACAGGAAGCCTTGAAGAACAGTGTGGAGAATTCCTAGCCACCTCTCTTTTCAATTTTGCAACTAATAGCCTCTGTTTCCCTGTGTATCTTGTTCCGGGATCCCACGTTACATGTAGTTATTATGTCTCCTTGGTTTTCTTCTCTTGCTCTCCACCTTAGCTGTTGAGACAGGGTCTCTCACTGAACCCAGGAGCTCGCCAATGAAGACTCGCTGGCCAGCAAGCCAGAGGGACCTTCGTGTCTCCCGTCTCTGGCGGCACGTCACCCATCTCAGCTACACCTCTCAGACACACCCAGAGGTGTGTCTCCTAGGGGATCCCAGAAGCTGTCCAGTTGATGAACCATCACTTTCCTGATGAGCTAAGTCCCTTCCATGGCCCCGCCTTTTAAAGGTGTCACCACCTCCCAATAGCACCACAGGGAGGGACCAAATCCTCAAGGGACATTTCAGACTTCAGTGGCCTGAGGATATGTATACTTCAGGGAGTGGCCACTCTCCACACACACCTGTCTGCACTGCTAATCTACGGATGAACACCCAGGTTCTATGTGGTGCTACGGATCAGTTCAGGTTCTGATGCTCGGGAAGCATGCCTGTTACCACAGGAACCATCCCCTCAGTCTCCCCAAGCCAGCCAGTGCTTTTGTCTTCAGGATTACAGACTAGAACCCAGACCCTGCTTCTGAATTCACCTATGTTTGGGCTGAGATGACTCGGTGGGTAAGAGCACTGGCTTTGAGACAGAGTCAGATCCTGAGGAATCCAGATAAAAAGCCAGGCAAGGTCACCAGAGCTGCCATTAACTCCGCACTGTGGAGGAGGATCGTGGGGTTGCCAGGCTAGCTCCAGTTTCAGGGAGACTCTCTCAGGGGAACAGTGTGGAGAGCAATACAGGAAGTCATGGTGTGGCATCCACTGTGCCTGAACACACACATGCTCGTGTTGTCATGTACATGTGTAGACACACAACAAATACACAAAATGAGACAAATCACCCAGGCTGTTTTCCTCCCCACCCTCTTCAGAGCAGTCTGGCCTCCACTGATGCTTGGTCAGCTTCTCTCCTTTTGGTCCATGCTGCCTGTCGGGTTTCTTCTACATCTAGGTTGATTCTAAACATTTCGTGCCGTTGAGGGAAGCAGTGTGTCATCAGCATCACGATTCTCAGGCGGAGCTGTGATGTATGGAGAGTGGCCGCTCTGCTCGCTGGAGTCTGAACTGCCCCTCAAAGGCCCATGTATTGAAAGCCGGGTCCCTAGCCTGAGCTGGGAGGTGGTGACCACTTTAAAAGGTGAGGCTTCTTTTACTCTTTGGCATTCTCTCCACTCACCCATGTATTCCTAGTGGTACCCAACCGCATTTGCTTCCGCCTGCCCTGCCAGTGTTAAAGATGCACCCGGGTGCCTCAGTCAAGCCTTTGCCAGTGAGCCCAATCCCCAGCTCTGACTTACCGTTCTTACAGAGTAGCATCTCCGTGGATACTTTCAGGATCCCCCTCTTTCACAGAGTCACCCTGTTCTGGAGGTGTTCAAACCTACAATTCAGCATTTGTGTTTCATTATTTCCTTTTGTTTTGAAGAAAAATTCAAATGCAATAAAAGAAAGGGCTCCTTTAGTGACACCGGGGATCAAATCCCAGCCACTTAGACGCTGGCAGGTACACTCCCTCGGGGCTCTACCCTCAGCTTCGAACATGTGCCTCTCCAGTGCCCCCTCAGATGGCTTCTGCTGGTGCTCAACCCCTAACAAGGCCCATGACCTTCATGACTTCCTGAAACTCCCTCCAGCTCAGTTCTTCAGACAGGTGTTCTAATTCTTCCTACCATAGACAAGCCTTGTCTCCCTGAGAATATCACATAAATGTGGTCTTCATTCAGCATGATGTTTTTGTAGTATGTCCACACCATGGATTGTATCAGCTCATTCCTCTTGCTGGTGAGTAGAGTCCACTGTATACATATACGTAACCATATATGTACATATTAATTACATTGTACGTATACATCCTATTAAAACACAGCCAGGAGTAATGAAGATGTCTACTTATGTGCAGTGGCCCTGGTTTTTTCCTCATGCTTCAGATCCCTCTGGTGACCGTGGCTCGGCTACAGGTGCTTTCAATCTTTTAAAATAATTCTACTTTCAAAGCAACTCGGTACTGAGTGTTGGAGTGACTGGGTAGACACATAGCTGTCCCCTTCAGCAGTTCATCTAACCAGGCTTCCCTTCACTGGTCACTTACTGGACGTATGTGACATGTCCGTCGCTGTGGTGAGTTTGAGAAAACAGGATTGGAAAGGGACAGAAACCCGCTTGGACATCCAAGGTCTATCAATAGGCCCAGTGGCACACGCGTGTAATCCCAACAAGAGTCCAACGCCAGCCTTGGGACCTGAAACCCTACCTAAAATAAAATAAGGGTTGAGGACATACCAGGCTTAATTGGTAGAGTGATCACCTAGCATATACAAAGCCTTAAATTCAGTTCTCAGCATAAACCCACATAAGAGGGGCTTGGGGGCACATGCCTGCAACCCCACTACTCAGGAGCCAATGAAAGGAAGATTAGGAATTCAAGGCCGTCCTCAGCTGCATAGCAAATCTGAAGCCGGAGAGGACTACCGGAGACACTAGCTCAAAAAATAATAATAAACTAAAACCAGATAGAGGCCCCAGGAGCTGAAAACCTTTGTTTACAGACCTCCGTGGTCATCTTCTCTGTTACACCCTGTGGATATACAGTGACGGCTGAGGAGACCCGCAGCTCAGTTGGAAGGGCCTGGCAGCGGCTCTTGTAGTTGTGTGTGGGCTTAGAGCTGGGAGAACACAAGAGGCAGGAAGACGCCAGCTGTTTCCCATCAGTTTGCTGACAACTCTCACCTCTGCAGGCAGCTGCCGAGGCCGCTGGTGGGAGCAGAGGTAGGCGGACAGCCTGCAGCTGCCTCCTCATTTCCTCTGATTTCACGGAGAGAGGGTGGCACATGCCCCCAGCAGCCTTGTGAAACCACAGCTGCTTTCACCTTTTACATGTGCCCAGAGACTGAGGTGTGTGCCCCTGGCATGCCATGATTCCATGGAAAATACTGGAAGGGAACTGTGCTTGCATAGAGCCCAGAACCTCATATATGCTAGGCAAGTGTTCTCCTCTGAGCTACCAATACCCCCCAACCTCCCCTTTCTTCTCTCCCTCCCTTTCTCTCTCTCTCTCCTCTCTCTCTCTTTCTCTTTTTTTTGAGACAGGTTCTCATTATGAAGCCTTAGCTGGCCTGAAGCTTGCTATGTGGACCAGGCTGGCCTTGAACTCATAGCCATCTGCCTATCGCTGCCTCCCAAGTGCTGGGATGAAAGGTGTGTGCCACACCACCCGGCCCCAATCCCATTGAACAACCTGTAAGAAAGTTTCTGGTAGTTCAGTTATCTTTAAACCTGCAAATGCCTTTAAGATGGGGTGGGGCCGGGGGGGGGGGTGGACGACTAGAGTTGGAATGAAGATGATTTTGTTCCAAGATGCTTTAAACAAACATCATGTGGAATCTGACTTTGAATGAATGGGAGTACAGTAAATCTCAAAATATCCCAGGCACTGCCTGCTGCGGCTCACCAAACAGGAAAATGACTTCAGTGCTGTGGTCTTTTCCTCTAGAGTCACACCAGGCAGCTCTTTGTACTCTCTTGAAAACATCTTAATTCTTCCCCAAGCACCATGTTTCTTGGAATTATTCACCGGAAATTAATAGTACTCTGAATCTTAAAGTCATTCAAACCACAAGCGAGTTTGCAACAGCTCCTACCAGCAGTATAAAAAGCGCCCAGCAGTTTACGATAGCATTAGTCATCACTGCACACAGCTCTCTCCCCTGCCCCACCCCAAAGATGCGTATTTCAATTTCCCCTGTGTTAGCTAGGCTTGTGTTGGTACTGACAAGCAAGATAAGCAAGTGAGACACACGGGCAGTGTCGGGCCGGGGCGGAAACTAGATAAGGACAGGAACTTGCGGCAGGAGATTGAAAAACAACAGAGGAGGCAGTCAAGGAGGATGCTTTTGTTCAGGGGTCACCAGAACAGCAAGGAAGAGCAAGTGTGGTACCTAAAGGGCAGGCTGTGCAATGCGCCAGGGCTCCCCCAGGGTGGGGAAGGACAGCCGGGCAGGAGACAAGCAAGGGGCCTGCTGTAGGCAGAAGGCAGACTTTAGGGAGGAGAGAGGCTCACTGGGTCAGCGCTGCAGAGAGGTCCTGCGTGGAATGGCCATCCTAATGCTCACAGGCAGCTCGCCTCTATCCAGGCAAGCGGGGAGAAGGGTGCTGCTCAGCTAAGGAGTCAATGGGTGATGCTGTTTTTAGAAGGCAGTATGCCCTGCTCAGGGCTGGCTTCCTGTGTCCTCCCGAGCACCTCCTGGGAAAGATAAGAGTCTGGCCTTCGGTCCATGGCTGACATGAATTAGACCCCACTTCCCTTTTCCCTCTGCTGCTCTTGACCTTGTGGCAACCCTGGAGCTGCTGCTTGGCCTTCCTGGTTGCTGAGTTTCCTCCTGGAGAGGATAATTATTCATTACATTATGGAATTGTGTGGTCAGTTAATAACCTGGTAACAGCCCCATGGCCGTCAAGGGTTCTGGGTGTCTCTGAAAGAGTCATGACACAAACTGAAGCAGTGACATTAGTGTCACTATTATAAGAAACACATGGAGTGTTGGGACAGGAAAACTGTGGGCGACAGGGAGGGGACGGGCACACAGCTGGAACAGGATGAGTGTCAGGGGGAATGACATTTCCACTCAGGATGTTGTGAGGGTATATGAGTGAGGATTTGGGAAAGGGTGGCCTGTTAGCAGGGTGAGGCGAAAAGCCAGCCCTAGGACGGATCGGTGACAAGAGTCCCGTGGCACTCAGTGTCCCACCTCATTAACACTCAGCCAGCACAGCCCATTTGTGTGCTCTTTATATATTTTGTACTTGGGATTTGTTTTCCCCAGTACTGGGGTTTGAATCGAGAGTGTTGAGCACACTAAGCAAGCAGTCTACTAGCAGGCTATAGGTTTGGGCCATAATTTGTGTTTTTAAGTCCCATGCTCAAAATCGACCAACGTGTGTTATTACTTAAGATGCTGAGGCAGGCAAGATACAAGTTTAAGGCCTGCCTGGGCTGGACAAGTTCAAGTCCAGGTTGGATAATTTATCAAGTAAATTAAACAAAATTTAAGGAGGCTAGGTATAGAGTGTGTGTCCAACTTGAAGGAGGCCCCGGGGTTCAATCCCCAGTATTGACAAAAAAAAAAAAAAAAAAAAAAAAAAAAAAAAAAAAAAAAAAAAAAAGAAAGAAAAAAGAAAAGAAAAAGAAAACTATTTACTTAAAACAATTTTTTGGAGCTGGAGAAATGGCTCAGTGGTTAAAAGCGCTTACTCCTCTTCCAGGGGACCCGAGTTCAGATCTTAGCACCCACACTGGATGGCTCACAATGTCTGTAGCTCTAGCTCCAAGGGATCCGATGCCTTCTTCTGGCCTCCTCACCACCTCCAAACACTCTCGAGCACAATACGGTACACATGAATAAAAAAAAATAAGTTAAAAATGATTTTTTAAAAAAAATTGGGATCCAGCCAGGCTGTGGTGGCACATGCCTTTAATCCCACACTCGGGAGGCAGAGGCAGGCAGATCTCTGTGAGTTCGAGACCAGCCTGGTCTACAAGAGCTAGTTCCAGGCCAGGCTCCAAAGCCCCGAGAAACCCTGTCTCAAAAAACCAAAACCAAACAAACAAAAAATTGGGACCTAGCCCTGTGAATAGTGGTGAATGTAGGGATGCTTGGTGCCCCGCATGCTAAGAGTGAGAGACAGTGGAGGGATCAGGCCAAAGCAACATACTCATGTTGTCCCTCTAAGGCCCAGGGAACCATATAGAAGAGGGTGGGAAGTTCAAAAGAGCTAAAAGATAGGAGCAGAGCTATGAAGTGCCATCCATCCCATAGGCTTGACGCAGCCGTTGCAAGCGTGAGTTCACACTGTGGTTACCCTCCCTGGGCCTCCTACATATGACTGATCCTGTCAACAGTCAGTCAGGGAACAGGCAGGTCCCCATCAGACCCTATGCCTCATTGCTGGACTATTGATTATTGGTATATTCTGGGAGATGAATAATCATTGTCTTTAGTTGTGTATCTACTTCTGAGTCCACCAGGGCATAATGGATAACTCCAAAGCCCATGCATGGTTCCACAGACCCCCCGGGCTAAACTCACTGGATCATAAAACAAAATGAATAGACACACGTGTGAGTAAAGAGAGTTCAGACAATAGATTGCCTCCCATGCAAGAAGTCCTGGGTTCCATACCCAGCCAAATAAACCAAGTATGGTGATGTCTGCCTGTGATCCCAGCACTCAGGAAGTAGAGGCAGGGGACCAGAAGGTCAAAGCATCCTCAGCTATATCAGCTACTTGTCTCAAATACATTATCAACAAAGTGAGCCAGGCAAGGGTGGCACTGTATGTATGATGTACGTATGTATGATGCATTTGTTTGTTTTCTCATTTATATTTTGCATGTGTCTTGGAGTGGTGTGCACGTGTGTGTGTATGGAAGCTCAAAGTTGACATTGATTGATGTCCACTTTA
Organism: Cricetulus griseus; assembly: GCF_003668045.3. Classification (NCBI taxonomy): domain Eukaryota; kingdom Metazoa; phylum Chordata; class Mammalia; order Rodentia; family Cricetidae; genus Cricetulus; species Cricetulus griseus. Next base: position 5,583,582 of record NC_048595.1, read on the forward strand.
TTTATTGAGGGGTCTCTTGCTGAACCTGGAGCTGGCGGCCATAGGCAGCTTGTCCCATGGCTCCCATCTCTGCCTTCGGAATATTGGAATTACAGGTGCCTGCCACACATGCCCAGTGAAAAGGAACTCCAGAACTCACACTAGCAAAGCAAGCGCTTTGCCCGTGAGCCACTTCACCAACCCCCCAAGGCTGACATTTTAAGGAGAGAAAAAAAGAGATGAACAAGACTTGGGGACTATTGTCTCCAAGCAGCAGTGTGAGCACCAGGGATGGCTGAAGGGGAGGAAGAGGCACGGATTGTTCTTGTTGAGTCCGCATGAGACTAGAAGATAGAGCTTGTGGATGACCGTGTCAGAGGCGCCATTTCAGCCTGAGGAGTTGTTATCACCAGTGTGGTCGAGACCAGCTGGCCGCTGTCATCTGGGACCTTGACCTCTAGGTGTGTGCTTGCTCAGTGGAAGCCTGGAGCTGCCCAGAGCCTCACCCCTTGGAGTGTGACCTGACCTGTTCTCTGGCTGCTGCTGTTTGGATTTATGTCCCCTGGTGTCCATGTCAGCGTGGCAGCGGACATTAGCTCTGCTCTGCTGGAGAATAAAGGTCATGTATGTACGTGCTCACTTCCAAATGAGCTGTAATTATCTTCCATCCCTGGGACTCTGTCACTCACCTCAGCCCTGTTCACTCCACCCAGTGAGCTAGCTGCCTACTGCGCTCAAACGTGAAGTCACTGCATCTGCTTCACTTAATTCTTGGCATGGCCTTAAAGATGATTTCTGTCTTGAAAAGAGTCCAAAAACTCGGAGACCAAACTCTCAGATGATCCTCCAAAATGCATAGGGAGACACACCCATTCCCAAATGTCAATTGATGTTTGTCACTGGGCTGCAGTGAGTCCCTCAAGGTCAGTAATAGGGGTGAGCAGAGGTCAGAGGGTCCATGGGCCTCTGGTGAGACAATTCAACACATTAAACTTCAAGCAGAAATCCAGAGGCAGAGCAGAGATTTTGGCTGCTTCTTCTTCTTCTTCTTCTTCTTCTTCTTCTTCTTCTTTTCTTCTTCTTCTTTTCTCTTCTTCTTCGCATCTTCATTTTTTAAATTTAAATTTAATGTTTTTTCTTTTTTTCTTTTTTTTTTTTTTGCCATGCCAAAGCATTGAACCTGGGGCCCTTTGTATGCTAGGCAGGCACTGGGAGTTTGGTTTCTCAATCTAAATTGAGTTAAACTCCTTCCTGGCTAGAGGAGAGAAGTAAACAAATAGGAGCTCAGCACCCTGGCGTCCAGCTCTGAGCTGCAGCTCACAGGAAAGGGCTGTAAATCCAAGGAGACCAGGCACTTGTCCTGCAGTCAACACTTGTCACCTTTTCCACGAGGGAACAAGCTGCAGTCAAGAAGGCTGGAAAATAAGAATCCCTTAAAATTCCTTGTTGTAAACACTCATCTCAGCAAGTACTTGCTGAGTCTTTGCTGTGGTCTGGAGATGGCTGGGTAGACACTGTCCTTCGAGGTTTGCATGGACTGGCTCCTAAGGTCACCAGGAGCAGCGGCAGTCGCCTGGGGATGAGGGATTCACAGATGAAGCCATCTCAAACAGGCCCCTTGTTGACAATGCTGACTGTGTTTTCCCCTCGGAATAATTGTGATTTATATCGAGAATCAAATGCTAGAGATACAAAGTCATGGTTCTCATTAGCTTTTAGAGTCTCATGGTCAGAAGGCTAAAGAGATAGGTTGGTGGTTAAGAGCAGTGGTTGCTCTTGCTGAGGTCCTGGGTTCAGTTCCCAGCACCCACATGGTGGCTCACAGCCATACTTAACTCCAGTTCTGGGGGAGCCAATGTCCTCTTCACAGGCACCGGGCATGCTGCAGTGCACTGACATCCACAGAGGCAAAACAATCATAAAATAAATCTAAAAACAAGTTACATAGTTCTCATACTAAGTCTCACGACTTGTTGTATCCTTGACCACGTCAATCTTGTGATGTAGTTTTAGCATCCCCATTAAAAATTTAAATATTTTACTTATTTATTTATTTAGGTCTTTTGAGACAGGGTTTCCATGTGTAGCTTTGGAACTTGTCCTGGAACTCACTCTGTAGACCAGGCTGGTCTCGAACTCACAGAGATCCACCTGCTCCTGCCTCCCGAGTGCTGGGATTAAAGGAGTGCACCACCACTGCCTGGCTTACTTACTTAATTTTAAAAAATGCTTTATGTAAAGCAATACAGTTCACATATTAAATAACACCACAATGGAGTGGTTTGATGCAGATTTAAAGAGAAGAAAAAGGGGGACTATTTTAGATTGTAAAACTTGGTGGGAGTAGAGATTAATGCAGCCAAATGGAATCAGTTTGGAGGTTCCTTAAAAAAATGAAAAGTAAACCTGCCGTATGACGCAGCTCTGCTCCTCCTGGGTGTATACTCAAAGTGTCCAGGACTGCCCCATACAGATGTTTGCACATCCATGTTTATTGCTGCTTTACAGAAAGGAACTAGATCCCAGCAGCAGACGACTGGCTAATGAAAATGTGGTGCATACAAGAAACAGACCGTTGCCCAGAAAAACAGAAACAGGAGACTCGCAGGAAAATGGACAGACCTCGCAAGTATAACATGAAGCAAGCTGACACAAACGCAGAAAAACCTGAGCATTTGAACTCCTATGTGGGTCCTAGTCTGTGATGTATACATGTATGTATGTTTGTATGTATGTTTGTATACAGGTCCAAATGCACATACAGACTACATGTGTGTGTGTGTAATCAGGTACAGATGCACATACAGTCTGTGTGTGTGTGTGTGTGTGTGTGTGTATGTATGTAAACAGATACAGGTGCACACACAGACTAATACACACACACACACACACACATAACATGCACACACAGTCTATATATATGTGTGTGTGTGTGTGTGTAAACAGGTACAGATGCACATACAGTCTGTGTGTGTGTGTGTGTGTGTGTGTGTATGTATGTATGTATGTAAACAGATACAGGTGCACACACAGACTAATACACACACACACACATAACATGCACACACAGTCTATATATGTGTGTGTGTGTGTGTGTGTGTGTGTGTGTGTGTGTGTAAATAGGTACAGATGCACGGACAGTCTAAGACATACAGAGGAGACCAAGGGAGAGAGAGATCAGGTGGTGAGGAAAGACTGGAATGTGGGCAAAGGGACACCTGAGTCAGGCCACAGGACACTAAGTTGAATTATTCCTGCTTGTTTGAACTCTGTCAGTTTTTCTCTTTTTGTAGTGGATATGTGAGTTCAGCCTTCTGGGTGTTGAAGTAGCAAGAACTACTTTTGCATTTCAGAAGAATCTGCTGTGGTGTTTTTTTTTGTTTTGTTTTTGTTTTTGTTTTTGTTTTTTCGTGCCAGCGATCATGAAACTTGGGCCTCCTTTTAAATTCCTTTGACCATTAGTGTTCTGGGAAGCAAATGGCAAGTCACTGAATGTATTTGTCACGCTGACCCACTTAGAAAAGGCCCCGCCATCTTACAGAGGAGGAAACTAACTCGGAGAGGTTGAATGACTTCCTCTGCCTCATTCTGGCAAGAGATAAAACGGGGGTTGAAACCCTAGGTTTCCCGGCTGGGAGTTCACCCCCTTCAGGGTTGCACCCGGACGTCTATGGATCTGTGGGAAATCCTACGTGTACCCGAAGTTAGTGAAGGTTAAAATTCTCTGGACACGGGTTTGGAAAGATGGCTCTGCATTTCAGAGCACTGGCTACTCTTGTAGAGAACTTGGGTTTGGTTCCCAGCACCCACATGGCAGCTCACAGCCACCCACGACACTAGGTCTAGAACATCTAAAGCCTTCTTCTGACTTCCTTGGGCACATGGTGCACCTTCATACATTCTCATTTCAGAGTTTAATGTCCAATGACATGGTAATACCCGTGGGAAAATCTCAGGAAATTTTCACAGGAAATTGTAATTCATAATATTTACATGGTCCAGTTAATGTTTATTTAAATTTCAGTTTTCCAAGTACTAATAAAAATTGCCTCTAAACTTCTCCTGAACTGTCTTTATACATTCATAAAACAATTCTCAGCACTTCAATATTGGTTTTATCTATGTCCACCATCTCCAAGCTTTCCAGTTAAATGCTGTGTTTTATCTCTGATACCATTGTCCTGGCTCTTGGACCTGGATATCGGCCTGAGGTTAGTCTGAGTTAATGATTGAAACCTCATAGTGGACATTATTCCTTGTTGCTTGGAAGTATTCTGGGTCATCATTTTCTTCATCCATGTAACACAGATTCTGAAACAACTCAATACAGAGTGAGCTCTAGAAAAATCCCACCTGTGGTTGTTGGTTTCAGACAATGAATAGCCTTGTGCTCTCTGTGTGTGGCTCTAGCCCCCTCTTTATTGGTAACTGTGCTTGTCTTTAAAAAAAAAAAAAAAAGGCTTATTTATTTTTAATTATGTGTGTAAGTGTGGGTGCATGTACTTACATACAGGTACCCTCAGAAGCCAGAGGTGTGGGATCTCCTAGAGCTAGAGTAGCAAGTGGTGGTGGTCTGTCTGACATGGGTGCTGGGAACGGAACACAGGTCCTTTGTAAGAGTCGCCTGGGCTCTTAAGTGCTGAGCCATCAATTCAGCTGCTTTTCGTTTCTTTTTCCTCAGCACTGACATGCTCAGTCCACCTTGCTGTGCCCCAATCCTCTTTTTACTGTTTATTTAGTACAAAGGCTGGCCTTAAACTTCCAATCCCCATATCTCAGCCTCCCGAGTAGCTGGCATGACAGGCATACACCATTCAGCCTAGCTTTTGTGAGCAAGTTTGATACCCAAGGCCACTCTGTCCTTTATCAGGTCATTCAACCACAGAGCCTGTTTTCAAGGCTCCAGAAACAAGTTTTATTAAGGATGGCTCTGTGTTTTCCCCTGCTGCCTTTTTGGAGTCTGTCTCTCTCTGCATAAATCTTTTTTATCATCTAGAATCTTATGATTCATTCAAAAGAAATTTAGAGCCCAGACTGGCCTTTAAGCAAACGTTTCTAGCAGGCTGACCTATTTTAATGTCGCTTTAAGGTTACTCCAGGCCGGTGAATAAGGACATATTCACGGGCAGCTAAGCTCTCAGCTGTCGATTCCTAAAAGACGACTCAGACTTCTGGAGATCTGAAGTGGTTTTTTTTGTTTCCTTTTTTTTCTTTTCCTTCAGTGATTCAGAATCAGTTTTGCAACTTGAAAGCAGCCTGTGAGTCATGTTTATGGATGGGCTGTGTTTCCTTAGAACAGCCTTCACTTCCTTATGGCTTTAATTCAGCTATCTGAAAGCTGCCATTCACACCCCCCACCCCGCCCCCCATGCTTGAAGGAGGATGCGCTAGCTCTCTGCTCCATGGACCTTGGCTTTGCCACCCGCTTCTGGAAGAGCTGGGACTAGAGACAGGTTCTGTGAGGCCTCACTGGCCTGGGCTTAGAACTCACGATGGAGTGAGTAAGTCGTTTTCAAAGACATGAAAAACCCTCTAAGAATATCAGTGTTACTTTCTAAGTTCTGACCGTGATGAACCCTGCTTCTGGGCCCTGTGCTGCGAGCTCCCATGCCACCTGTGAGCCAGTGTCTGGGCAGCAGGCCTCACCTTCCCCAGAATGCATTCAAACAGGACAAAGCAACACACCTTTGGCTATTTGAGGAAAAAGCTCAGTGGATGCACATTGCCAAGGCTTGGAGAAGAGAGAGAGAAAAACCCCTCTTCAGGTCTAGACAGACCGTTTACAGTATTTCTGGTTTCCTTTTTCTGATCAGGAAATTAGATCAACAGCCTTATAGGGAAAAGTTCATTTGGGTCACAGGTGGGGCCCTTGTTAAAGTGTCGACTGCTTCATCCATATTAGGTAACAGGAACTGCCTGAAAGGCATTTATTTTTCATTCTGTGTCATTCAACCATAAATGACTCAGTTCTGATACTATTTACCAAGCTCAGGCTGAACTCACCAGGGAGGCAGCTGTAAGACTCTCTCATAATGTAACATAATTCAGTCTCCGCAGGGCGCAGGGCGTGCACGGTGGCTGCAGGAGCCGAGGGGCTCCTCTTCATTTCCTGAGACTCATGTCCCCCGGCCCAAGGTAATCAAAAGGATTTTTACCGTCACTAGGTAAAGCTCGTTCACGCTAAGGGGGAATCTCACAAAGTCAGCCTGGAAACCACAGGGACCAAAGAAGCTAATTAGTAACAGCCACAAGCACGGAACCGCAACAGTTGCGGTTAGTCTAAGATTCTGGGCGCCAGGACACCTCATTATTGGCTCTCTTTTAAGTAGGCTTTACTTTTTGGATGATTTTAGATTCATGGCAACATTGAACGGCAAGTGTGGGGTTCCCCAGCACCCCAGCCCCCTTCCCCAGGCACAGTTCCCACTAGTAACGTCTGGTACCGTTGTCACAGCTGACAGACTTACAGTCACACCACTCACCCGAAGGCTTACTCGTCCTACACTCTCTGTGAGTGTTGACCATGTGAGAAGACCCAGGGCACCATTAAGGCATCTCTGCCGACAACCCCTCTTTTTGCACTGACCTGCTCAGAGACTGGAGGTCTTTGTTTCAATTTAATTATCTACATGTGAGCTAAAGACAAAAGCTTAAACAAAATACTAAGTGTTGAGCTTAAATCCTGGCTGTTAAAAATCAGTAACATTTTACTTAAAAATGTAAATAGTAAAATTATCAGCACTGATGTTATCAGTTAATGAATTCATAAAACATGCTTGACATTTACCTTTGCAGTTGCCATGAAAAGAAGTTTATTGATTAAATAAATCACATACTTTAAGTTTTTAGCCAAGGGACAGGAGAAATTTCTCGCAACACTCTACTATCTGGAACTTAGCTAAAATTAAGCAAAACAACAACAAACGGACTGAAAAATCTCCAAGAGGAAGGACAATAAACCACCCTGGATAACCCAAGGCCAGGAAAAAGTCACAATGTAAACTAGAATGTATTTTGAATGGAGTGAAAATGAAATCAGTTTATCAAAATACATGTTATGTACAAGGCTAAAGGCATCCTTAGAGGCTGGAGTGGAGACATGGCTCCACAGTTAATGGCACTACTGTCCTTCCAGAGGACCCTAGTTCAGTTCCCAGGAAGCTACCAGCCATCTGTCACTCCAGTTCCAGGGAATCTGACATCTTCTGGCTTCAAGGGCAGCTGTACACATGGAACAAATGCTCACATAGACACACAAATATACTTGATTTAAAATAAAATAAATCTTTAAAAAATTCTTTAACAAAAGAGCTAGGACATGGCTCTGTGGTGGAACTCTTGCCTAGCACCTTCAAGACCCTGAGTTTGACCCCAGCATTCCCCTCCGGGAGAAATGTTCCACCAAGCACACAGGCTCAGGTGGCTTTATTGGAGGAGGCCATGGTCTGAACGTTCGTTTCTTCTGCAGCTAGTATTGGGTATTAACTGTCATTATAGCATCATTGGAAGGCAGAGGTTTGAGGAGACAATGCACTCCAGTGGACTCTACCCTCCTGCATGGATTAACACCATTGACTTGCAGGCTTTGGCTCCCTTTCTCACTCCAGCTCATCCTGGGCTTGTCATTTCCTCATGTGATGCCTTCTTCTGTGTCGTGATGCAGTCAGATGGCTTTGTCTGGTGCTGGCCCCTGGATCTTGGACTTCTCTCAGCCCTCAGAGCTGTGAGTTAGGACATTTCTGTTCATTGTATTTCTCTGTCTGTGATGCTGTTACAGCAATACAAAATATCCACGGACAGAGGATTATGTTTTATATTCTCCTGTGTGTGTGGTGTGTGTATGTGTGGTGTGTGTGTGTGTGTGTGTGTGTGTGTGTGTGTGTGTGTGTGTGGTGTGTGTGTGTGTGGTGTGTGTGCGTGTGGTGTGTGTGTGCGCTAGTGTATATATATGTGTGTGGGCAAGCTAGTGTATATGTGTGTGTGTGCGAGTGTGTGCTAGTGTATATATGTGTGTGTGTGCGCGCGTGCACTAGTGTATATGTGTGTGTGCGCGTGCACTAGTGTATATGTGTGTGTGCGCGTGCACTAGTGTATATGTGTGTGTGCGCGTGCACTAGTGTATATGTGTGTATATATGGAGGACAGGTCTATCCTGGGTGTTGCTCCTCAGTAGTTTTTTTGAGGCAGGTCTCTTCCTGAACCCTGGGGACACTGATTAGGTTAGCCTGGCTGGCTGTCATCTATCTATCTATCATCTGTCTATTATCTATCTATCATCTATCATCTATCTATCTATCATCTATCTATTATCTATCTATCGTCTATCTTGTCTTTCTATCATCTATGTATCACCTATCATTCATCTATCAATCTGTCATCTATCTACTTACTGACCTATCATTTATCTATCATCTATCTATTTATATCATATCCCTGGCTATACCGGGGTCCTCCTCCAGTTCTCACACACTGTCTCCAGTTCTCCAGCCCTGGGATTACAAGTATGCGCTGTCACACATGGATTCTGGAAATCAACTGAGGTCCCCATGCAATCTCTTTCCTAACTGAGCTGTCTCTCTAACCCCAGAAGGTAACTGAGGAGGACACCCAAAGTTAAACCCTGACTTCAACATGTATGTGCATGTGCATGCTTACACACACACACACACACACACACCACACACAAACACACACCACAAACACACACACCACACACACACACACACACCACACCACACACACACACACACACACACACACACACACACACACACACCACACACACACACACACACACCACACACACACACCACACACACACACACACACACACACACACACACACACACACACACACACACACACACACACACACACACCACACACACACCACACACAAACATACACTCACACACACACTACACACACACACACCCACACACACATACACCACACACACTCACACACACACCACACACACCACACACAAACACACACCACGTACCACATACACACACTCACACACACTACACACACACACTACACACACACACTACACACACACACCACACACACACACCATACACACACTCACACACACCACACACACACACACCACACACTCACACACACCACACACACACACCACACACAAACACACACCACTGAGGCAAGTCTTCCACTGAAACCACTGCCGTCTCACAGAGGGAACGTTTTCTCATTCACCCAGAGTGTAAACTAGCTACTGAATAAGCAAGTCCCGGGAATGGGAAGAAAACACGTTAGGTGAGGAGAATTCCTGCCGTGGAAGGAGAAACAGAAACCCTTTCACTAGGAGACAAGGGAAAGTCAGAGCAGACTATACTAGGATTAAGACATTGCCCGGGGGCCCTTGGTTAAACAGTGAGCCCTGCTCTCTGCTTTCAGCTCAGATCCCTTTTCAGACACACCTTTGGTGTGCCTAAAATGACACCTTGGCCTGCAGTGAAAACGTCCCAAATCACCTGGTTCTATGTTGTCACTGGCAGTCAGGTGTCATAGCAGTGAGTAATCACCGTCTGATGACCATACAGAGGCACAAAGACAAGTGCTTCATTAATCGTTTGAAGTCAGTGATGTCAAGGATGGAGTCTGTTGTTACTGCATTGCTTACCGAGGACTCACAACGTGCCAAATTCTTGTCCCAACCACCACATAGGGGAGTGCTGATGAGCAGCCATGTGCCCTGGTGGCTGGCAGCGAGGGCACATGAGTGTCTAGACAGATGCTGCTCGAGCATCGCGTGGCTGAGTACAGGGAGCATGTATTTAAGGACGTGTTATGTAAACTGTAGTTAGAGGAAGATGCAGTCCGAGATGCTGACTAGGAGCATCTAGGAAAGAGAGCCATCAACCATAGCAACCACGATGAGCAGATCCCCGGGGACTTCACGTGGGGGACTGCAGACAAATCCCACCCATGTGTCTTTTAAGGGTTCTGTGGTAAGTGAGTGAACTTACCCAATCTTCTGTCTTCCTGGCCCTCAGGACAAAGTAACCTGTTTCAGATGAAAGCTTTTTTGACACAGACCCCCAGGCCCTAGAGCAGAGTTGTCTTGACTGTGATTCCAGTGTGAGCCCTAGAGAAAAACACCCATTACAAATGAGTGACATCTAGTCCAGGGTCCAGGTCAGGGGATGAAGCCAGGAGAGAGGAGGATGGCTTTTCTGTACTTTATTGGCTTAATCTTGTGTGTATGGCGGGCAGAGGACAGCCTCATGTGCTCATCCTCATCTCCCACCTTGCTTGAGAGAGTGTCTGTTTGCCACTGCATACTCCAGGCTAGCTGGCCCCCACGCTCCCCGAATGCTCCCCGAATTCCCATCTCCACCTCCCACTTAACTGCAGGCATGCTGGGATTACAGGTATGTGCTACCATGGTGGCTTTTCATGGGCCCCAGATCCAGGCTGAGGTCCGTGTGCTTGTGTAGCGGGGTTGTGGACTGAGGTCCCCATGCTCGTGTAGCGGGCCCTTTTGCCTAGTGAGTCATCTCCTCACCCCACAAAAAAAAAAATGTTTCTAGGACTTTTCTCCCCCCATTTAAAATCAAATGGGTCTGTGACTTAAGGGAAAATACAGACTTTAAAATCATAGATTTTCTTTTTGTTTCACCTATACACTATTATTGAGGAAAATATTACTATATTGTTATAAAATGAAAGAGCTCTGAAAATGTTTCACTACCCGAATTAGTCTACGTGTTCCACATTGCTGACACAGCCTTCTGTAGCTCAGGTGATCAGCTCTGACCATTGCTAGTGAGACCTGCCCTGCCTACCTTCTCATGCTCTTTGCCCAAATATCACATGTAGCTTAAAATAAGACATTTAATGACTGCTACACAATATGATAGTACTTTAACATATTATATACAATAAATGGCAACTATAATGTATGCATCCGTAACACACACATGAGAATTAGAAACCTGCTGTCATTAGGAGGATAGTAACACATTTATAATTAAACATTGAGGTCATGCCGTGTGCCAAGCACAGTGCAGGATGCTGGCACAAAGGAGTAAGCCCTCTAATAAAAACAGCATAATGACAAGTGACGCCAAGGATGAGGAAAAATGAGCACCTTCCAACACTGCTGGAGGCTTTGCCAAATGGTGCCACTGCAGTTAAGAGTGGAGTTACCATGTGACCCAGTAAGTCTACCACCAGGAGTTACTCAAGAAAAATGAAAGCACATGTCCACAAAAGCCCACCATCCGATGCATCATTCACCCTCACCACGTGGCGACAATCCAGTTCCTCACCTGATAGATAATAAAATGTGGTCTGTCCACACCGCAGGTGCAGCTTGCCAGTTCAGTGCTGACACAGATTATGCTATGGCTGGAACATCTGTGTCCCCTCAAAACTTCACACAGTAAATCCTAATTCCCAGTGCACAGCGTGGTAAGATGGGAGTTTAGCCAGTGAGTAGGGTATGAAAGTGGAGTGACCAAGAGAGACACCCTCCCCAGTGGTACATAGTGGCAGGCCTGTGGCACCAGAACTCAGGAGGCAGAGGCAGGAAAATTGCCAGAGCCCAGAAATCTGAGGCCCATGTGGGTGCTGTGGTTGGATCTAGAATGTTCTACAGAGGCCAGTGTTTTTAGGACCTGGTCTCAACCCTGTGCTGCCATTTTAAAGGCTGCAGAGCTCTTGGGAGGCAAGGCCTGGATTAAGAAGTAGGTCACGTTTGGGTGGACTTTTGTTTTGTTTTAAGGGAGGGTCTCCTGTGGCCCAGGCTGACCTTAAAGTGTGTGTGTGGCTGAGGACGGATGATCTTGATGCTCCTGCCTCCACCTCTAGAGATGGATGAAATTACAGTGTGCTCCTCCTCCAGTTTGTGACGGGCTAGGGATGGAGCCCAGGGTTCTGTGTAAATGAGGCAAGTGTTCTACCCACTGAGCTACATGCCATTTTTTCCTAGGCGATGCCTCACTTCCCTAGGGCTGGGGGCCGAGAGTGTGCTTTGAAAGTTATATAATCCTTAGTTCCAGTTCTTTCTGCTTCTCGGACCTTCCACCACGGGAGGCATCTCCACCACACCTCCTGCAATGGACTGAAACACCTCCCAATCTTTCCCCTGTAGTTGCTCTCTGCCGGTGTTATGATCACACAAATGAGGAAAGTAACAGACGCCCTGGGCAGTAGAGAACTGTTTGGAATGACAAATGATCCTGAGACTGAACCAGGACACACAGTACAGAGGAGGCCACACTCAAAGCAATATGGGGCATTATGGACATTTTTAGGACCACAAATATTACAACTGACTGGGAGACGCCTGAGCCTGGCTGTTCTAAGCCCGCTGAAGAAGTGGATGCAAAAGATGAAATATCCGCCTCAGGAACCACCAAGCCAGACCAGCTGAGTAGTCAAGGAAGAAGTGACCCGGCTTGCAGAAACTCTTCGAGGCAGAAGGGGTGAAGGGAGTGCTCCTTAAGGACTCAACGAAACACAAGATCAGTCGTGTAATGACAATCGAAGCCTGGCAAGAATGCTGCAAGAAAGGAGAGTTCTGGAATAATGGCACCCTTCGGTAAAACGGAAGCCAACGAACGGTAAAGTCACAAAGGGAGAACATAAAACCACGGAGACATGTATCTGACTGGCTTCTTGTAAAAAAAGGTTAAGGACGTTGGGGAGTCGGAGCTAGGGGTATAGCTCAATGGTGGAGCTCTGGGGTCTGATTCCAGCACACAAACCAACCAACCAGGGGGGAGGGAGGGAGTGGGGGATGGTAATAGAAAGCTCGAAGAAGCAGGACATGAGGTTAATAAAGTAACTTCAATAATTGGCTTTGTGCAAAAGCAAAATACAGAGATTAGCTGCACAGGGAGACACACTTGCAATCCCAGAACTAGGCAGGAGGATCAAGAGTCCAAAGCCAGCCTCAGTACATAATAAATTTGAGGTTAGCCTGGGCTGCATGAGACATTGTCTCAAAAAGGAAAAAAAAAAGATTAATTACATTTTTATTATGTTACACCAACAACAGAGAAACGTAGATAATTTAAAAAAAAATCACCATTTGCAGTGGTCCTTAAGAATGAACACTAGGACATTTTGTGATGAATATAATGCCATCTGCCTCCCAGATGTTAAAAAACATAGAAAATGGAAAGTTATATTGTAGTTTTGAAGACATAAAATATAGAAGCTCTCTGCCAACTTGACCTGCGGATCCCAGTCTGAAGCCCAGCCATTGTTCTGCTTCCTCCTGAGACTGGGAGATTTGATGGTTAATTTGCAAGTTGTAAAGTAGTGACACAGCACAAGGCTGCATTTTGTAAAAGGAAAAATTCATGCATTGGTGCTATGTGGAAATGCTATTTTAAAAAGCCCTTCGGTGGCCCTTTAATCTCAGCACTCAGGAGGCAGAGGCAGATGGATCTCTGTGAATTCAAGGGTAGCCTGGTCTATGAAGTAAGCCCCAGGCGACCCAGGGCTACACAGTGAGACCCTGTCTCCAAAACAAAACAAAGAAAGGCCCCAGGTAGAGTACTCATTTTCAGTTGCTATATAGTGATTAGTCCTTACTTGGTGGGGGCAGTTCTGCAGACTCGGGGCCTGTTCGGTACCGCCCACAGCAGATATCAAGGTGCATATGAGCTTGAGTTTCTGTCCAGAGGCTCTAGAGAAAAATCCACTTCTAAGCTCTTTTTTAAAATTGTATTATTTTTTTCTGGGAGGTGGGGGTGAGTGGGTGCCAAGGCGTGCATGGGGGATCAGAGGGTAGTTCGAGTTGGTTCTCTCCTTCCACCATGTGGGTCCTGGGGATTGAACTCAGGCTGCCAGGCTTGGCAACAAGCCCCTTTACCTGCCAAGCCCTCTCATGAGTCCTTAAGCTCATTCTTGCTGACAAAATTCAGTTCCCTGAGTTGTAGGAACCAGGTCTTGAGTTTCTTCCCGGTTGTCACTGGAAGCAGCCACTTCCCTTGTCACACAGCACACTCAAGCCAGCCACGGAACTCAGAAAGACACTTGCATTTTTTGATTGCCCCAGTGTTCATGAAGCCCACAGAGTCCAGAGCTTTGTCCTTTTCCTTTGTGCTCCTCCGGCGTTGGCTCATGGTTTCCTAAAATTTAGTTTCTGTGTCAAAAACAACAACAAACAAAAGAAAACCTCCAAAACTTGGAGAATTCTGGTTTCTCTCAAAATGTTAGAAGTTGCCCTGTGCAGGCTCCTTGCTCCTGCTGACTGAGGTGAGCAGGGCTGCCTTTCCCAGCAGCTGTGTTCTTTCCAGCTGTCCTGACATCAGGCACCTTGTGTCTTGTGCTGCCAAATGGTGGCAGTGTCCAAGTGGCAAACTTCAGATCTGGAAAGCCCCTATCACAGAGCCAGATTGCATGGCACTCCTCTCATTTAAGAAAAGGGTGCAGTCGGGGAGGTGCGGGGGAGAGAATGCGTTCATTTTCATTACAGCCCCGTTGTTAGAGTTGTTCTATTTGTCACTGTGGTTAAGCTCTTAACTGTGACCAATTTAGAAATTAACTAGCCCTTCTGTTTATGTCATGGGGTTACTTTTCCTCAAACCAGAGAACACCAAGGGGCTGGGCAGATGGCTCTTCGTGCCTTGCAAGCCTGAAGACCCAAGTTTAACGCCCAGCACACACATCAAAAAGCCAGGCGTCGCGGCACACACCCTAACCCAGCACTGGTGAGGCAGAAGCAGGCTAACCAGCTTGGTGTAATCAGAGAGCCCCAGACCAGTTAGAGACCCTGTCTCAAAGACCAAGGTGAACAGCACCTGAAACCAATCGCCAAAGTTGACCTCTGGCTTCCACACGCAAAGGCCATGTATAGTTACACCAACATGTATGTACCCCCACACGCCTGTGTGCATGGGGTGTGGGAGGGTACCAGAAACTACATTTCTGCCTCTTGCTACG